>NC_088389.1:33114772-33417803 GCF_037993035.2 Macaca fascicularis
GTTCTTGTGGAGTTGGCAAAGTGATATTTGGAAGCCGCTAGAGGGCAATGGTGAAAAAGGAAATATCCTCCGATGAAATCTGGAAAGAAACTTTCTGAGAAACTGCTTAGTGTTCTGTTAATTCATCTCACAGTGTTTCATCTGTATTTCGTGGATCTCTTTGCTAACCTTATTTCTGTGGAATCTGAGAACAGATATTTCGGATCCCTTTGAAGACGATAGGGCCAAAGGAAATATCCTCCGATAACAAAGAGAAAGAAGCTTTCTGAGAAACTTCTTTGTGTTCTGTGAAATCATCTCACAGAGCTACAGCTTTCCGCTCAAGAAGGCTTTCGCTAAGACAGTTCTTGTGGAATTGGCAAAGTGATATTTGGAAGCCCATAGAGGGCAATGGTGAAAAAGGAAATATACTCAGATGAAATCTGGAAAGAAGGTTTCTGAGAATCTGCTTAGTGTTCTGTTAATTCATCTCACAGAGTTACATCTGTATTTCGTGGATCTCTTTGCTAGCCTTATTTCTGTGGAATCTAAGAACAGATATTTCGGATCCCTTTGAAGACTATAGGGCCAAAGGAAGTATCCTCCGATAACAAAGAGAAAGAAGCTTTCTGAGAAACTTCTTTGTGTTCTGTGAAATCATCTCACAGAGTTTCAGCTTTCCCCTCAATAAGCCTTTCTCTAAGACAGTTCTTGTGGAATTGGCAAAGTGATATTTGGAAGCCCATAGAGGGCTAGGTGAAAAAGGAAATATCCTCCGATGAAATCTGGAAAGAAGCTTTCTGAGAAACTGCTTAGTGTTCTGTTAATTCATCTCACAGTGTTTCATCTGTATTTCGTGGATCTCTTTGCTAGCCTTATTTCTGTGGAATCTGAGAACAGATATTTCGGATCCCTTTGAAGACTATAGGGCCAAAGGAAATATTCTCCGATAACAAAGAGAAAGAAGCTTTCTGAGAAACTTCTTTGTGTCCTGTGAAATCATCTCACAGAGTTACAGCTTTCCCCTCAAGAAGCCTTTCGCTAAGACAGTTCTTTTGGAATTGGCAAAGTGATATTTGGAAGCCCATAGCGGGCTATGGTGAAAAAGGAAATATCCTCTGATGAAATCTGGAAAGAAGCTTTCTGAGAATCTGCTTAGTGTTCTGTTAATTCATCTCGGAGTGTTACATCTGTATTTCGTGGATCTCTTTGCTAGCCTTATTTCTGTGGAGTCTGAGAACAGATATTTCGGATCCCTTTGAAGACTATAGGGCCAAAGGAAATATCCTCTGATAACAAAGAGAAAGAAGCTTTCTGAAAAACTTCTTTGTGTTCTGTGAAATCATTTCACAGAGTTACAGCTTTCCCCTCAAGAAGCCTTTCGCTAAAACAGTTCTTGTGGAGTTGGCAAAGTGATATTTGGAAGCCGCTAGAGGGCAATGGTGAAAAAGGAAATATCCTCCGATGAAATCTGGAAAGAAGCTTTCTGAGAAACTGCTTAGTGTTCTGTTAATTCATCTCACAGTGTTTCATCTGTATTTCGTGGATCTCTTTGCTAACCTTATTTCTGTGGAATCTGAGAACAGATATTTCGGATCCCTTTGAAGACCATAGGGCCAAAGGAAATATCCTCCGATAACAAAGAGAAAGAAGCTTTCTGAGAAACTTCTTTGTGTTCTGTGAAATCATCTCACAGAGTTACAGCTTTCCGCTCAAGAAGCCTTTGGCTAAGACAGTTCTTGTGGAATTGGCAAAGTGATATTTGGAGGTCCATAGAGGGCTATGTTGAGAAAGGAAATATCCTCAGATGAAATCTGGAAAGAAGTTTCTGAGAAACTGCTTAGTGTTCTGTTAATTCATCTCACAGAGTTACATCTGTATTTCTTGGAACTCTTTGCTAGCCTTATTTCTGTGGAATCTGAGAACAGATATTTCGGTACCCTTTGAAGACTACAGGGCCAAAGGAAATATCCTCCGATAACAAAGAGAAAGAAGCTTTCTGAGAAACTTCTTTGTGTTCTGTGAAATCATCTCACAGAGTTACAGCTTTCCCCTCAAGAAGCCTTTCGCTGAGACAGTTCTTGTGGAATTGGCAAAGTGATATTTGGAAGCCCATAGCGGGCTATGGTGAAAAAGGAAATATCCTCAGATGAAATCTGGAAAGAAGCTTTCTGAGAATCTGCTTAGTGTTCTGTTAATTCATCTCACAGAGTTACATCTGTATTTCGTGGATCTCTTTGCTAGCCTTATTTCTGTGGAGTCTGAGAACAGATATTTCGGATCCCTTTGAAGACTATAGGGCCAAAGGAAATATCCTCTGATAACAAAGAGAAAGAAGCTTTCTGAAAAACTTCTTTGTGTTCTGTGAAATCATCTCACAGAGTTACAGCTTTCACCTCAAGAAGCCTTTCGCTAAGACAGTTCTTGTGGAATTGGCAAAGTGATATTTGGAAGCCCATAGAGGGCTAGGTGAAAAAGGAAATATCCTCCGATGAAATCTGGAAAGAGGCTTTCTGAGAAACTGCTTAGTGTTCTGTTAATTCATCTCACAGAGTTACATCTGTATTTCGTGGATCTCTTTGCTAGCCTTATATCTGTGGAATCTGAGAACAGATATTTCGGATCCCTTTGAAGACCATAGGGCCAAACGAAATATCCTCCGATAACAAAGAGAAAGAAGCTTTCTGAGAAACTTCTTTGTGTTCTGTGAAATCATCTCACAGAATTACAGCTTTCCCCTCAAGAAGCCTTTCACTGAAACAGTTCTTGTGGAATTCGCAAAGTGATATTTGGAAGCCCATAGAGGGCTATGGTGAAAAAGGAAATATCCTCAGATGAAATCTGGAAAGAAGCTTTCTGAGAATCTGCTTAGTGTTCTGTTAATTCATCTCACAGAGTTACATCTGTATTTCGTGGATCTCTTTGCTAGCCTTATTTCTGTGGAATCTGAGAACAGATATTGCGGATCCCTTTGAAGACTATAGGGCCAAAGGGCATATCCTCCAATAACAAAGAGAATGAAGCTTTCTGAAAAACTTCTTTGTGTTCTGGGAAATCATCTCACAGAGTTACAGCTTTCCCCTCAAGAAGCCTTTCGCTAAGACAGTTCTTGTGGAATTGGCAAAGTGATATTTGAAAGCCCATAGAGGGCTAAGTTGAGAAACGAAATATCCTCAGATGAAATCTGGAAAGAAGCTTTCTGAGAAACTGCTTAGTGTTCTGTTAATTCATCTCACAGAATTACATCTGTATTTCGTGAATATCTTTGCTAGCCTTATTTCTGTGGAATCTGAGAACAGATATTTCGGATCCCTTTGAAGACTATAGGGCCAAAGGAAATATTCTCTGATAACAAAGAGAAAGAAATTTCTGAGAAACTTCTTTGTGTTCTGTGAAATCATCTCACAGAGTTACAGCTTTCCCCTCAAGAAGCCTTTCGCTAAGACAGTTCTTGTGGAATTGGCAAAGTGATATTTGGAAGCCCATAGCGGGCTATGGTGAAAAAGGAAATATCCTCTGATGAAATCTGGAAAGAAGCTTTCTGATAATCTGCTTAGTGTTCTGTTAATTCATCTCACAGAGTTACATCTGTATTTCGTGGATCTCTTTGCTAGCCTTATTTCTGTGGGGTCTGAGAACAGATATTTCGGATCCCTTTGAAGACTATAGGGCCAAGGGAAATATCCTCTGATAACAAAGAGAAAGAAGCTTTCTGAAAATCTTCTTTGTGTTCTGTGAAATCATCTCACAGAGTTACAGCTTTCACCTCAAGAAGCCTTTCGCTAAGACAGTTCTTGTGGAATTGGCAAAGTGATATTTGGAAGCCCATAGAGGGCTATGGTGAAAAAGGAAATATCCTCCGATGAAATCTGGAAAGAAGCTTTCTGAGAAACTGCTTAGTGTTCTGTTAATTCATCTCACAGTGTTTCATCTGTATTTCGTGGATCTCTTTGCTAGCCTTATTTCTGTGGAATCTGAGAACAGATATTTCGGATCCCTTTGAAGACGATAGGGCCAAAGGAAATATCCTCCGATAACAAAGAGAAAGAAGCTTTCTGAGAAACTTCTTTGTGTTCTGTGAAATCATCTCACAGAGTTACAGCTTTCCGCTCAAGAAGCCTTTCGCTAAGACAGTTCTTGTGGAATTGGCAAAGTGATATTTGGAAGCCCATAGAGGGCAATGGTGAAAAAGGAAATATACTCAGATGAAATCTGGAAAGAAGCTTTCTGAGAATGTGCTTAGTGTTCTGTTAATTCATCTCACAGAGTTACATCTGTATTTCGTGGATCTCTTCGCTCGCCTTATTTCTGTGGTATCTGAGAACAGATATTTCGGATCCCTTTGAAGACTATAGGGCCAAAGGGAATATCCTCCGATAACAAAGAGAAAGAAGCTTTCTGAAAATCTTCTTTGTGTTCTGTGAAATCATCTCACAGAGTTACAGCTTTCCCCTCAAGAAGCCTTCCGCTAAGACAGTTCTTGTGGAATTGGCAAAGTGATATTTGGAAGCCCATAGAGGGCTATGGTGAAAAAGGAAATATCCTCCGATGAAATCTGGAAAGAGGCTTTCTGAGAAACTGCTTAGTGTTCTGTTAATTCATCTCACAGAGTTACATCTGTATTTCGTGGATCTCTTTGCTAGCCTTATTTCTGTGGAATCTGAGAACAGATATTTCGGATCCCTTTGAAGAGTATAGGGCCAAAGGAAATATCCTCCGATAACAAAGAGAAAGAAGCTTTCTGAGAAACATCTTTGTGTTCTGTGAAATCATCTCACAGAGTTACAGGTTTCCCCTACAGAAGCCTTTCGCTAAGACAGTTCTTGTGGAATTGGCAAAGTGATATTTGGAAGCCCATAGAGGGCTACGGTGAAAAAGGAAATTACCTCCGATGAAATCTGGAAAGAAGGTTTCTGAGAAACTGCTTAGTGTTCTGTTAATTCATCTCACAGAGTTACATCTGTATTTCGTGGATCTCTTTGCTAGCCTTATTTCTGTGGAATCTGAGAACAGATATTTCGGATCCCTTTGAAGACCATAGGGCCAAACGAAATATCCTCCGTTAACAAAGAGAAAGAAGCTTTCTGAGAAACTTCTTTGTGTTCTGTGAAATCATCTCACAGAGATACAGCTTTCCCCTCAAGAAGCCTTTCGCTGAGACAGTTCTTGTGGAATTGGCAAAGTGATATTTGGAAGCCCATAGAGGGCTATGTTGAAAAAGGAAATATCTTCCGATGAAATCTGGAAAGAAGGTTTCTGAGAAACTGCTTAGTGTTCTGTTAATTCATCTCACAGAGTTACATCTGTATTTCGTGGATCTCTTTGCTAGCCTTATTTCTGTGGAATCTGAGAACAGATATTTCGGATCCCTTTGAAGACCATAGGGCCAAACGAAATATCCTCCGATAACAAAGAGAAAGAAGCTTTCTGAGAAAATTCTTTGTGTTCTGTGACATCATCTCACAGAGTTCCAGCTTTCCCCTCAAGAAGCCTTTCGCTGAGACAGTTCTTGTGGAATTCGCAAAGTGATATTTTGAAGCCCATAGAGGGCTATGGTGAAAAAGGAAATATCCTCAGATGAAATCTGTAAAGAAGCTTTCTGAGAATCTGCTTAGTGTTCTGTTAATTCATCTCACAGAGTTACATCTGTATTTCGTGGATCTCTTTGCTAGCCTTATTTCTGTGGAGTCTGAGAACAGATATTTCGGATCCCTTTGAAGACTATAGGGCCAAAGGAAATATCCTCTGATAACAAAGAGAAAGAAGCTTTCTGAAAAATTTCTTTGTGTTCTGTGAAATCATCTCACAGAGTTACAGCTTTCCCCTCCAGAAGCCTTTCGCTAAGACAGTTCTTGTGGAATTGGCAAAGTGATATTTGGAAGCCCATAGAGGGCTATGGTGAAAAAGGAAATATCCTCCGATGAAATCTGGAAAGAAGGTTTCTGGGAAACTGCTTAGTGTTCTGTTAATTCATCTCTCAGAGTTACTTCTGTATTTCGTGGATCTCTTTGCTAGCCTTATTTCTGTGGAATCTGAGAACAGATATTTCGGATCCCTTTGAAGACTATAAGGTCAAAGGAAATATCCTCCGATAACAAAGAGAAAGAAGCTTTCTGAGAAACTTCTTTGTGTTCTGTGAAATCATCTCACAGAGTTACAGCTTTCCCCTCAAGAAGCCTTTCACTTAGACAGTTCTTGTGGAATTGGCAAAGTGATATTTGCAAGCCGCTAGAGGGCTATGGTGAAAAAGGAAATATACTCAGATGAAATCCGGAAAGAAGCTTTCTGAGAAACTACTTAGTGTTCTGTTAATTCATCTCACAGAGTTACATCTGTATTTCGTGGACCTCTTTGCTAGCCTTATTTCTGTCGAATCTGAGAACAGATATTTCGGATCCCTTTGAATACGGTAGCGCCAAAGGAAATATCCTCCGATAACAAAGAGAAAGAAGCTTTCTGAGAAACTTCTTTGTGTTCTGTGAAATCATCTCACAGAGTTACAGCTTTCCCCTCAAGAAGCCTTTCGCAAAGCCAGTTCTTGTGGAATTGGCAAACTGATATTTCGAAGCCCATAGAGGGCTACGGTGAAAAGGGAAATATCCTCAGATGAAATCTGGAAAGAAGCTTTCTGAGAAACTGCTTAGTGTTCTGTTAATTCATCTCACAGAGTTACATCTGTATTTCGTGGATCTCTTTGCTAGCCTTATTTCTGTGGAATCTGAACACAGATATTTCGGATCCCTTTGAAGACTACAGGGCCAAAGGAAATATCCTCCGATAACAAAGAGAAAGAAGCTTTCTGAGAAACTTCTTTGTGTTCTGTGAAATCATCTCACAGAGTTACAGCTTTCCCCTCAAGAAGCCTTTCGCTAAGACAGTTCTTGTGGAATTGGCAAAATGATATTTGGAAGCCCATAGAGGGCTCTGGTGAAAAAGGAAATATCCTCAGAAGAAATCTGGAAAGAAGCTTTCTGAGAAACTGCTTAGTGTTCTGTTAATTCATCTCACAGAGTTACATCTGTATTTCGTGGATCTCTTTGCTAGCCTTCTTTCTGTGTAATCTGAGAACAGATATTTCGGATCCCTTCGAAGACTATAGGGCCAAAGGAAATATCCTCCGATAACAAAGAGAAAGAAGCTTTCTGAGAAACTTCTTTGTGTTCTGTGAAATCATCTCACAGAGTTACAGCTTTCCCCTCCAGAAGCCTTTCGCTAAGACAGTTCTTGTGGAATTGGCAAAGTGATATTTGGAAGCCCATAGAGGGCTGTGGTGAAAAAGGAAATATCCTCCGATGAAATCTGGAAAGAAGGTTTCTGAGAAACTGCTTAGTGTTCTGTTAATTCATCTCACAGAGTTACATCTGTATTTCGTGGATCTCTTTGCTAGCCTTATTTCTGTGGAATCTGAGAACAGATATTTCGGATCCCTTTGAAGACCATAGGGCCAAACGAAATATCCTCCTATAACAAAGAGAAAGAAGCTTTCTGAGAAACTTCTTTGTGTTCTGTGAAATCATCTCACAGAGTTACAGCTTTCCCCTCAAGAAGCCTTTCGCTGAGACAGTTCTTGTGGAATTCGCAAAGTGATATTTGGAAGCCCATAGAGGGCTATGGTGAAAAAGGAAATATCCTCAGATGAAATCTGGAAAGAAGCTTACTGAGAATCTGCTTAGTGTTCTGTTAATTCATCTCACAGAGTTACATCTCTATTTCGTGGGTCTCTTTGCTAGCCTTATTTCTGTGGAATCTGAGAACAGATATTGCGGATCCCTTTGAAGACTATAGGGCCAAAGGGCATATCCTCCAATAACAAAGAGAATGAAGCTTTCTGAAAAACTTCTTTGTGTTCTGGGAAATCATCTCACAGAGTTACAGCTTTCCCCTCAAGAAGCCTTTCGCTAAGACAGTTCTTGTGTAATTGGCAAAGTGATATTTGAAAGCCCATAGAGGGCTAAGTTGAGAAACGAAATATCCTCAGATAAAATCTGGAAAGAAGCTTTCTGAGAAACTGCTTAGAGTTCTGTTAATTCATCTCACAGAATTACATTTGTATTTCGTGAATCTCTTTGCTAGCCTTATTTCTGTGGAATCTGAGAACAGATATTTCGGATCCCTTTGAAGACTATAGGGCCAAAGGAAATATTCTCTGATAACAAAGAGAAAGAAGCTTTCTGAGAAACTTCTTTGTGTTCTGTGAAATCATCTCACAGAGTTACAGCTTTCCCCTCAAGAAGCCTTTCGCTAAGACGGTTCTTGTGGAATTGGCAAAGTGATATTTGGAAGCCCATAGCGGGCTATGGTGAAAAAGGAAATATCCTCTGATGAAATCTGGAAAGAAGCTTTCTGATAATCTGCTTAGTGTTCTGTTAATTCATCTCACAGAGTTACATCTGTATTTCGTGGATCTCTTTGCTAGCCTTATTTCTGTGGAGTCTGAGAACAGATATTTCGGATCCCTTTGAAGACTATAGGGCCAAAGGAAATATCCTCTGATAACAAAGAGAAAGAAGCTTTCTGAAAAACTTCTTTGTGTTCTGTGAAATCATCTCACAGAGTTACAGCTTTCACCTCAAGAAGCCTTTCGCTAAGACAGTTCTTGTGGAATTGGCAAAGTGATATTTGGAAGCCCATAGAGGGCTAGGTGAAAAAGGAAATATCCTCCGATGAAATCTGGAAAGAAGCTTTCTGAGAAACTGCTTAGTGTTCTGTTAATTCATCTCACAGTGTTTCATCTGTATTTCGTGGATCTCTTTGCTAGCCTTATTTCTGTGGAATCTGAGAACAGATATTTCGGATCCCTTTGAAGACTATAGGGCCAAAGGAAATATTCTCCGATAACAAAGAGAAAGAAGCTTTCTGAGAAACTTCTTTGTGTCCTGTGAAATCATCTCACAGAGTTACAGCTTTCCCCTCAAGAAGCCTTTCGCTAAGACAGTTCTTTTGGAATTGGCAAAGTGATATTTGGAAGCCCATAGCGGGCTATGGTGAAAAAGGAAATATCCTCTGATGAAATCTGGAAAGAAGCTTTCTGAGAATCTGCTTAGTGTTCTGTTAATTCATCTCAGAGTGTTACATCTGTATTTCGTGGATCTCTTTGCTAGCCTTATTTCTGTGGAGTCTGAGAACAGATATTTCGGATCCCTTTGAAGACTATAGGGCCAAAGGAAATATCCTCTGATAACAAAGAGAAAGAAGCTTTCTGAAAAACTTCTTTGTGTTCTGTGAAATCATCTCACAGAGTTACAGCTTTCCCCTCAAGAAGCCTTTCGCTAAGACAGTTCTTGAGGAATTGGCAAAGTGATATTGGGAAGCCCATAGAGGGCTATGGTGAAAAAGGAAATATCCTCCGATGAAATCTGGAAAGAAGCTTTCTGAGAAACTGCTTAGTGTTCTGTTAATTCATCTCACAGAGTTTCATCTGTATTTCGTGGATCTCTTTGCTAGCCTTACTTCTGTGGAATCTGAGAACAGATATTTCGGATCCCTTTGAAGACTATAAGGTCAAAGGAAATATCCTCCGATAACAAAGAGAAAGAAGCTTTCTGAGAAACTTCTTTGTGTTCTGTGAAATCATCTCACAGAGTTACAGCTTTCCACTCAAGAAGCCTTTCGCTAAAACAGTTCTTGTAGAGTTGGCAAAGTGATATTTGGAAGCCGCTAGAGGGCAATGGTGAAAAAGGAAATATCCTCCGATGAAATCTGGAAAGAAGGTTTCTGAGAAACTGCTTAGTGTTCTGTTAATTCATCTCACAGTGTTTCATCTGTATTTCGTGGATCTCTTTGCTAGCCTTATTTCTGTGGAGTCTGAGAACAGATATTTCGGATCCCTTTGAAGACTATAGGTCGAAAGGAAATATCCTCCGATAACAAAGAGAAAGAAGGTTTCTGAGAAACTTCTTTGTGTTCTGTGAAATCATCTCACAGAGTTTCAGCTTTCCCCTCACGAAGCCTTTCGCTTAGACAGTTCTTGTGGAATTGGCAAAGTGATATTTGGAAGCCCATAGAGGGCTATGGTGAAAAAGGAAATATCCTCAGATGAAATCTGGAAGGAAGCTTTCTGAGAATCTGCTTAGTGTTCTGTTAATTCATTTCACAGAGTTACATCTGTATTTCCTGGATCTCTTTGCTAGCCTTATTTCTGTGGAATCTGAGAACAGATATTTCGGATCCCTTTGAAGACTATGGGGCCAAAGGAAATATCCTCCGGTAACAAAGAGAAAGAAGCTTTCTGAGAAACTTCTCAGTGTTCTGTGAAATCATCTCACAGAGTTACAGCTTTCCCCTCAAGAAGCCTTTCGCTGAGACAGTTCTTGTGGAATTGGCAAAGTGATATTTGGAAGCGCATAGAGGGCTATGGTGAAAAAGGAAATATCCTCAGATGAAATCTGGAAAGAAGCTTTCTGAGAATCTGCTTAGTGTTCTGTTAATTCATCTCACAGAGTTACATCTGTATTTCGTGGATCTCTTTGCTAGCATTATTTCTGTGGAATCTGAGAACAGATATTTCGGATCTCTTTGAAGAGTATAGGGCCAAAGGGCATATCCTCCGATAACAAAGAGAAAGAAGCTTTCTGAAAAACTTCTTTGTGTTCTGTGAAATCATCTCACAGAGTTACAGCTTTCCCCTCAAGAAGCCTTTCGCTAAGACAGTTCTTGTGGAAATGGCAAAGTGATATTTGGAAGCCCATAGAGGGCTATGTTGAGAAAGGAAATATCCTCAGATGAAATCTGGAAAGAAGTTTCTGAGAAACTGCTTAGTGGTCTGTTAATTCATCTCACAGAGTTACATCTGTATTTCTTGGAACTCTTTGCTAGCCTTATTTCTGTGGAATCTGAGAGCAGATATTTCGGTACCCTTTGAAGACGATAGGGCCAAAGGAAATATCCTCCGTTAACAAAGAGAAAGAAGCTTTCTGAGAAACTTCTTTGTGTTCTGTGAAATCATCTCACAGAGTTACAGGTTTCCCCTCCAGAAGCCTTTCGCTAAGACAGTTCTTGTGGAATTGGCAAAGTGATATTTTGAAGCCCATAGAGGGCTATGGTGAAAAAGGAAATATCCTCCGATGAAATCTGGAAAGAAGGTTTCTGAGAAACTGCTTAGTGTTCTGTTAATTCATCTCACAGAGTTACATCTGTATTTCGTGGATCTCTTTGCTAGCCTTATTTCTGTGGAGTCTGAGAACAGATATTTCGGATCCCTTTGAAGACTACAGGGCCAAAGGAAATATCCTCTGATAACAAAGAGAAAGAAGCTTTCTGAAAAACTTCTTTGTGTTCTGTGAAATCATCTCACAGAGTTACAGCTTTCCCCTCAAGAAGCCTTTCGCTAAGACAGTTCTTGTGGAGTTGGCAAAGTGATATTGGGAAGCCTATAGAGGGCTATGGTGAAAAAGGAAATATCCTCAGATGAAATCTGGAAAGAAGCTTTCTGAGAAACTGCTTAGTGTTCTGTTAATTCATCTCACAGAGTTACATCTGTATTTCGTGGATATCTTTGCTAGCCTTATTTCTGTGGAATCTGAGAACAGATATTTCGGATCCCTTTGAAGACTACAGGGCCAAAGGAAATATCCTCCGATAACAAAGAGAAAGAAGCTTTCTGAGAAACTTCTTTGTGTTCTGTGAAATCATCTCACAGAGTTACAGCTTTCCCCTCAAGAAGCCTTTCGCTGAGACAGTTCTTGTGGAATTCGCAAAGTGATATTTGGAAGCCCATAGAGGGCTATGGTGAAAAAGGAAATATCCTCAGATGAAATCTGGAAAGAAGCTTTCTGAGAATCTGCTTAGTGTTCTGTTAATTCATCTCACAGAGTTACATCTGTATTTCGTGGATCTCTTTGCTAGCCTTATTTCTGTGGAATCTGAGAGCAGATATTGCGGATCCCTTTGAAGACTATAGGGCCAAAGGGCATATCCTCCAATAACAAAGAGAATGAAGCTTTCTGAAAAACTTCTTTGTGTTCTGGGAAATCATCTCACAGAGTTACAGCTTTCCCCTCAAGAAGCCTTTCGCTAAGACAGTTCTTGTGGAATTGGCAAAGAGATATTTGAAAGCCCATAGAGGGCTAAGTTGAGAAACGAAATATCCTCAGATAAAATCTGGAAAGAAGCTTTCTGAGAAACTGCTTAGAGTTCTGTTAATTCATCTCACAGAATTACATCTGTATTTCGTGAATCTCTTTGCTAGCCTTATTTCTGTGGAATCTGAGAACAGATATTTCGGATCCCTTTGAAGACTATAGGGCCAAAGGAAATATTCTCTGATAACAAAGAGAAAGAAGCTTTCTGAGAAACTTCTTTGTGTTATGTGAAATCATCTCACAGAGTTACAGCTTTCCCCTCAAGAAGCCTTTCGCTAAGACAGTTCTTGTGGAATTGGCAAAGTGATATTTGGAAGCCCATAGCGGGCTATGGTGAAAAAGGAAATATCCTCAGATGAAATCTGGAAAGAAGCTTTCTGAGAATCTGCTTAGTGTTCTGTTAATTCATCTCACAGAGTTACATCTGTATTTCGTGGATCTCTTTGCTAGCCTTATTTCTGTGGAGTCTGAGAACAGATATTTCGGATCCCTTTGAAGACTATAGGGCCAAAGGAAATATCCTCTGATAACAAAGAGAAAGAAGCTTTCTGAAAAACTTCTTTGTGTTCTGTGAAATCATCTCACAGAGTTACAGCTTTCACCTCAAGAAGCCTTTCGCTAAGACAGTTCTTGTGGAATTGGCAAAGTGATATTTGGAAGCCCATAGAGGGCTAGGTGAAAAAGGAAATATCCTCCGATGAAATCTGGAAAGAAGCTTTCTGAGAAACTGCTTAGTGTTCTGTTAATTCATCTCACAGTGTTTCATCTGTATTTCGTGAATCTCTTTGCTAGCCTTATTTCTGTTCAATCTGAGAACAGATATTTCGGATCCCTTTGAAGACTATAGGGCCAAAGGAAATATTCTCCGATAACAAAGAGAAAGAAGCTTTCTGAGAAACTTCTTTGTGTTCTGTGAAATCATCTCACAGAGTTACAGCTTTCCCCTCAAGAAGCCTTTCGCTAAGACAGTTCTTGTGGAATTGGCAAAGTGATATTTGGAAGCCCATAGCGGGCTATGGTGAAAAAGGAAATATCCTCTGATGAAATCTGGAAAGAAGCTTTCTGAGAATCTGCTTAGTGTTCTGTTAATTCATCTCACAGAGTTACATCTGTATTTCGTGGATCTCTTTGCTAGCCTTATTTCTGTGGAGTCTGAGAACAGATATTTCGGATCCCTTTGAAGAGTATAGGGCCAAAGGAAATATCCTCTGATAACAAAGAGAAAGAAGCTTTCTGAAAAACTTCTTTGTGTTCTGTGAAATCATCTCACAGAGTTACAGCTTTCCCCTCAAGAAGCCTTTCGCTAAGACAGTTCTTGGGGAATTGGCAAAGTGATATTGGGAAGCCCTTAGAGGGCTATGGTGAAAAAGGAAATATCCTCCGATGAAATCTGGAAAGAAGCTTTCTGAGAAACTGCTTAGTGTTCTGTTAATTCATCTCACAGAGTTTCATCTGTATTTCGTGGATCTCTTTGCTAGCCTTATTTCTGTGGAATCTGAGAACAGATTTTTCGGATCCCTTTGAAGACTATAAGGTCAAAGGAAATATCCTCCGATAACAAAGAGAAAGAAGCTTTCTGAGAAACTTCTTTGTGTTCTGTGAAATCATCTCACAGAGTTACAGCTTTCCCCTCAAGAAGCCTTTCGCTAAAACAGTTCTTGTGGAGTTGGCAAAGTGATATTTGGAAGCCGCTAGAGGGCTACGGTGAAAAAGGAAATATCCTCCGATGAAATCTGGAAAGAAGCTTTCTGAGAAACTGCTTAGTGTTCTGTTAATTCATCTCACAGTGTTTCATCTGTATTTCGTGGATCTCTTTGCTAGCCTTATTTCTGTGGAATCTGAGAACAGATATTTCGGATCCCTTTGAAGACGATAGGGCCAAAGGAAATATCCTCCGATAACAAAGAGAAAGAAGCTTTCTGAGAAACTTCTTTGTGGTCTGTGAAATCATTTCACAGAGTTACAGCTTTCCGCTCAAGAAGCCTTTCGCTAAGACAGTTCTTGTGGAATTGGCAAAGTGATATTTGGAAGCCCATAGAGGGCAATGGTGAAAAAGGAAATATACTCAGATGAAATCTGGAAAGAAGGTTTCTGAGAATCTGCTTAGTGTTCTGTTAATTCATCTCACAGAGTTACATCTGTATTTCGTGGATCTCTTTGCTAGCCTTATTTCTGTGGAATCTAAGAACAGATATTTCGGATCCCTTTGAAGACTATAGGGCCAAAGGAAGTATCCTCCGATAACAAAGAGAAAGAAGCTTTCTGAGAAACTTCTTTGTGTTCTGTGAAATCGTCTCACAGAGTTTCAGCTTTCCCCTCAAGAAGCCTTTCGCTAAGACAGTTCTTGTGGAATTGGCAAAGTGATATTTGAAAGCCCATAGAGGGCTAAGTTGAGAAACGAAATATCCTCAGATGAAATCTGGAAAGAAGCTTTCTGTGAAACTGCTTAGTGTTCTGTTAATTCATCTCACAGAATTACATCTGTATTTCGTGGATCTCTTTGCTAGCCTTATTTCTGTGGAATCTGAGAACAGATATTTCGGATCCCTTTGAAGACTATAGGTCGAAAGGAAATATCCTCCGGTAACAAAGAGAAAGAAGCTTTCTGAGAAACTTCTCAGTGTTCTGTGAAATCATCTCACAGAGTTACAGCTTTCCCCTCAAGAAGCCTTTCGCTGAGACAGTTCTTGTGGAATTGGCAAAGTAATATTTGAAAGCCCATATAGGGCTATGTTGAGAAAGGAAATATCCTCAGATGAAATCTGGAAAGAAGTTTCTGAGAAACTGCTTAGTGTTCTGTTAATTCATCTCACAGAGTTACATCTGTATTTCGTGGAACTCTTTGCTAGCCTTATTTCTGTGGAATCTGAGAACAGATATTTCGGTACCCTTTGAAGACGATAGGGCCAAAGGAAATATCCTCCGTTAACAAAGAGAAAGAAGCTTTCTGAGAAACTTCTTTGTGTTCTGTGAAATCATCTCACAGAGTTAGAGCTTTCCCCTGAAGAAGCCTTTCGCTAAGACAGTTCTTGTGGAATTGGCAAAGTGATATTTGGAAGCCCATAGAGGGCAATGGTGAAAAAGGAAATATCCTCTGATGAAATCTGGAAAGAAGCTTTCTGAGAATCTGCTTAGTGTTCTGTTAATTCATCTCACAGAGTTACAACTGTATTTCGTGGATCTCTTCGCTCGCCTGCTTTCTGTGGTATCTGAGAACAGATATTTCGGATCCCTTTGAAGATTATAGGGCCAAAGGGAATATCCTCCGATAACAAAGAGAAAGAAGCTTTCTGAAAATCTTCTTTGTGTTCTGTGAAATCATCTCACAGAGTTACAGCTTTCCCCTCCAGAAGCCTTTCACTAAGACAGTTCTTGTGGAATTGGCAAAGTGATATTTGGAAGCCCATAGAGGGCTATGGTGAAAAAGGAAATATCCTCAGATGAAATCTGGAAAGAAGCTTTCTGAGAAACTGCTTAGTGTTCTGTTAATTCATCTCACAGAGTTACATCTGTATTTCGTGAATCTCTTTGCTAGCCTTATTTCTGTGGAATCTGAGAACAGATATTTCGGATCCCTTTGAAGACTATAGGGCCTAAGGAAATATTCTCCGATAACAAAGAGAAAGAAGCTTTCTGAGAAACTTCTTTGTGTTCTGTGAAATCACATCACAGAGTTACAGCTTTCCCCTCAAGAAGCCTTTCGCTAAGACAGTTCTTGTGGAATTGGCAAAGTGATATTTGGAAGCCCATAGCGGGCTATGGTGAAAAGGAAATATCCTCTGATGAAATCTGGAAAGAAGCTTTCTGAGAATCTGCTTAGTGTTCTGTTAATTCATCTCACAGAGTTACATCTGTATTTCGTGGATCTCTTTGCTAGCCTTATTTCTGTGGAGTCTGAGAACAGATATTTCGGATCCCTTTGAAGAATATAGGGCCAAAGGAAATATCCTCTGATAACAAAGAGAAAGAAGCTTTCTGAAAAACTTCTTTGTGTTCTGTGAAATCATCTCACAGAGTTACAGCTTTCCCCTCAAGAAGCCTTTCGCTAAGACAGTTCTTGAGGAATTGGCAAAGTGATATTGGGAAGCCCATAGAGGGCTATGGTGAAAAAGGAAATATCCTCCGATGAAATCTGGAAAGAAGCTTTCTGAGAAACTGCTTAGTGTTCTGTTAATTCATCTCACAGAGTTTCATCTGTATTTCGTGGATCTCTTTGCTAGCCTTATTTCTGTGGAATCTGAGAACAGATATTTCGGATCCCTTTGAAGACAATAAGGTCAAAGGAAATATCCTCCGATAACAAAGAGAAAGAAGCTTTCTGAGAAACTTCTTTGTGTTCTGTGAAATCATCTCACAGAGTTACAGCTTTCCCCTCAAGAAGTCTTTCGCTAAAACAGTTCTTGTGGAGTTGGCAAAGTGATATTTGGAAGCTGCTAGAGGGCTATGGTGAAAAAGGAAATATCCTCAGATGAAATCTGGAAAGAAGCTTTCTGAGAAACTGCTTAGTGTTCTGTTAATTCATCTCACAGAGTTACATCTGTATTTCGTGGATCTCTTTGCTAGCCTTATTTCTGTGGAATCTGAGAACAGATATTTCGCATCCCTTTGAAGACGATAGCGCCAAAGGAAATATCCTCCGATAACAAAGAGAAAGAAGCTTTCTGAGAAACTTCTTTGTGTTCTGTGAAATCATCTCACAGAGTTACAGCTTTCCCCTCAAGAAGCCTTTCGCTAAGCCAGTTCTTGTGGAATTGGCAAACTGATAATTCGAAGCCCATAGAGGGCTACGGTGAAAAGGGAAATATCCTCAGATGAAATCTGGAAAGAAGCTTTCTGAGAAACTGCTTAGGTTCTGTTAATTCATCTCACAGAGTTACATCTGTATTTCGTGGATCTTTTTGCTAGCCTTATATCTGTGGAATCTGAGAACAGATATTTCGGATCCCTTTGAAGACCATAGGGCCAAACGAAATATCCTCCGATAACAAAGAGAAAGAAGCTTTCTGAGAAACTTCTTTGTGTTCTGTGAAATCATCTCACAGAGTTACAGCTTTCCACTAAAGAAGCCTTTCGCTGAGACAGTTCTTGTGGAATTCGCAAAGTGATATTTGGAAGCCCATAGAGGGCTATGGTGAAAAAGGAAATATCCTCAGAGGAAATCTGGAAAGAAGCTTTCTGAGAATCTGCTTAGTGTTCTGTTAATTCATCTCACAGAGTTACATCTGTATTTCGTGGATCTCTTTGCTAGCCTTATTTCTGTGGAATCTGAGAGCAGATATTGCGGATCCCTTTGAAGACTATAGGGCCAAAGGGCATATCCTCCAATAACAAAGAGAATGAAGCTTTCTGAAAAACTTCTTTGTGTTCTGGGAAATCATCTCACAGAGTTACAGCTTTCCCCTCAAGAAGCCTTTCGCTAAGACAGTTCTTGTGGAATTGGCAAAGTGATATTTGAAAGCCCATAGAGGGCTATGGTGAAAAAGGAAATATCCTCAGATGAAGTCTGGAAGAAGCTTTCTGAGAAACTGCTTAGTGTTCTGTTAATTCATCTCACAGAGTTACATCTGTGTTTCTTGGATCTCTTTGCTATCTTTATTTCTGTGGAATCTGAGAATAGATATTTCGGATCCCTTTGAAGACTATAGGGCCAAAGGAAATATCCTCCGATAACAAAGAGACAGAAGCTTTCTGAGAAACTTCTTTGTGTTCTGTGAAATCATCTCACAGAGTTACAGCTTTCCCCTCAAGAAGCCTTTCGCTAAGACAGTTCTTGTGGAATTGGTAAAGTGATATTTGGAAGCCCATAGAGGGCTGTGGTGAAAAAGGAAATATCCTCAGATGAAATCTGGAAAGAAACTTTCTGAGAAACTGCTTAGTGTTCAGTTAATTCATCTCACAGAGTTACATCTGTATTTCGTGGATCTCTTTGCTAGCCTTATTTCTGTGGAATCTGAGAACAGATATTTCGGATCCCTTTGAAGACTATAGGGCCAAACGAAATATCCTCCGATAACAAAGAGAAAGAAGCTTTCTGAGAAACTTCTTTGTGTTCTGTGAAATCATCTCACAGAGTTACAGCTTTCCTCTCAAGAAGCGTTTCGCTAAGAAAGTTCTTGGGGAATTGGCAAAGTGATATTGGGAAGACCATAGAGGGCTATAGTGAAAAAGGAAATATCCTCCGATGAAATCTGGAAAGAAGCTTTCTGAGAAACTGCTTAGTGTTCTGTTAATTCATCTCACAGAGTTACTTCTGTATTTCGTGGATCTCTTTGCTAGCCTTATTTCTGTGGAATCTGAGAACAGATATTTCGGATCCCTTTGAAGACTATAAGGTCAAAGGAAATATCCTCCGATAACAAAGAGAAAGAAGCTTTCTGAGAAACTTCTTTGTGTTCTGTGAAATCATCTCACAGAGTTACAGCTTTCCCCTCAAGAAGCCTTTCGCTAAAACAGTTCTTGTGGAGTTGGCAAAGTGATATTTGGAAGCCGCTAGAGGGCTATGGTGAAAAAGGAAATATCCTCAGATGAAATCTGGAAAGAAGCTTTCTGAGAAACTGCTTAGTGTTCTGTTAATTCATCTCACAGAGTTACATCTGTATTTCGTGGATCTCTTTGCTAGCCTTATTTCTGTGTAATCTGAGAACAGATATTTCGGATCCCTTTGAAGACGATAGCGCCAAAGGAAATATCCTCCGATAACAAAGAGAAAGAAGCTTTCTGAGAAACTTCTTTGTGTTATGTGAAATCATCTCACAGAGTTACAGCTTTCCCCTCAAGAAGCCTTTCGCTAAGCCAGTTCTTGTGGAATTGGCAAACTGATATTTCGAAGCCCATAGAGGGCTACGGTGAAAAGGGAAATATCCTCAGATGAAATCTGGAAAGAAGCTTTCTGAGAAACTGCTTAGTGTTCTGTTAATTCATCTCACAGAGTTACATCTGTATTTCGTGGATCTCTTTGCTAGCCTTATTTCTGTGGAATCTGAGAACAGATATTTCGGATCCCTTTGAAGACGATAGGGCCAAAGGAAATATCCTCCGATAACAAAGAGAAAGAAGCTTTCTGAGAAACTTCTTTGTGTTCTGTGAAATCATCTCACAGAGTTACAGCTTTCCCCTCAAGAAGCCTTTCGCTAAGACAGTTCTTGTGGAATTGGCAAAGTGATATTTGGAAGCCCATAGAGGGCTGTGGTGAAAAAGGAAATATTCTCAGATGAAATCTGGAAAGAAGCTTTCTGAGAAACTGCTTACTGTTCTGTTAATTCATCTCACAGAGTTACATCTGTATTTCGTGGATCTCTTTCCTAGCCTTATTTCTGTGGAATCTGAGAACAGATATTTCGGATCCCTTTGAAGACTATAGGGCCAAAGGAAATATCCCCCGATAACAAAGAGAAAGAAGCTTTCTGAGAAACTTCTCTGTGTTCTGTGAAATCATCTCACAGAGTTACAGCTTTCCCCTCAAGAAGCCTTTCGCTAAGACAGTTCTTGGGGAATTGGCAAAGTGATATTGGGAAGCCCATAGAGGGCTATAGTGAAAAAGGAAATATCCTCCGATGAAATCTGGAAAGAAGCTTTCTGAGAAACTGCTTAGTGTTCTGTTAATTCATCTCACAGAGTTACATCTGTATTTCATGGATCTCTTTGCTAGCCTTATTTCTGTGGAATCTGAGAACAGATATTTCGGATCCCTTTGAAGACTATAGGGCCAAAGGAAATATCCTCCGATAACAAAGAGAAAGAAGGTTTCTGAAAACTTCTTTGTGTTCTGTGAAATCATCTCACAGAGTTACAGCTTTCCCCTCAAGAAGCCTTTCGCTAAGCCAGTTCTTGTTGAATTGGCAAAGTGATATTTGGAAGGCCATAGAGGGCTATGGTGAAAAAGGAAATATCCTCAGATGAAATCTGGAAAGAAGCTTTCTGAGAAACTGCTTAGTGTTCTGTTAATTCATCTCACAGAGTTACATCTGTATTTCGTGGATCTCTTTGCTAGCTTTATTTCTGTGGAATCTGAGAAAAGATATTTCGGATCTCTTTGAAGACTATAGGGCCAAAGGAAATATCCTCCGATAACAAAGAGAAAGAAGCTTTCTGAGAAACTTCTTTGTGTTCTGTGAAATCATCTCACAGAGTTACAGCTTTCCCCTCAAGAAGACTTTCGCTAAGACAGTTCTTGTGGAATTGGCAAAGTGATATTTGGAAGTCCTTAGAGGGCTATCTTGAAAAAGGAAATGTCCTCAGATGAAATCTGGAAAGAAGCTTTCTGAGAAACTGCTTAGTGTTCTGTTAATTCATCTAACCGAGTTACATCTGTATTTCGTGGATCTCTTTGCTATCCTTATTTCTGTGGAATCTGAGAACAGATATTTCGGATCCCTTTGAAGACTATAGGGCCAAACGAAATATCCTCCGATAACAAAGAGAAAGAAGCTTTCTGAGAAACTTCTCTGTGTTCTGTGAAATCATCTCACAGAGTTACAGCTTTCCTCTCAAGAAGCGTTTCGCTAAGAAAGTTCTTGGGGAATTGGCAAAGTGATATTGGGAAGACCATAGAGGGCTATAGTGAAAAAAGAAATATCCTCCGATGAAATCTGGAAAGAAGCTTTCTGAGAAACTGCTTAGTGTTCTGTTAATTCATCTCACAGAGTTACATCTGTATGTCGCATATCTCTTTGCTAGCCTTATTTCTGTGGAATCTGAGAACAGATATTTCGGATCCCTTTGAAGACTATAGGGCCAAAGGAAATATCCTCCGATAACAAAGAGAAAGAAGCTTTCTGAGAAACTTGTTTGTGTTCTGTGAAATCATCTCACAGAGTTATAGCTTTCCCCTCAAGAAGCCTTTCGCTAAAACAGTTCTTGTGGAGTTGGCAAAGTGATATGTGGAAGCCGCTAGAGGGCTATGGTGAAAAAGGAAATTTCCTCAGATGAAATCTGGAAAGAAGCTTTCTGAGAAACTGCTTAGTGTTCAGTTAATTCATCTCACAGAGTTACATCTGTATTTCGTGGATCTCTTTGCTAGCCTTATTCCTGTGGAATCTGAGAACAGATATTTCGGATCCCTTTGAAGACTATAGGGCCAAAGGAAATATCCTCCGATAACAAAGAGAAAGAAGCTTTCTGATAAACTTCTTTGTGTTCTGTGAAATCATCTCACAGAGTTACAGCTTGACCCTCAAGAAGCCTTTCGCTAAGACAGTTCTTGTGGAATTGGCAAAGTGATATTTGGAAGCCAATAGAGGGCTATGTTGAAAAAGGAAATATCCTCAGATGAAATCTGGAAAGAAGCTTTCTGAGAATCTGCTTAGTGTTCTGTCAATTCATCTCACAGAGTTACATCTGTATTTCGTGGATCTCTTTGCTAGCCTTATTTCTGTGGAATCTGAGAACAGATATTTCGGATCCCTTTGAAGAGTATAGGGCCAAAGGAAACATCCTACGATAACAAAGAGAAAGAAGCTTTCTGAAAAACTTATTTGTGTTCCGTGAAATCATCTCACAGAGTTACAGCTTTCCCCTCAAGAAGCCTTTCGCTAAGACAGTTCTTGTGGAATTGGCAAAGTGATATTTGGAAGCCCATAGAGGGCTAGGGTGAAAAAGGAAATATCCTCAGATGAAGTCTGGAAAGAAGCTTTCTGAGAAACTGCTTAGTGTTCTGTTTATTCATCTCACAGAGTTACATCTGTATTTTTTGGATCTCTTTGCTAGTCTTATATTTGTGGAATCTGAGAACAGATATTTCGGATCCCTTTGAAGACTATAGGGCCAAAGGAAATATCCTCCGATAACAAAGAGAAAGAATCTTTTTGAGAAACTTCTTTGTGTTCTGTGAAATCAGCTCACAGAGTTACAGCTTTCCCCTCAGAAGCCTTTCGCTTAGACATTTCTTGGGGAATTGGCAAAGTGATATTTGGAAGCCCATAGAGGGCTATGGTGAAAAAGGAAATATCCTCAGATGAAATCTGGAAAGAAGCTTTCTGAGAAACTGCTTAGTGTTCTGTTAATTCATCTCACAGAGTTACATCTGTATTTCGTGGATCTCTTTGCTAGCCTTATTTCTGTGGAATCTGAGAACACATATTTCGGATCCCTTTGAAGACTATAGGGCCAAACGAAATATCCTCCAATAACAAAGAGAAAGAAGCTTTCTGAGAAACTTCTCTGTGTTCTGTGAAATCATCTCACAGAGTTACAGCTTTCCCCTCAAGAAGCCTTTCGCTAAGACAGTTCTTGGGGAATTGGCAAAGTGATATTGGGAAGCCCCTAGAGGGCTATAGTGAAAAAGGAAATATCCTCCGATGAAATCTGGAAAGAAGCTTTCTGAGAAACTGCTTAGTGTTCTGTTAATTCATCTCACAGAGTTACTTCTGTATTTCGTGGATCTCTTTGCTAGCCTTATTTCTGTGGAATCTGAGAACAGATATTTCGGATCCCTTTGAAGACTATAAGGTCAAAGGAAATATCCTCCGATAACAAAGAGAAAGAAGCTTTCTGGAAACTTCTTTGTGTTCTGTGAAATCATCTCACAGAGTTACAGCTTTCCCCTCAAGAAGTCTTTCGCTAAAACAGTTCTTGTGGAGTTGGCAAAGTGATATTTGGAAGCCGCTAGAGGGCTATGGTGAAAAAGGAAATATCCTCAGATGAAATCTGGAAAGAAGCTTTCTGAGAAACTGCTTAGTGTTCTGTTAATTCATCTCACAGAGTTACATCTGTATTTCGTGGATCTCTTTGCTAGCCTTATTTCTGTGTAATCTGAGAACAGATATTTCGGATCCCTTTGAAGACGATAGCGCCAAAGGAAATATCCTCCGATAACAAAGAGAAAGAAGCTTTCTGAGAAACTTCTTTGTGTTATGTGAAATCATCTCACAGAGTTACATCTTTCCCCTCAAGAAGCCTTTCGCTAAGCCAGTTCTTGTGGAATTGGCAAACTGATATTTCGAAGCCTATAGAGGGCTACGGTGAAAAGGGAAATATCCTCAGATGAAATCTGGAAAGAAGCTTTCTGAGAAACTGCTTAGTGTTCTGTTAATTCATCTCACAGAGTTACATCTGTATTTCGTGGATCTCTTTGCTAGCCTTATTTCTGTGGAATCTGAGAACAGATATTTCGGATCCCTTTGAAGACGATAGGGCCAAAGGAAATATCCTCCGGTAACAAAGAGAAAGAAGCTTTCTGAGAAACTTCTTTGTGTTCTGTGAAATCATCTCACAGAGTTACAGCTTTCCCCTCAAGAAGCCTTTCGCTAAGACAGTTCTTGTGGAATTGGCAAAGTGATATTTGGAAGCCCATAGAGGGCTATGATGAAAAAGGAAATATTATCAGATGAAATCTGGAAAGAAGCTTTCTGAGAAACTGCTTAGTGTTCTGTTAATTCATCTCACAGAGTTACATCTGTATTTCGTGGATCTCTTTCCTAGCCTTATTTCTGTGGAATCTGAGAACAGATATTTCGGATCCCTTTGAAGACTATAGGGCCAAAGGAAATATCCTCCGATAACTAAGAGAAAGAAGCTTTCTGAGAAACTTCTCTGTGTTTTGAGAAATCATCTCACAGAGATACAGGTTTCCCCTCAAGAAGGCTTTTCTAAGACAGTTCTTGGGGAATTGGCAAAGTGATATTGGGAAGCCCATAGAGGGCTATGTTGAGAAAGGAAATATCCTCAGATGAAATCTGGAAAGAAGCCTTCTGAGAAACTGCTTAGTGTTCTGTTAATTCATCTCACAGAGTTACATCTGTATTTCGTGTATCTCTTTGCTAGCCTTATTTCTGTGGAATCTGGGAACAGATATTTCGGATCCCTTTGAAGACTATAGGGCCAAAGGAAATATCCTCAGATAACAAAGAGAAAGAAGCTTTCTGAAAACTTCTTTGTGTTCTGTGAAATCATCTCACAGAGTTACAACTTTCCCCTCAAGAAGCCTTTAGCTAAGCCAGTTCTTGTGGAATTGGCAAAGTGATATTTGGAAGCCCATAGAGGGCTATGGTGAAAAAGGAAATATCCTCAGATGAAATCTGGAAAGAAGCTTTCTGAGAAACTGCTTAGTGTTCTGTTAATTCATCTCACAGAGTTACATCTGTGTTTCTTGGATCTCTTTGCTATCTTTATTTCTGTGGAATCTGAGAATAGATATTTCGGATCCCTTTGAAGACTATAGGGCCAAAGGAAATATCCTCCGATAACAAAGAGACAGAAGCTTTCTGAGAAACGTCTTTGTGTTCTGTGAAATCAACTCACAGAGTTACAGCTTTCCCCTCAAGAAGCCTTTCGCTAAGACAGTTCTTGTGGAATTGGCAAAGTGATATTTGGAAGCCCATAGAGGGCTATGGTGAAAAAGGAAATATCCTCAGATGAAATCTGGGAAGAAGCTTTCTGAGAAACTGCTTAGTGTTCTGTTAATTCATCTCACAGAGTTACATCTGTATTTCGTGGATCTCTTTGCTAGCCTTATTTCTGTGGAATCTGAGAACAGATATTTCGCATCCCTTTGAAGACTATAGGGCCAAAGGAAACATCCTCCGATAACAAAGAGAAAGAAGCTTTCTGAGAAACTTCTTTGTTTTCTGTGAAATCATCTCACAGAGTTACAGCTTTCCCCTCAAGAAGCCTTTCGCTAAACCAGTTCTTGCGGAATTGGCAAAGTGATATTTGGAAGCCCATAGAGGGCTATGGTGAAAAAGGAAATATCCTCACATGAAATCTGGAAAGAAGCTTTCTGAGAAACTGGTTAGTGTTCTGTTAATTCATCTAACAGAGTTACATCTGTATTTCGTGGATCTCTTTGCTAGCCTTATTTCTGTGGAATCTGAGAACAGATATTTCGGATCCCTTTGAAGACTATAGGGCCAAAGGAAATATCCTCCGATAACAAAGAGAAAGAAGCTTTCTGAGAAACTTCTTTGTGTTCTGTGAAATCACCTCACAGAGTTACAGCTTTCCCCTCAAGAAGCCTTTCGCTAAGACAGTTCTTGTGGAATTGGCAAAGTGATATTTGGAAGCCCATAGAGGGCTGTGGTGAAAAAGGAAATATCCTCAGATGAAATCTGGAAAGAAGCTTTCTGAGAAACTGCTTAGTGTTTTGTTAATTCATCTCACAGAGTTACATCTGTATTTCGTGGATCTCTTTGCTAGCCTTATTTCTGTGGAATCTGAGAACAGATATTTCGGATCCCTTTGAAGACGATAGGGCCAAAGGAAATATCCTCCGATAACAAAGAGAAAGAAGCTTTCTGAGAAACTTCTTTGTGTTCTGTGAAATCATCTCACAGAGTTACAGCTTTCCCCTCAAGTAGACTTTCGCTAAGACAGTTCTTGTGGAATTGGCAAAGTGATATTTGGAAGTCCTTATAGGGCTATGTTGAAAAACGAAATGTCCTCAGATGAAATCTGGAAAGAAGCTCTCTGAGAAACTGCTTAGAGTTCTGTTAATTCATCTCACAGAGTTACATCTGTATTTCGTGTATCTCTTTGCTATCCTTATTTCTGTGGAATCTGAGAACAGATATTTCGGATCCCTTTGAAGACGATAGGGCCAAAGGAAATATCCTCCGATAACAAAGAGAAAGAAGCTTTCTGAAAACTTCTTTGTGTTCTGTGAAATCATCTCACAGAGTAACAGCTTTCCCCTCAAGAAGCCTTTCGCTAAGCCAGTTCTTGTGGAATTGGCAAAGTGATATTTGGAAGCCCTTAGAGGGCTATGGTGAAAAAGGAAATATCCTCAGATGAAATCTGGAAAGAAGCTTTCTGAGAAACTGCTTAGTGTTCTGTTAATTCATCTCACAGAGTTACATCTGTATTTCGTGGATCTCTTTGCTAGCTTTATTTCTGTGGAATCTGAGAACAGATATTTCGGATCCCTTTGAAGACTATAGGGCCAAAGGAAATATCCTCCGATAACAAAGAGAAAGAAGCTTTCTGAGAAACTTCTTTGTGTTCTGTGAAATCATCTCACAGAGTTACAGCTTTCCCCTCAAGAAGCCTTTCGCTAAGACAGTTCTTGTGGAATTGGCAAAGTGATATTTCGAAGCCCATAGAGGGCTATGGTGAAAAAGGAAATATCCTCAGATGAAATCTGGGAAGAAGCTTTCTGAGAAACTGCTTAGTGTTCTCTTAATTCATCTCACAGAGTTACATCTGTATTTCGTGGATCTCTTTGCTAGCCTTATTTCTGTGGAATCTGAGAACAGATATTTCGGATCCCTTTGAAGACTATTGGGCCAAACGAAATATCCTCCGATAACAAAGAGAAAGAAGCATTCTGAGAAACTTCTCTGTGTTCTGTGAAATCATCTCACAGAGTTACAGCTTTCCCCTCAAGAAGCCTTTCGCTAAGACAGTTCTTGGGGAATTGGCAAAGTGATATTGGGAAGCCCATAGAGGGCTATAGTGAAAAAGGAAATATCCTCCGATGAAATCTGGAAAGAAGCTTTCTGAGAAACTGCTTAGTGTTCTGTTAATTCATCTCACAGAGTTACATCTGTATTTCGTGGATCTCTTTGCTAGCCTTATTTCTGTGGAATCTGACAACAGATATTTCTGATCCCTTTGTAGACGATAGGGCCAAAGGAAATATCCTCTGATAACAAAGAGAAAGAAGCTTTCTGAGAAACATCTCTGTGTTCTGTGAAATCATCTCACAGAGTTACAGGTTTCCCCTCAAGAAGGCTTTCGCTAAGACAGTTCTTGGGGAATTGGCAAAGTGATATTTGGAAGCCCTTAGAGGGCTATGGTGAAAGAGGAAATATCCTCCGATGAAATCTGGAAAGAAGCTTTCTGAGAAACTGCTTAGTGTTCTGTTAATTCATCTCACGGAGTTACTTCTGTATTTCGAGGATCTCTTTGCTAGCCTTATTTCTGTGGAATCTGAGAACAGATATTTCGGATCCCTTTGAAGACCATAGGGCCAAAGGAAATATCCTCCGATAACAAAGAGAAAGAAGCTTTCTGAGAAACTTCTTTGTGTTCTGTGAAATCATCTCACAGAGTTACAGCTTTCCCCTCAGGAAGCCTTTCGCTAAGCCAGTTCTTGTGGAATTGGCAAACTGATATTTCGAAGCCCAAAGAGGGCTATGGTGAAAAGGGAAATATCCTCAGAGGAAATCTGGAAAGAAGCTTTCTGAGAAACTGCTTAGTGTTCTGTTAATTCATCTCACAGAGTTACATCTGTATTTCGTGGATCTCTTTGCTAGCCTTATTTCTGTGTAATCTGAGAACAGATATTTCGGATCCCTTTGAAGACTATTGGGCCAAAGGAAATATCCTCCGATAACAAAGAGAAAGAAGCTTTCTGAGAAACTTCTTTGTGTTCTGTGAAATCACCTCACAGAGTTACAGCTTTCCCCTCAAGAAGCCTTTCGCTAAGACAGTTCTTGAGGAATTGGCAAAGTGATATTTGGAAGCCCATAGAGGGCTGTGGTGAAAAAGGAAATATCCTCAGATGAAATCTGGAAAGAAGCTTTCTGAGAAACTGCTTAGTGTTGTGTTAATTCATCTCACAGAGTTACATCTGAATTTCCTGGATCTCTTTGCTAGCCTTATTTCTGTGGAATCTGAGAACAGATATTTCGGATCCCTTTGAAGACGATAGGGCCAAAGGAAATATCCTCCGATAACAAAGAGAAAGAAGCTTTCTGAGAAACTTCTTTGTGTTCTGTGAAATCATCTCACAGAGTTACAGCTTTCCCCTCAAGAAGACTTTCGCTAAGACAGTTCTTGTGGAATTGGCAAAGTGATATTTGGAAGTCCTTAGAGGGCTATGGTGAAAAAGGAAATGTCCTCAGATGAAATCTGGAAAGAAGCTTTCTGAGAAACTGCTTAGAGTTCAGTTAATTCATCTCACCGAGTTACATCTGTATTTCGTGGATCTCTTTGCTCTCCTTATTTCTGTGGAAACAGAGAACAGATATTTCGGATCCCTTTGAAGACTATAGGGCCAAAGGAAATATCCTCCGATAACAAAGACAAAGAAGCTTTATGAAAACTTCTTTGTGTTCTGTGAAATCATCTCACAGAGTTACAGCTTTCCCCTCAAGAAGCCTTTCGCTAAGCCAGTTCTTGTTGAATTGGCAAAGTGATATTTGAAAGCCCATAGAGGGCTATGGTGAAAAAGGAAATATCGTCAGATGAAATCTGGAAAGAAGCTTTCTGAGAAACTGCTTAGTGTTCTGTTAATTCATCTCACAGAGTTACATCTTTATTTTGTGGATCTCTTTGCTAGCTTTATTTCTGTGGAATCTGAGAACAGATATTTCGGATCCCTTTGAAGACTATAGGGCCAAAGGAAATATCCTCCGATAACAAAGAGAAAGAAGTTTTCTGAGAAACTTCTTTGTGTTCTGTGAAATCATCTCACAGAGTTACAGCTTTCCCCTCCAGAAGCCTTTCGCTAAGACAGTTCTTGTTGAATTGGCAAAGTGATATTTGGAAGCCCATAGAGGGCTATGGTGAAAAAGGAAATATCCTCCGATGAAATCTGGAAAGAAGCTTTCTGAGAAACTGCTTAGTGTTCTGTTAATTCATCTCACAGAGTTTCATCTGTATTTCGTGGATCTCTTTGCTAGCCTTATTTCTGTGGAATCTGAGAACAGATATTTCGGATCCCTTTGAAGACGATAGGGCCAAAGGAAATATCCTCCGATAACAAAGAGAAAGAAACTTTATGAGAAACTTCTTTGTGTTCTGTGAAATCATCTCACAGAATTTCAGCTTTCCCCTCAAGAAGCCTTTCGCTAAGACAGTTCTTGTGGAATTGGCAAAGTGATATTTGGAGGCCCATAGAGGGCTATGGTGAAAATGGAAATATCCTCAGATGAAATCTGGAAAGAAGCTTTCTGAGAATCTGCTTAGTGTTCTGTTAATTCATCTCATAGAGTTACATCTGTATTTCGTGGATCTCTTTACTAGCCTTATTTCTGTGGAATCTGAGAACAGATATTTCGGATCCCTTTGAAGACTACAGGGCCAAAGGAAATATCCTCCGGTAACAAAGAGAAAGAAGCTTTCTGAGAAACTTCTCAGTGTTCTGTGAAATCATCTCACAGAGATACAGCTTTCCCCTCAAGAAGCCTTTCGCTAAGACAGGTCTTGGGGAATTGGCAAAGTGATATTGGGAAGCCCATAGAGGGCTATGGTGAAAAAGGAAATATCCTCCGATGAAATCTGGAAAGAAGCTTTCTGAGAAACTGCTTAGTGTTCTGTTAATTCATCTCACAGAGTTACATCTGTATTTCGAGGATCTCTTTGCTAGCCTTATTTCTGTGGAATCTGAGAACAGATATTTCGGATGGCTTTGAAGACCATAGGGCCAAAGGAAATATCCTCCGATAACAAACAGGAAGAAGCTTTCTGAGAAACTTCTTTGTGTTCTGTGAAATTATCTCACAGAGTTACAGCTTTCCCCTCAAGAAGCCTTTCGATAAGACAGTTCTTATGGAATTGTCAAAGTGATATTTGAAAGCCCGTAGAGGGCTATGTTGAGAAAGGAAATATCCTCAGATGAAATCTGGAAAGAAGCTTTCTGAGAAACTGCTTAGTGTTCTGTTAATTCATCTCACAGAGTTACATCTGTATTTCGTGGATCTCTTTGCTAGCCTTATTTCTGTGGAATCTGAGAACAGATATTTCGGATCCCTTTGAAGACTATAGGGCCAAAGGAAATATCCTTCGATAACAAAGAGAAAGAAGCTTTCTGAGAAACTTCTTTGTGTTCTGTGAAATCATCTCACAGAGTTACAGCTCTCCCCTCAAGAAGACTTTCGCTAAGACAGTTCTTGTGGAATTGGTAAAGTGATATTTGGAAGCCCATAGAGGGCTGTGGTGAAAAAGGAAATATCCTCAGATGAAATCTGGAAAAAAACTTTCTGAGAAACTGCTTAGTGTTCAGTTAATTCATCTCACAGAGTTACATCTGTATTTCGTGGATCTCTTTGCTAGCCTTATTTCTGTGGAATCTGAGAACAGATATTTCGTTTCCCTTTGAAGACTATAGGGCCAAAGGAAATGTCCTCCGATAACAAAGAGAAAGAAGCTTTTTGAGCAACTTCTTTGTGTTCTGTGAAATCATCTCACAGAGTTACAGCTTTCCCCTCAAGAAGCCTTTCGCTAAGACAGTTCTTGTGGAATTGGCAAAGTGATATTTGGAAGCCCATAGAGGGCTAGGGTGAGAAAGGAAATATCCTCAGATGAAATCTGGAAAGAAGCTTTCTGAGAATCTACTTAGTGTTTTGTTAATTCATCTCACAGAGTTACATCTGTATTTTGTGGATCGCTTTGCTAGCCTTATTTCTGTGGAATCTGAGAACAGATATTTCGGATCCCTTTGAAGACTATAGGGCCAAAGGAAATATCCTCCGATAACAAAGAGAAAGAAGCTTTCTGATAAATTTCTTTGTGTTCTGTGAAATCATCTCACAGAGTTACAGCTTGACCCTCAAGAAGCCTTTCGCTAAGACAGTTCTTGTGGAATTGGCAAAGTGATATTTGGAAGCCAATAGAGGGCTATGTTGAAAAAGGAAATATCCTCAGATGAAATCTGGAAAGAAGCTTTCTGAGAATCTGCTTAGTGTTCTGTCAATTCATCTCACAGAGTTACATCTGTATTTCGTGGATCTCTTTGCTAGCCTTATTTCTGTGGAATCTGAGAACAGATATTTCGGATCCCTTTGAAGAGTATAGGGCCAAAGGAAATATCCTACGATAACAAAGAGAAAGAAGCTTTCTGAAAAACTTATTTGTGTTCTGTGAAATCATCTCACAGAGTTACAGCTTTCCCCTCAAGAAGCCTTTCGCTAAGACAGTTCTTGTGGAATTGGCAAAGTGATATTTGGAAGCCCATAGAGGGCTAGGGTGAAAAAGGAAATATCCTCAGATGAAGTCTGGAAAGAAGCTTTCTGAGAAACTGCTTAGTGTTCTGTTAATTCATCTCACAGAGTTACATCTGTATTTTTTGGATCTCTTTGCTAGGCTTATATTTGTGGAATCTGAGAACAGATATTTGGGATCCCTTTGAAGACTATAGGGCCAAAGGAAATATCCTCCGATAACAAAGAGAAAGAAGCTTTCTGAGAAACTTCTTTGTGTTCTGTGAAATCAGCTCACAGAGTTACAGATTTCCCCTCAAGAAGCCTTTCACTTAGACAGTTCTTGGGGAATTGGAAAGTGATATTTGGAAGCCCATAGAGGGCTATGGTGAAAAAGGAAATATCCTCAGATGAAATCTGGAAAGAAGCTTTCTGAGAAACTGCTTACTGTTCTGTTAATTCATCTCACAGAGTTACATCTGTATTTCGTGGATCTCTTTCCTAGCCTTATTTCTGTGGAATCTGAGAACAGATATTTCGGATCCCTTTGAAGACTATAGGGCCAAAGGAAATATCCTCCGATAACAAAGAGAAAGAAGCTTTCTGAGAAACTTCTTTGTGTTCTGTGAAATCATCTCACAGAGTTACAGCTTTCCCCTCAAGAAGCCTTTCGCTAAGACAGTTCTTGTGGAATTGGCAAAGTGATATTTGGAAGCCCATAGAGGGCTATGGTGAAAAAGGAAATATCCTCAGATGAAATCTGGGAAGAAGCTTTCTGAGAAACTGCTTAGTGTTCTGTTAATTCATCTCACAGAGTTACATCTGTATTTCGTGGATATCTTTGCTAGCCTTATTTCTGTGGAATCTGAGAACAGATATTTCGGATCCCTTTGAAGACTATAGGGCCAAACGAAATATCCTCTGATAACAAAGAGAAAGAAGCTTTCTGAGAAACTTCTCTGTGTTCTGTGAAATCATCTCACAGAGTTACAGCTTTCCCCTCAAGAAGCCTTTCGGTAAGACAGTTCTTGGGGAATTGGCAAAGTGATATTGGGAAGCCCTTAGAGGGCTATAGTGAAAAAGGAAATATCCTCCAATGAAATCTGGAAAGAAGCTTTCTGAGAAACTGCTTAGTGTTCTGTTAATTCATCTCACAGAGTTACTTCTGTATTTCGTGGATCTCTTTGCTAGCCTTATTTCTGTGGAATCTGAGAACAGATATTTCGGATCCCTTTGAAGACTATAAGGCCAAAGGAAATATCCTCCGATAACAAAGAGAAAGAAGCTTTCTGAGAAACTTCTTTGTGTTCTGTGAAATCATCTCACAGAGTTACAGCTTTCCCCTCAAGAAGCCTTTCGCTAAAACAGTTCTTGTGGAGTTGGCAAAGTGATATTTGGTAGCCGCTAGAGGGCTATTGTGAAAAAGGAAATATCCTCAGATGAAATCTGGAAAGAAGCTTTCTGAGAAACTGCTTAGTGTTCTGTTAATTCATCTCACAGAGTTACATCTGTATTTCGTGGATCTCTTTGGTAGCCTTATTTCTGTGGAATCTGAGAACAGATATTTCGGATCCCTTTGAAGACTATAGGGACAAAGGAAATATCCTCCGATAACAAAGAGAAAGAAGCTTTCTGAGAAACTTCTTTGTGTTCTGTGAAATCATGTCACAGAGTTACAGCTTTCCCCTCAAGAAGCCTTTCGCTAAGCCAGTTCTTGTGGAATTGGCAAACTGATATTTCGAAGCCCATAGAGGGCTATGGTGAAAAGGGAAATATCCTCAGATGAAATCTGGAAAGAAGCTTTCTGAGAAACTGCTTAGTGTTCTGTTAATTCATCTCACAGAGTTACATCTGTATTTCGTGGATCTCTTTGCTAGCGTTATTTCTGTGGAATCTGAGAACAGATATTTCGGATCCCTTTGAAGACTATAGGGCCAAAGGAAATATCCTCCGATAACAAAGAGAAAGAAGCTTTCTGAGAAACTTCTTTGTGTTCTGTTAAATCATCTCACAGAGTTACAGCTTTCCTCTCAAGAAGCCTTTCGCTAAGACAGTTCTTGTGGAATTGGCAAAGTGATATTTGGAAGCCCATAGAGGGCTGTGGTGAAAAAGGAAAGATCCTCAGATGAAATCTGGAAAGAAGCTTTCTGAGAAACTGCTTAGTGTTCTGTTAATTCATCTCACAGAGTTACATCTGTATTTTGTGGATCGCTTCGCTAGCCTTATTTCTGTGGAATCTGAGAACAGATATTTCGGATCACTTTGAAGACTATAGGGCCAAAGGAAATATCCTCTGATAACAAAGAGAAAGAAGCTTTCTGAAAAACTTCTTTGTGTTCTGTGAAATCATCTCACAGAGTTACACCTTTCCCCTCAAGAAGCCTTTCGCTAAGACAGTTCTTGTGGAATTGGCAAAGTGATATTGGGAAGCCCATAGAGGGCTATGGTGAAAAAGGAAATGTCCTCAGATGAAATCTGGAAAGAAGCTTTCTGAGAAACTGCTTAGAGTTCTGTTAATTCATCTCACAGAGTTACATCTGTATTTCGTGGATGTCTTTGCTTGCCTTATTTCTGTGGAATCTGAGAACAGATATTTCGGATCCCTTTGAAGACTATAGGGCCAAAGGAAATATCCTCCGATAACAAAGAGAAAGAAGCTTTCTGAGAAACTTCTCTGTGTTTTGTGAAATCATCTCACAGAGTTACAGGTTTCCCCTCAAGAAGGCTTTCGCTAAGACAGTTCTTGGGGAATTGGCAAAGTGATATTGGGAAGCCCATAGAGGGCTATGTTGAGAAAGGAAATATCCTCAGATGAAATCTGGAAAGAAGCCTTCTGAGAAACTGCTTAGTGTTCTGTTAATTCATCTCACAGAGTTACATCTGTATTTCGTGTATCTCTTTGCTAGCCTTATTTCTGTGGAATCTGGAAACAGATATTTCGGATCACTTTGAAGACTATAGAGCCAAAGGAAATATCCTCAGATAACAAAGAGAAAGAAGCTTTCTGAAAAATTCTTTGTGTTCTGTGAAATCATCTCACAGAGTTACAACTTTCCCCTCCAGAAGCCTTTCGCTAAGCCAGTTCTTGTGGAATTGGCAAAGTGATATTTGGAAGCCCATAGAGGGCTATGGTGAAAAAGGAAATATCCTCAGATGAAATCTGGAAAGAAGCTTTCTGAGAAACTGCTTAGTGTTCTGTTAATTCATCTCACAGATTTACATCTGTGTTTCTTGGATCTCTTTGCTATCTTTATTTCTGTGGAATCTGAGAATAGATATTTCGGATCCCTTTGAAGACTATAGGGCCAAAGGAAATATCCTCCGATAACAAAGAGACAGAAGCTTTCTGAGAAACTTCTTTGTGTTCTGTGAAATCAACTCACAGAGTTACAGCTTTCCCCTCAAGAAGCCTTTCGCTAAGACAGTTCTTGTGGAATTGGCAAAGTGATATTTGGAAGCCCATAGAGGTCTATGGTGAAAAAGGAAATATCCTCACATGAAATCTGTGAAGAAGCTTTCTGAGAAACTGCTTAGTGTTCTGTTAATTCATCTCACAGAGTTACATCTGTATTTCGTGGATCTCTTTGCTAGCCTTAATTCTGTGGAATCTGAGAACAGATATTTCGGATCCCTTTGAAGACGATAGGGCCAAAGGAAATATCCTTCGATAACAAAGAGAAAGAAGCTTTCTGAGAAACTTCTTTGTGTTCTGTGAAATCATCTCACAGAGTTACAGCTTTCCCCTCAAGAAGCCTTTCGCTAAGCCAGTTCTTGTGGAATTGGCAAAGTGATATTTCGAAGCCCATAGAGGGCTATGGTGAAAAAGGAAATATCCTCAGATGAAATCTGGGAAGAAGCTTTCTGAGAAACTGCTTAGTTTTCTGTTAATTCATCTCACAGAGTTACATCTGTATTTCGTGGATCTCTTTGCTAGCCTTATTTCTGTGGAATCTGAGAACAGATATTTCGGATCCCTTTGAAGACTATAGGGCCAAACGAAATATCCTCTGATAACAAAGAGAAAGAAGCTTTCTGAGAAACTTCTCTGTGTTCTGCGAAATCATCTCACAGAGTTACAGCTTTCCCCTCAAGAAGCCTTTCGCTAAGACAGTTCTTGGGGAATTGGCAAAGTGATATTGGGAAGCCCATAGAGGGCTATAGTGAAAAAGGAAATATCCTCCGATGAAATCTGGAAAGAAGCTTTCTGAGAAACTGCTTAGTGTTCTGTTAATTCATATCACAGAGTTACATCTGTATTTCGTGGATCTCTTTGCTAGCCTTATTTCTGTGGAATCTGAGAACAGATATTTCGGATCCCTTTGAAGACGATAGCGCCAAAGGAAATATCCTCCGATAACAAAGAGAAAGAAGCTTTCTGAGAAACTTCTTTGTGTTCTGTGAAATCACCTCACAGAGTTACAGCTTTCCCCTCAAGAAGCCTTTCGCTAAGACAGTTCTTGTGGAATTGGCAAAGTGATATTTGGAAGCCCATAGAGGGCTATGGTGAAAAAGGAAATATCCTCAGATGAAATCTGGAAAGAAGCTTTCTGAGAAACTGCTTAGTGTTCTGTTAATTCATCTCACAGAGTTACATCTGTATTTCGTGGATCTCTTTGCTAGCCTTATTTCTGTGGAATCTGAGAACAGATATTTCGGATCCCTTTGAAGACTATAGGGCCAAAGGAAATATCCTCCGATAACAAAGAGAAAGAAGCTTTCTGAGAAACTTCTTTGTGTTCTGTGAAATCATCTCACAGAGTTACAGCTTTCCCCTCAAGAAGACTTTCGCTAAGACAGTTTTTGTGGAATTGGCAAAGTGATATTTGGAAGTCCTTAGAGGGCTATCTTGAAAAAGGAAATGTCCTCAGATGAAATCTGGAAAGAAGCTTTCTGAGAAACTGCTTAGAGTTCTGTTAATTCATCTCAACGAGTTACATCTGTATTTCGTGGATCTCTTTGCTATCCTTATTTCTGTGGAATCTGAGAACAGATATTTCGGATCCCTTTGAAGACTATAGGGCCAAAGGAAATATCCTCCGATAACAAAGACAAAGAAGCTTTCTGAGAAACTTCTTTGTGTTCTGTGAAATCATCTCACAGAGTTACAGCTTTCCCCTCAAAAAGCCTTTCGCTAAGACAGTTCTTGTGGAATTGGCAAAGTGATATTTGGAAGCCCATAGAGGGCTATGGTGAAAAAGGAAATATCCTCAGATGAAATCTGGGAAGAAGCTTTCTGAGAAACTGCTTAGTGTTCTGTTAATTCATCTCACAGAGTTACATCTGTATTTCGTGGATCTCTTTGCTAGCCTTATTTCTGTGGAATCTGAGAACAGATATTTCGGACCCCTTTGAAGACTATAGGGCCAAACGAAATATCCTCCGATAACAAAGAGAAAGAAGCTTTCTGAGAAACTTCTCTGTGTTCTGTGAAATCATCTCACAGAGTTACAGGTTTCCCCTCAAGAAGGCTTTCGCTAAGAAAGTTCTTGGGGAATTGGCAAAGTGATATTTGGAAGCCCTTAGAGGGCTATGGTGAAAGAGGAAATATCCTCCGATGAAATCTGGAAAGAAGCTTTCTGAGAAACTGCTTAGTGTTCTGTTAATTCATCTCACGGAGTTACATCTGTATTTCGAGGATCTCTTTGCTAGCCTTGTTTCTGTGGAATCTGAGAACAGATATTTAGGATCCCTTTGAAGACTATAGGGCCAAAGGAAATATCCTCAGATAACAAAGAGAAGGAAGCTTTCTGAAAACTTCTTCGTGTTCTGTGAAATCATCTCACAGAGTTACAACTTTCCCCTCAAGAAGCCTTTCGCTAAGCCAGTTCTTGTGGAATTGGCAAAGTGATATTTGGAAGCCCATAGAGGGCTATGGTGAAAAAGGAAATATCCTCAGATGAAATCTGGAAAGAAGCTTTCTGAGAAACTGCTTAGTGTTCTGTTAATTCATCTCACTGAGTTACATCTGTATTTCGTGGTCTCTTTGCTAGCTTTATTTCTGTGGAATCTGAGAACAGATATTTCGGATCCCTTTGAAGACTATAGGGCCAAAGGAAATATCCTCCGATAACAAAGAGACAGAAGCTTTCTGAGAAACTTCTTTGTGTTCTGTGAAATCAACTCACAGAGTGACAGCTTTCCCCTCAAGAAGCCTTTCGCTAAGACAGTTCTTGTGGAATTGGCAAAGTGATATTTGGAGGCCCATAGAGGGCTATGGTGAAAAAGGAAATATCCTCCGATGAAATCTGGAAAGAAGCTTTCTGAGAAACTGCTTAGTGTTCTGTTAATTCATCTCACAGAGTTACATCTGTATTTCGAGGATCTCTTTGCTAGCCTTATTTCTGTGGAATCTGAGAACAGATATTTCGGATCGCTTTGAAGATCATAGGGCCAAAGGAAATATCCTCCGATAACAAACAGGAAGAAGCTTTCTGAGAAACTTCTTTGTGTTCTGTGAAATTATCTCACAGAGTTACAGCTTTCCCCTCAAGAAGCCTTTCGATAAGACAGTTCTTATGGAATTGGCAAAGTGATATTTGAAAGCCCATAGAGGGCTATGTTGAGAAAGGAAATATCCTCAGATGAAATCTGGAAAGAAGCTTTCTGAGAAACTGCTTAGTGTTCTGTTAATTGATCTCACAGAGTTACATCTGTATTTCGTGGATCTCTTTGCTAGCCTTATTTCTGTGGAATCTGAGAACAGATATTTCGGATCCCTTTGAAGACTATAGGGCCAAAGGAAATATCCTTCGATAACAAAGAGAAAGAAGCTTTCTGAGAAACTTCTTTTTGTTCTGTGAAATCCTCTCACAGAGTTACAGCTTTCCCCTCAAGAAGCCTTTCGCTAAGACAGTTATTGTGGAATTGGTAAAGTGATATTGGAAGCCCATAGAGGGCTGTGGTGAAAAAGGAAATATCCTCAGATGAAATCTGGAAAAAAACTTTGTGAGAAACTGCTTAGTGTTCAGTTAATTCATCTCACAGAGTTACATCTGTATTTCGTGGATCTCTTTGCTAGCCTTATTTCTGTGGAATCTGAGAACAGATATTTCGTTTCCCTTTGAAGACAACAGGGCAAAAGGAAATATCCTCCGATAACAAAGAGAAAGAAGCTTTCTGAGAAACTTCTCTGTGTTTTGTGAAATCATCTCACAGAGTTACAGGTTTCCCCTCAAGAAGGCTTTCGCTAAGACAGTTCTTGGGGAATTGGCAAAGTGATATTGGGAAGCCCATAGAGGGCTATGTTGAGAAAGGAAATATCCTCAGATGAAATCTGGAAAGAAGCCTTCTGAGAAACTGCTTAGTGTTCTGTTAATTCATCTCACAGAGTTACATCTGTATTTCGTGTATCTCTTTGCTAGCCTTATTTCTGTGGAATCTGGGAACAGATATTTCGGATCACTTTGAAGACTATAGAGCCAAAGGAAATATCCTCAGATAACAAAGAGAAAGAAGCTTTCTGAAAAATTCTTTGTGTTCTGTGAAATCATCTCACAGAGTTACAACTTTCCACTCAAGAAGCCTTTCGCTAAGCCAGTTCTTGTGGAATTGGCAAAGTGATATTTGGAAGCCCATAGAGGGCTATGGTGAAAAAGGAAATATCCTCAGATGAAATCTGGAAAGAAGCTTTCTGAGAAACTGCTTAGTGTTCTGTTAATTCATCTCACAGATTTACATCTGTGTTTCTTGGATCTCTTTGCTATCTTTATTTCTGTGGAATCTGAGAATAGATATTTCGGATCCCTTTGAAGACTATAGGGCCAAAGGAAATATCCTCCGATAACAAAGAGACAGAAGCTTTCTGAGAAACTTCTTTGTGTTCTGTGAAATCAACTCACAGAGTTACAGCTTTCCCCTCAAGAAGCCTTTCGCTAAGACAGTTCTTGTGGAATTGGCGAAGTGATATTTGGAAGCCCATAGAGGGCTATGGTGAAAAAGGAAATATCCTCACATGAAATCTGTGAAGAAGCTTTCTGAGAAACTGCTTAGTGTTCTGTTAATTCATCTCACAGAGTTACATCTGTATTTCGTGGATCTCTTTGCTAGCCTTAATTCTGTGGAATCTGAGAACAGATATTTCGGATCCCTTTGAAGACTATAGGGCCAAAGGAAATATCCTCCGATAACAAAGAGAAAGAAGCTTTCTGAGAAACTTCTTTGTGTTCTGAGAAATCATCTCACAGAGTTACAGCTTTCCCCTCAAGAAGCCTTTCGCTAAACCAGTTCTTGCGGAATTGGCAAAGTGATATTTGGAAGCCCATAGAGGGCTATGGTGAAAAAGGAAATATCCTCACATGAAATCTGGAAAGAAGGTTTCTGAGAAACTGGTTAGTGTTCTGTTAATTCATCTAACAGAGTTACATCTGTATTTCGTGGATCTCTTTGCTAGCCTTATTTCTGTGGAATCTGAGAACAGATATTTCGGATCCCTTTGAAGACTATAGGGCCAAAGGAAATATCCTCCGATAACAAAGAGAAAGAAGCTTTCTGAGAAACTTCTCTGTGTTTTGTGAAATCATCTCACAGAGTTACAGGTTTCCCCTCAAGAAGGCTTTCGCTAAGACAGTTCTTGGGGAATTGGCAAAGTGATATTGGGAAGCCCATAGAGGGCTATGTTGAGAAAGGAAATATCCTCAGATGAAATCTGGAAAGAAGCCTTCTGAGAAACTGCTTAGTGTTCTGTTAATTCATCTCACAGAGTTACATCTGTATTTCGTGTATCTCTTTGCTAGCCTTATTTCTGTGGAATCTGGGAACAGATATTTCGGATCACTTTGAAGACTATAGAGCCAAAGGAAATATCCTCAGATAACAAAGAGAAAGAAGCTTTCTGAAAAATTCTTTGTGTTCTGTGAAATCATCTCACAGAGTTACAACTTTCCACTCAAGAAGCCTTTCGCTAAGCCAGTTCTTGTGGAATTGGCAAAGTGATATTTGGAAGCCCATAGAGGGCTATGGTGAAAAAGGAAATATCCTCAGATGAAATCTGGAAAGAAGCTTTCTGAGAAACTGCTTAGTGTTCTGTTAATTCATCTCACAGATTTACATCTGTGTTTCTTGGATCTCTTTGCTATCTTTATTTCTGTGGAATCTGAGAATAGATATTTCGGATCCCTTTGAAGACTATAGGGCCAAAGGAAATATCCTCCGATAACAAAGAGACAGAAGCTTTCTGAGAAACTTCTTTGTGTTCTGTGAAATCAACTCACAGAGTTACAGCTTTCCCCTCAAGAAGCCTTTCGCTAAGACAGTTCTTGTGGAATTGGCGAAGTGATATTTGGAAGCCCATAGAGGGCTATGGTGAAAAAGGAAATATCCTCACATGAAATCTGTGAAGAAGCTTTCTGAGAAACTGCTTAGTGTTCTGTTAATTCATCTCACAGAGTTACATCTGTATTTCGTGGATCTCTTTGCTAGCCTTAATTCTGTGGAATCTGAGAACAGATATTTCGGATCCCTTTGAAGACTATAGGGCCAAAGGAAATATCCTCCGATAACAAAGAGAAAGAAGCTTTCTGAGAAACTTCTTTGTGTTCTGAGAAATCATCTCACAGAGTTACAGCTTTCCCCTCAAGAAGCCTTTCGCTAAACCAGTTCTTGCGGAATTGGCAAAGTGATATTTGGAAGCCCATAGAGGGCTATGGTGAAAAAGGAAATATCCTCACATGAAATCTGGAAAGAAGGTTTCTGAGAAACTGGTTAGTGTTCTGTTAATTCATCTAACAGAGTTACATCTGTATTTCGTGGATCTCTTTGCTAGCCTTATTTCTGTGGAATCTGAGAACAGATATTTCGGATCCCTTTGAAGACTATAGGGCCAAAGGAAATATCCTCCGATAACAAAGAGAAAGAAGCTTTCTGAGAAACTTCTTTGTGTTCTGTGAAATCACCTCACAGAGTTACAGCTTTCCCCTCAAGAAGCCTTTCGCTAAGACAGTTCTTGTGGAATTGGCAAAGTGATATTTGGAAGCCCATAGAGGGCTGTGGTGAAAAAGGAAATATCCTCAGATGAAATCTGGAAAGAAGCTTTCTGAGAAACTGCTTAGTGTTCTGTTAATTCATCTCACAGAGTTACATCTGTATTTCGTGGATCTCTTTGCTAGCCTTATTTCTGTGGAATCTGAGAACAGATATTTCGGATCCCTTTGAAGACGATAGGGCCAAAGGAAATATCCTCCGATAACAAAGAGAAAGAAGCTTTCTGAGAAACTTCTTTGTGTTCTGTGAAATCATCTCACCGAGTTACAGCTTTCCCCTCAAGAAGACTTTCGCTAAGACAGTTCTTGTGGAATTGGCAAAGTGATATTTGGAAGTCCTTAGAGGGCTATGGTGAAAAACGAAATGTCCTCAGATGAAATCTGGAAAGAAGCTCTCTGAGAAACTGCTTAGAGTTCTGTTAATTCATCTCACCGAGTTACATCTGTACTTCGTGGATCTCTTTGCTATCCTTATTTCTGTGGAATCTGAGAACAGATATTTCGGATCCCTTTGAAGACTATAGGGCCAAAGGAAATATCCTCCGATAAAAAAGAGAAAGAAGCTTTCTGAAAACTTCTTTGTGTTCTGTGAAATCATCTCACAGAGTTACAGCTTTCCCCTCAAGAAGCCTTTCGCTAAGCCAGTTCTTGTGGAATTGGAAAAGTGATATTTGGAAGCCATTAGAGGGCTATGGTGAAAAAGGAAATATCCTCAGATGAAATCTGGAAAGAAACTTTCTGAGAAACTGCTTAGTGTTCTGTTAATTCATCTCACAGAGTTACATCTGTATTTCGTGGATCTCTTTGCTAGCTTTATTTCTGTGGACTCTGAGAACAGATATTTCGGATCCCTTTGAAGACTATAGGGCCAAAAAATATCCTCCGATAACAAAGAGAAAGAAGCTTTCTGAGAAACTTCTTTGTGTTCTGTGAAATCACCTCACAGAGTTACAGCTTTCCCCTCAAGAAGCCTTTCGCTAAGACAGTTCTTGTGGAATTGGCAAAGTGATATTTGGAAGCCCATAGAGGGCTATGGTGAAAAAGGAAATATCCTCAGATGAAATCTGGAAAGAAGCTTTCTGAGAAACTGCTTAGTGTTCTGTTAATTCATCTCACAGAGTTACATCTGTATTTCGTGGATCTCTTTGCTAGCCTTATTTCTGTGGAATCTGAGAACAGATATTTCGGATCCCTTTGAAGACTATAGGGCCAAAGGAAATATCCTCCGATAACAAAGAGAAAGAAGCTTTCTGAGAAACTTCTTTGTGTTCTGTGAAATCATCTCACAGAGTTACAGCTTTCCCCTCAAGAAGACTTTCGCTAAGACAGTTTTTGTGGAATTGGCAAAGTGATATTTGGAAGTCCTTAGAGGGCTATCTTGAAAAAGGAAATGTCCTCAGATGAAATCTGGAAAGAAGCTTTCTGAGAAACTGCTTAGAGTTCTGTTAATTCATCTCACCGAGTTACATCTGTATTTCGTGGATCTCTTTGCTATCCTTATTTCTGTGGAATCTGAGAACAGATATTTCGGATCCCTTTGAAGACTATAGGGCCAAAGGAAATATCCTCCGATAACAAAGAGAAAGAAGCTTTCTGAGAAACTTCTTTGTGTTCTGTGAAATCATCTCACAGAGTTACAGCTTTCCCCTCAAGAAGCCTTTCGCTAAGACAGTTCTTGTGGAATTGGCAAAGTGATATTTGGAAGCCCATAGAGGGCTATGGTGAAAAAGGAAATATCCTCAGATGAAATCTGGGAAGAAGCTTTCTGAGAAACTGCTTAGTGTTCTGTTAATTCATCTCACAGAGTTACATCTGTATTTCGTGGATCTCTTTGCTAGCCTTATTTCTGTGGAATCTGAGAACAGATATTTCGGACCCCTTTGAAGACTATAGGTCCAAACGAAATATCCTCCGATAACAAAGAGAAAGAAGCTTTCTGAGAAACTTCTCTGTGTTCTGTGAAATCATCTCACAGAGAACAGGTTTCCCCTCAAGAAGGCTTTCGCTAAGAAAGTTCTTGGGGAATTGGCAAAGTGATATTTGGAAGCCCTTAGAGGGCTATGGGGAAAGAGGAAATATCCTCCGATGAAATCTGGAAAGAAGCTTTCTGAGAAACTGCTTAGTGTTCTCTTAATTCAACTCACGGAGTTACATCTGTATTTCGAGGATCTCTTTGCTAGCCTTATTTCTGTGGAATCTGAGAAGAGATATTTCGGATCCCTTTGAAGACCATAGTGACAAAGGAAATATCCTCCGATAACAAAGAGAAAGAAGCTTTCTGAGAAACTTCTCTGTGTTTTTTGAAATCATCTCACAGAGTTATAGGTTTCCCCTCAAGAAGGCTTTCGCTAAGACAGTTCTTGGGGAATTGGCAAAGTGATATTGGGAAGCCCATAGAGGGCTATGTTGAGAAAGGAAATATCCTCAGATGAAATCTGGAAAGAAGCCTTCTGAGAAACTGCTTAGTGTTCTGTTAATTCATCTCACAGAGTTACATCTGTATTTCGTGGATCTCTTTGCTAGCCTTATTTCTGTGGAATCTGGGATCAGATATTTCGGATCCCTTTGAAGACTATAGGGCCAAAGGAAATATCCTCAGATAACAAAGAGAAGGAAGCTTTCTGAAAACTTCTTCGTGTTCTGTGAAATCATCTCAAAGAGTTACAACTTTCCCCTCAAGAAGCCTTTCGCTACGCCAGTTCTTGTGGAATTGGCAAAGTGATATTTGGAAGCCCATACAGGGCTATGGTGAAAAAGGAAATATCCTCAGATGAAATCTGGAAAGAAGCTTTCTGAGAAACTGCTTAGTGTTCTGTTAATTCATCTCACAGAGTTACATCTGTATTTCGTGGTCTCTTTGCTAGCTTTATTTCTGTGGAATCTGAGAACAGATATTTCGGATCCCTTTGAAGACTAGAGGGACAAAGGAAATATCCTCCGATAACAAAGAGACAGAAGCTTTCTGAGAAACTTCTTTGTGTTCTGTGAAATCAACTCACAGAGTTACAGCTTTCCCCTCAAGAAGCCTTTCGCTAAGCCAGTTCTTGTGGAATTGGCAAAGTGATATTTGGAAGCCCATAGAGGGCTATGGTGAAAAAGGAAATATCCTCAGATGAACTCTGAGCAGAAGCTTTCCGAGAAACTGCTTAGTGTTCTGTTAATTCATCTCACAGAGTTACATCTGTATTTCGTGGATCTCTTTGCTAGCCTTATTTCTGTGGAATCTGAGAACAGATATTTCGGATCCATTTGAAGACTATAGGGCCAAACGAAATATCCTCTGATAACAAAGGGAAAGAAGCTTTCTGAGAAACTTCTCTGTGTTCTGCGAAATCATCTCACAGAGTTACAGCTTTCCCCTCAAGAAGCCTTTCGCTAAGACAGTTCTTGGGGAATTGGCAAAGTGATATTGGGAAGCCCATAGAGGGCTATAGTGAAAAAGGAAATATCCTCAGATGAAATCTGGAAAGAAGCTTTCTGAGAAACTGCTTAGTGTTCTGTTAATTCATCTCACAGAGTTACATCTGTATTTCGTGGATCTCTTTGCTAGCCTTATTTCTGTGGAATCTGAGAACAGATATTTCGGATCCCTTTGAAGGCTATAGGGCCAAAGGAAATATCCTCCGATAACAAAGAGAAAGAAGCTTTCTGAGAAACTTCTTTGTGTTCTGTGAAATCACCTCACAGAGTTACAACTTTCCCCTCAAGAAGCCTTTCGCTAAGCCAGTTCTTGTGGAATTGGCAAAGTGATATTTGGAAGCCCATAGAGGGCTATGGTGAAAAAGGAAATATCCTCCGATGAAATCTGGAAAGAAGCTTTCTGAGAAACTGCTTAGTGTTCTGTTAATTCATCTCACAGAGTTACATCTGTATTTCGTGGATCTCTTTGCTAGCCTTATTTCTGTGGAATCTGAGAACAGATATTTCGGATCCCTTTGAAGACTATAGGGCCAAAGGAAATATCCTCCGATAACAAAGAGAAAGAAGCTTTCTGAGAAACTTCTTTGTGTTCTGTGAAATCATCTCACAGAGTTACAGCTTTCCTCTCAAGAAGCCTTTCGCTAAGACAGTTCTTGTGGAATTGGCAAAGTGATATTTGGAAGCCCATAGAGGGCTGTGGTGAAAAAGGAAATATCCTCAGATGAAATCTGGAAAGAAGCTTTCTGAGAAACTGCTTAGTGTTCTGTTAATTCATCTCACAGAGTTACATCTGTATTTTGTGGATCGCTTCGCTAGCCTTATTTCTGTGGAATCTGAGAACAGATATTTCGGATCCCTTTGAAGACTATAGGGCCAAAGGAAATATCCTCCGATAACAAAGAGAAAGAAGCTTTCTGAGAAACTTCTCTGTGTTTTGTGAAATCATCTCACAGAGTTACAGGTTTCCCCTCAAGAAGGCTTTCGCTAAGACAGTTCTTGGGGAATTGGCAAAGTGATATTGGGAAGCCCATAGAGGGCTATGTTGAGAAAGGAAATATCCTCAGATGAAATCTGGAAAGAAGCCTTCTGAGAAACTGCTTAGTGTTCTGTTAATTCATCTCACAGAGTTACATCTGTATTTCGTGTATCTCTTTGCTAGCCTTATTTCTGTGGAATCTGGGAACAGATATTTCGGATCACTTTGAAGACTATAGAGCCAAAGGAAATATCCTCAGATAACAAAGAGAAAGAAGCTTTCTGAAAAATTCTTTGTGTTCTGTGAAATCATCTCACAGAGTTACAACTTTCCACTCAAGAAGCCTTTCGCTAAGCCAGTTCTTGTGGAATTGGCAAAGTGATATTTGGAAGCCCATAGAGGGCTATGGTGAAAAAGGAAATATCCTCAGATGAAATCTGGAAAGAAGCTTTCTGAGAAACTGCTTAGTGTTCTGTTAATTCATCTCACAGATTTACATCTGTGTTTCTTGGATCTCTTTGCTATCTTTATTTCTGTGGAATCTGAGAATAGATATTTCGGATCCCTTTGAAGACTATAGGGCCAAAGGAAATATCCTCCGATAACAAAGAGACAGAAGCTTTCTGAGAAACTTCTTTGTGTTCTGTGAAATCAACTCACAGAGTTACAGCTTTCCCCTCAAGAAGCCTTTCGCTAAGACAGTTCTTGTGGAATTGGCGAAGTGATATTTGGAAGCCCATAGAGGGCTATGGTGAAAAAGGAAATATCCTCACATGAAATCTGTGAAGAAGCTTTCTGAGAAACTGCTTAGTGTTCTGTTGATTCATCTCACAGAGTTACATCTGTATTTCGTGGATCTCTTTGCTAGCCTTAATTCTGTGGAATCTGAGAACAGATATTTCGGATCCCTTTGAAGACTATAGGGCCAAAGGAAATATCCTCCGATAACAAAGAGAAAGAAGCTTTCTGAGAAACTTCTTTGTGTTCTGAGAAATCATCTCACAGAGTTACAGCTTTCCCCTCAAGAAGCCTTTCGCTAAACCAGTTCTTGCGGAATTGGCAAAGTGATATTTGGAAGCCCATAGAGGGCTATGGTGAAAAAGGAAATATCCTCACATGAAATCTGGAAAGAAGGTTTCTGAGAAACTGGTTAGTGTTCTGTTAATTCATCTAACAGAGTTACATCTGTATTTCGTGGATCTCTTTGCTAGCCTTATTTCTGTGGAATCTGAGAACAGATATTTCGGATCCCTTTGAAGACTATAGGGCCAAAGGAAATATCCTCCGATAACAAAGAGAAAGAAGCTTTCTGAGAAACTTCTCTGTGTTTTGTGAAATCATCTCACAGAGTTACAGGTTTCCCCTCAAGAAGGCTTTCGCTAAGACAGTTCTTGGGGAATTGGCAAAGTGATATTGGGAAGCCCATAGAGGGCTATGTTGAGAAAGGAAATATCCTCAGATGAAATCTGGAAAGAAGCCTTCTGAGAAACTGCTTAGTGTTCTGTTAATTCATCTCACAGAGTTACATCTGTATTTCGTGTATCTCTTTGCTAGCCTTATTTCTGTGGAATCTGGGAACAGATATTTCGGATCACTTTGAAGACTATAGAGCCAAAGGAAATATCCTCAGATAACAAAGAGAAAGAAACTTTCTGAAAAATTCTTTGTGTTCTGTGAAATCATCTCACAGAGTTACAACTTTCCACTCAAGAAGCCTTTCGCTAAGCCAGTTCTTGTGGAATTGGCAAAGTGATATTTGGAAGCCCATAGAGGGCTATGGTGAAAAAGGAAATATCCTCAGATGAAATCTGGAAAGAAGCTTTCTGAGAAACTGCTTAGTGTTCTGTTAATTCATCTCACAGATTTACATCTGTGTTTCTTGGATCTCTTTGCTATCTTTATTTCTGTGGAATCTGAGAATAGATATTTCGGATCCCTTTGAAGACTATAGGGCCAAAGGAAATATCCTCCGATAACAAAGAGACAGAAGCTTTCTGAGAAACTTCTTTGTGTTCTGTGAAATCAACTCACAGAGTTACAGCTTTCCCCTCAAGAAGCCTTTCGCTAAGACAGTTCTTGTGGAATTGGCGAAGTGATATTTGGAAGCCCATAGAGGGCTATGGTGAAAAAGGAAATATCCTCACATGAAATCTGTGAAGAAGCTTTCTGAGAAACTGCTTAGTGTTCTGTTAATTCATCTCACAGAGTTACATCTGTATTTCGTGGATCTCTTTGCTAGCCTTAATTCTGTGGAATCTGAGAACAGATATTTCGGATCCCTTTGAAGACTATAGGGCCAAAGGAAATATCCTCCGATAACAAAGAGAAAGAAGCTTTCTGAGAAACTTCTTTGTGTTCTGAGAAATCATCTCACAGAGTTACAGCTTTCCCCTCAAGAAGCCTTTCGCTAAACCAGTTCTTGCGGAATTGGCAAAGTGATATTTGGAAGCCCATAGAGGGCTATGGTGAAAAAGGAAATATCCTCACATGAAATCTGGAAAGAAGGTTTCTGAGAAACTGGTTAGTGTTCTGTTAATTCATCTCACAGAGTTACATCTGTATTTCGTGGATCTCTTTGCTAGCCTTATTTCTGTGGAATCTGAGAACAGATATTTCGGATCCCTTTGAAGACTATAGGGCCAAAGGAAATATCCTCCGATAACAAAGAGAAAGAAGCTTTCTGAGAAACTTCTTTGTGTTCTGTGAAATCACCTCACAGAGTTACAGCTTTCCCCTCAAGAAGCCTTTCGCTAAGACAGTTCTTGTGGAATTGGCAAAGTGATATTTGGAAGCCCATAGAGGGCTGTGGTGAAAAAGGAAATATCCTCAGATGAAATCTGGAAAGAAGCTTTCTGAGAAACTGCTTAGTGTTCTGTTAATTCATCTCACAGAGTTACATCTGTATTTCGTGGATCTCTTTGCTAGCCTTATTTCTGTGGAATCTGAGAACAGATATTTCGGATCCCTTTGAAGACGATAGGGCCAAAGGAAATATCCTCCGATAACAAAGAGAAAGAAGCTTTCTGAGAAACTTCTTTGTGTTCTGTGAAATCATCTCACCGAGTTACAGCTTTCCCCTCAAGAAGACTTTCGCTAAGACAGTTCTTGTGGAATTGGCAAAGTGATATTTGGAAGTCCTTAGAGGGCTATGGTGAAAAACGAAATGTCCTCAGATGAAATCTGGAAAGAAGCTCTCTGAGAAACTGCTTAGAGTTCTGTTAATTCATCTCACCGAGTTACATCTGTACTTCGTGGATCTCTTTGCTATCCTTATTTCTGTGGAATCTGAGAACAGATATTTCGGATCCCTTTGAAGACTATAGGGCCAAAGGAAATATCCTCCGATAAAAAAGAGAAAGAAGCTTTCTGAAAACTTCTTTGTGTTCTGTGAAATCATCTCACAGAGTTACAGCTTTCCCCTCAAGAAGCCTTTCGCTAAGCCAGTTCTTGTGGAATTGGAAAAGTGATATTTGGAAGCCCTTAGAGGGCTATGGTGAAAAAGGAAATATCCTCAGATGAAATCTGGAAAGAAGCTTTCTGAGAAACTGCTTAGTGTTCTGTTAATTCATCTCACAGAGTTACATCTGTATTTCGTGGATCTCTTTGCTAGCTTTATTTCTGTGGACTCTGAGAACAGATATTTCGGATCCCTTTGAAGACTATAGGGCCAAAGGAAATATCCTCCGATAACAAAGAGAAAGAAGCTTTCTGAGAAACTTCTTTGTGTTCTGTGAAATCACCTCACAGAGTTACAGCTTTCCCCTCAAGAAGCCTTTCGCTAAGACAGTTCTTGTGGAATTGGCAAAGTGATATTTGGAAGCCCATAGAGGGCTATGGTGAAAAAGGAAATATCCTCAGATGAAATCTGGAAAGAAGCTTTCTGAGAAACTGCTTAGTGTTCTGTTAATTCATCTCACAGAGTTACATCTGTATTTCGTGGATCTCTTTGCTAGCCTTATTTCTGTGGAATCTGAGAACAGATATTTCGGATCCCTTTGAAGACTATAGGGCCAAAGGAAATATCCTCCGATAACAAAGAGAAAGAAGCTTTCTGAGAAACTTCTTTGTGTTCTGTGAAATCATCTCACAGAGTTACAGCTTTCCCCTCAAGAAGACTTTCGCTAAGACAGTTTTTGTGGAATTGGCAAAGTGATATTTGGAAGTCCTTAGAGGGCTATCTTGAAAAAGGAAATGTCCTCAGATGAAATCTGGAAAGAAGCTTTCTGAGAAACTGCTTAGAGTTCTGTTAATTCATCTCACCGAGTTACATCTGTATTTCGTGGATCTCTTTGCTATCCTTATTTCTGTGGAATCTGAGAACAGATATTTCGGATCCCTTTGAAGACTATAGGGCCAAAGGAAATATCCTCCGATAACAAAGAGAAAGAAGCTGTCTGAGAAACTTCTTTGTGTTCTGTGAAATCATCTCACAGAGTTACAGCTTTCCCCTCAAGAAGCCTTTCGCTAAGACAGTTCTTGTGGAATTGGCAAAGTGATATTTGGAAGCCCATAGAGGGCTATGGTGAAAAAGGAAATATCCTCAGATGAAATCTGGGAAGAAGCTTTCTGAGAAACTGCTTAGTGTTCTGTTAATTCATCTCACAGAGTTACATCTGTATTTCGTGGATCTCTTTGCTAGCCTTATTTCTGTGGAATCTGAGAACAGATATTTCGGACCCCTTTGAAGACTATAGGTCCAAACGAAATATCCTCCGATAACAAAGAGAAAGAAGCTTTCTGAGAAACTTCTCTGTGTTCTGTGAAATCATCTCACAGAGAACAGGTTTCCCCTCAAGAAGGCTTTCGCTAAGAAAGTTCTTGGGGAATTGGCAAAGTGATATTTGGAAGCCCTTAGAGGGCTATGGGGAAAGAGGAAATATCCTCCGATGAAATCTGGAAAGAAGCTTTCTGAGAAACTGCTTAGTGTTCTTTTAATTCAACTCACGGAGTTACATCTGTATTTCGAGGATCTCTTTGCTAGCCTTATTTCTGTGGAATCTGAGAAGAGATATTTCGGATCCCTTTGAAGACCATAGTGACAAAGGAAATATCCTCCGATAACAAAGAGAAAGAAGCTTTCTGAGAAACTTCTCTGTGTTTTTTGAAATCATCTCACAGAGTTATAGGTTTCCCCTCAAGAAGGCTTTCGCTAAGACAGTTCTTGGGGAATTGGCAAAGTGATATTGGGAAGCCCATAGAGGGCTATGTTGAGAAAGGAAATATCCTCAGATGAAATCTGGAAAGAAGCCTTCTGAGAAACTGCTTAGTGTTCTGTTAATTCATCTCACAGAGTTACATCTGTATTTCGTGGATCTCTTTGCTAGCCTTATTTCTGTGGAATCTGGGAACAGATATTTCGGATCCCTTTGAAGACTATAGGGCCAAAGGAAATATCCTCAGATAACAAAGAGAAGGAAGCTTTCTGAAAACTTCTTCGTGTTCTGTGAAATCATCTCAAAGAGTTACAACTTTCCCCTCAAGAAGCCTTTCGCTACGCCAGTTCTTGTGGAATTGGCAAAGTGATATTTGGAAGCCCATACAGGGCTATGGTGAAAAAGGAAATATCCTCAGATGAAATCTGGAAAGAAGCTTTCTGAGAAACTGCTTAGTGTTCTGTTAATTCATCTCACAGAGTTACATCTGTATTTCGTGGTCTCTTTGCTAGCTTTATTTCTGTGGAATCTGAGAACAGATATTTCGGATCCCTTTGAAGACCTTAGGGCCAAAGGAAATATCCTCCGATAACAAAGAGACAGAAGCTTTCTGAGAAACTTCTTTGTGTTCTGTGAAATCAACTCACAGAGTTACAGCTTTCCCCTCAAGAAGCCTTTCGCTAAGCCAGTTCTTGTGGAATTGGCAAAGTGATATTTGGAAGCCCATAGAGGGCTATGGTGAAAAAGGAAATATCCTCAGATGAACTCTGAGCAGAAGCTTTCCGAGAAACTGCTTAGTGTTCTGTTAATTCATCTCACAGAGTTACATCTGTATTTCGTGGATCTCTTTGCTAGCCTTATTTCTGTGGAATCTGAGAACAGATATTTCGGATCCATTTGAAGACTATAGGGCCAAACGAAATATCCTCTGATAACAAAGGGAAAGAAGCTTTCTGAGAAACTTCTCTGTGTTCTGCGAAATCATCTCACAGAGTTACAGCTTTCCCCTCAAGAAGCCTTTCGCTAAGACAGTTCTTGGGGAATTGGCAAAGTGATATTGGGAAGCCCATAGAGGGCTATAGTGAAAAAGGAAATATCCTCAGATGAAATCTGGAAAGAAGCTTTCTGAGAAACTGCTTAGTGTTCTGTTAATTCATCTCACAGAGTTACATCTGTATTTCGTGGATCTCTTTGCTAGCCTTATTTCTGTGGAATCTGAGAACAGATATTTCGGATCCCTTTGAAGACTATAGGGCCAAAGGAAATATCCTCCGATAACAAAGAGAAAGAAGCTTTCTGAGAAACTTCTTTGTGTTCTGTGAAATCACCTCACAGAGTTACAACTTTCCCCTCAAGAAGCCTTTCGCTAAGCCAGTTCTTGTGGAATTGGCAAAGTGATATTTGGAAGCCCATAGAGGGCTATGGTGAAAAAGGAAATATCCTCCGATGAAATCTGGAAAGAAGCTTTCTGAGAAACTGCTTAGTGTTCTGGTAATTCATCTCACAGAGTTACATCTGTATTTCGTGGATCGCTTTGCTAGCGTTATTTCTGTGGAATCTGAGAACAGATATTTCGGATCCCTTTGAAGACTATAGGGCCAAAGGAAATATCCTCCGATAACAAAGAGAAAGAAGCTTTCTGAGAAACTTCTTTGTGTTCTGTGAAATCATCTCACAGAGTTACAGCTTTCCTCTCAAGAAGCCTTTCGCTAAGACAGTTCTTGTGGAATTGGCAAAGTGATATTTGGAAGCCCATAGAGGGCTGTGGTGAAAAAGGAAATATCCTCAGATGAAATCTGGAAAGAAGCTTTCTGAGAAACTGCTTAGTGTTCTGTTAATTCATCTCACAGAGTTACATCTGTATTTTGTGGATCGCTTCGCTAGCCTTATTTCTGTGGAATCTGAGAACAGATATTTCGGATCACTTTGAAGACTATAGGGCCAAAGGAAGTATCCTCTGATAACAAAGAGAAAGAAGCTTTCTGAAAAACTTCTTTGTGTTCTGTGAAATCATCTCACAGAGTTACAGCTTTCCCCTCAAGAAGCCTTTCGCTAAGACAGTTCTTGTGGAATTGGCAAAGTGATATTGGGAAGCCCATAGAGGGCTATGGTGAAAAAGGAAATATCCTCCGATGAAATCTGGAAAGAAGCTTTCTGAGAAACTGCTTAGTGTTCTGTTATTTCATCTCACAGAGTTTCATCTGTATTTCGTGGATCTCTTTGCTAGCCTTATTTCTGTGGAATCTGAGAACAGATATTTCGGATCCCTTTGAAGACGATAGGGCCAAAGGAAATATCCTCCGATAACAAAGAGAAAGAAACTTTATGAGAAACTTCTTTGTGTTCTGTGAAATCATCTCACAGAGTTACAGCTTTCCGCTCAAGAAGCCTTTCGCTAAGACAGTTCTTGGGGAATTGGCAAAGTGATATTTGGAAGCCCATAGAGGGACATGGTGAAAAAGGAAATATACTCAGATGAAATCTGGAAAGAAGGTTTCTGAGAATCTGCTTAGTTTTCTGTTAATTCATCTCACAGAGTTACATCTGTATTTCGTGGATCTCTTTGCTAGCCTTATTTCTGTGGAATCTAAGAACAGATATTTCGGATCCCTTTGAAGACTATAGGGCCAAAGGAAGTATCCTCTGATAACAAAGAGAAAGAAGCTTTCTGAGAAACTTCTTTGTGTTCTGTGAAATCATCACACAGAATTTCAGCTTTCCCCTCAAGAAGCCTTTCGCTAAGACAGTTCTTGTGGAATTGGCAAAGTGATATTTGGAGGCCCATAGAGGGCTATGGTGAAAAAGGAAATATCCTCCGATGAAATCTGGAAAGAAGCCTTCTGAGAAACTGCTTAGTGTTCTGTTAATTCATCTCACAGAGTTACATCTGTATTTCGTGTATCTCTTTGCTAGCCTTATTTCTGTGGAATCTGGGAACAGATATTTCGGATCACTTTGAAGACTATAGAGCCAAAGGAAATATCCTCAGATAACAAAGAGAAAGAAGCTTTCTGAAAAATTCTTTGTGTTCTGTGAAATCATCTCACAGAGTTACAACTTTCCACTCAAGAAGCCTTTCGCTAAGCCAGTTCTTGTGGAATTGGCAAAGTGATATTTGGAAGCCCATAGAGGGCTATGGTGAAAAAGGAAATATCCTCAGATGAAATCTGGAAAGAAGCTTTCTGAGAAACTGCTTAGTGTTCTGTTAATTCATCTCACAGATTTACATCTGTGTTTCTTGGATCTCTTTGCTATCTTTATTTCTGTGGAATCTGAGAATAGATATTTCGGATCCCTTTGAAGACTATAGGGCCAAAGGAAATATCCTCCGATAACAAAGAGACAGAAGCTTTCTGAGAAACTTCTTTGTGTTCTGTGAAATCAACTCACAGAGTTACAGCTTTCCCCTCAAGAAGCCTTTCGCTAAGACAGTTCTTGTGGAATTGGCGAAGTGATATTTGGAAGCCCATAGAGGGCTATGGTGAAAAAGGAAATATCCACACATGAAATCTGTGAAGAAGCTTTCTGAGAAACTGCTTAGTGTTCTGTTAATTCATCTCACAGAGTTACATCTGTATTTCGTGGATCTCTTTGCTAGCCTTAATTCTGTGGAATCTGAGAACAGATATTTCGGATCCCTTTGAAGACTATAGGGCCAAAGGAAATATCCTCCGATAACAAAGAGAAAGAAGCTTTCTGAGAAACTTCTTTGTGTTCTGAGAAATCATCTCACAGAGTTACAGCTTTCCCCTCAAGAAGCCTTTCGCTAAACCAGTTCTTGCGGAATTGGCAAAGTGATATTTGGAAGCCCATAGAGGGCTATGGTGAAAAAGGAAATATCCTCACATGAAATCTGGAAAGAAGGTTTCTGAGAAACTGGTTAGTGTTCTGTTAATTCATCTAACAGAGTTACATCTGTATTTCGTGGATCTCTTTGCTAGCCTTATTTCTGTGGAATCTGAGAACAGATATTTCGGATCCCTTTGAAGACTATAGGGCCAAAGGAAATATCCTCCGATAACAAAGAGAAAGAAGGTTTCTGAGAAACTTCTTTGTGTTCTGTGAAATCACCTCACAGAGTTACAGCTTTCCCCTCAAGAAGCCTTTCGCTAAGACAGTTCTTGTGGAATTGGCAAAGTGATATTTGGAAGCCCATAGAGGGCTGTGGTGAAAAAGGAAATATCCTCAGATGAAATCTGGAAAGAAGCTTTCTGAGAAACTGCTTAGTGTTCTGTTAATTCATCTCACAGAGTTACATCTGTATTTCGTGGATCTCTTTGCTAGCCTTATTTCTGTGGAATCTGAGAACAGATATTTCGGATCCCTTTGAAGACGATAGGGCCAAAGGAAATATCCTCCGATAACAAAGAGAAAGAAGCTTTCTGAGAAACTTCTTTGTGTTCTGTGAAATCATCTCACCGAGTTACAGCTTTCCCCTCAAGAAGACTTTCGCTAAGACAGTTCTTGTGGAATTGGCAAAGTGATATTTGGAAGTCCTTAGAGGGCTATGGTGAAAAACGAAATGTCCTCAGATGAAATCTGGAAAGAAGCTCTCTGAGAAACTGCTTAGAGTTCTGTTAATTCATCTCACCGAGTTACATCTGTACTTCGTGGATCTCTTTGCTATCCTTATTTCTGTGGAATCTGAGAACAGATATTTCGGATCCCTTTGAAGACTATAGGGCCAAAGGAAATATCCTCCGATAAAAAAGAGAAAGAAGCTTTCTGAAAACTTCTTTGTGTTCTGTGAAATCATCTCACAGAGTTACAGCTTTCCCCTCAAGAAGCCTTTCGCTAAGCCAGTTCTTGTGGAATTGGAAAAGTGATATTTGGAAGCCCTTAGAGGGCTATGGTGAAAAAGGAAATATCCTCAGATGAAATCTGGAAAGAAGCTTTCTGAGAAACTGCTTAGTGTTCTGTTAATTCATCTCACAGAGTTACATCTGTATTTCGTGGATCTCTTTGCTAGCTTTATTTCTGTGGACTCTGAGAACAGATATTTCGGATCCCTTTGAAGACTATAGGGCCAAAGGAAATATCCTCCGATAACAAAGAGAAAGAAGCTTTCTGAGAAACTTCTTTGTGTTCTGTGAAATCATCTCACAGAGTTACAGCTTTCCCCTCAAGAAGCCTTTCTCTAAGACAGTTCTTGTGGAATTGGCAAAGTGATATTTCGAAGCCCATAGAGGGCTATGGTGAAAAAGGAAATATCCTCAGATGAAATCTGGGAAGAAGCTTTCTGAGAAACTGCTTAGTGTTCTGTTAATTCATCTCACAGAGTTACATCTGTATTTCGTGGATCTCTTTGCTAGCCTTATTTCTGTGGAATCTGAGAACAGATATTTCGGATCCCTTTGAAGACGATAGCGCCAAAGGAAATATCCTCCGATAACAAAGAGAAAGAAGCTTTCTGAGAAACTTCTTTGTGTTCTGTGAAATCACCTCACAGAGTTACAGCTTTCCCCTCAAGAAGCCTTTCGCTAAGACAGTTCTTGTGGAATTGGCAAAGTGATATTTGGAAGCCCATAGAGGGCTATGGTGAAAAAGGAAATATCCTCAGATGAAATCTGGAAAGAAGCTTTCTGAGAAACTGCTTAGTGTTCTGTTAATTCATCTCACAGAGTTACATCTGTATTTCGTGGATCTCTTTGCTAGCCTTATTTCTGTGGAATCTGAGAACAGATATTTCGGATCCCTTTGAAGACTATAGGGCCAAAGGAAATATCCTCCGATAACAAAGAGAAAGAAGCTTTCTGAGAAACTTCTTTGTGTTCTCTGAAATCATCTCACAGAGTTACAGCTTTCCCCTCAAGAAGACTTTCGCTAAGACAGTTTTTGTGGAATTGGCAAAGTGATATTTGGAAGTCCTTAGAGGGCTATCTTGAAAAAGGAAATGTCCTCAGATGAAATCTGGAAAGAAGCTTTCTGAGAAACTGCTTAGAGTTCTGTTAATTCATCTCACCGAGTTACATCTGTATTTCGTGGATCTCTTTGCTATCCTTATTTCTGTGGAATCTGAGAACAGATATTTCGGATCCCTTTGAAGACTATAGGGCCAAAGGAAATATCCTCCGATAACAAAGAGAAAGAAGCTTTCTGAGAAACTTCTTTGTGTTCTGTGAAATCATCTCACAGAGTTACAGCTTTCCCCTCAAGAAGCCTTTCGCTAAGACAGTTCTTGTGGAATTGGCAAAGTGATATTTGGAAGCCCATAGAGGGCTATGGTGAAAAAGGAAATATCCTCAGATGAAATCTGGGAAGAAGCTTTCTGAGAAACTGCTTAGTGTTCTGTTAATTCATCTCACAGAGTTACATCTGTATTTCGTGGATCTCTTTGCTAGCCTTATTTCTGTGGAATCTGAGAACAGATATTTCGGACCCCTTTGAAGACTATAGGTCCAAACGAAATATCCTCCGATAACAAAGAGAAAGAAGCTTTCTGAGAAACTTCTCTGTGTTCTGTGAAATCATCTCACAGAGAACAGGTTTCCCCTCAAGAAGGCTTTCGCTAAGAAAGTTCTTGGGGAATTGGCAAAGTGATATTTGGAAGCCCTTAGAGGGCTATGGGGAAAGAGGAAATATCCTCCGATGAAATCTGGAAAGAAGCTTTCTGAGAAACTGCTTAGTGTTCTCTTAATTCAACTCACGGAGTTACATCTGTATTTCGAGGATCTCTTTGCTAGCCTTATTTCTGTGGAATCTGAGAAGAGATATTTCGGATCCCTTTGAAGACCATAGTGCCAAAGGAAATATCCTCCGATAACAAAGAGAAAGAAGCTTTCTGAGAAACTTCTCTGTGTTTTTTGAAATCATCTCACAGAGTTATAGGTTTCCCCTCAAGAAGGCTTTCGCTAAGACAGTTCTTGGGGAATTGGCAAAGTGATATTGGGAAGCCCATAGAGGGCTATGTTGAGAAAGGAAATATCCTCAGATGAAATCTGGAAAGAAGCCTTCTGAGAAACTGCTTAGTGTTCTGTTAATTCATCTCACAGAGTTACATCTGTATTTCGTGGATCTCTTTGCTAGCCTTATTTCTGTGGAATCTGGGAACAGATATTTCGGATCCCTTTGAAGACTATAGGGCCAAAGGAAATATCCTCAGATAACAAAGAGAAGGAAGCTTTCTGAAAACTTCTTCGTGTTCTGTGAAATCATCTCAAAGAGTTACAACTTTCCCCTCAAGAAGCCTTTCTCTACGCCAGTTCTTGTGGAATTGGCAAAGTGATATTTGGAAGCCCATACAGGGCTATGGTGAAAAAGGAAATATCCTCAGATGAAATCTGGAAAGAAGCTTTCTGAGAAACTGCTTAGTGTTCTGTTAATTCATCTCACAGAGTTACATCTGTATTTCGTGGTCTCTTTGCTAGCTTTATTTCTGTGGAATCTGAGAACAGATATTTCGGATCCCTTTGAAGACTAGAGGGCCAAAGGAAATATCCTCCGATAACAAAGAGACAGAAGCTTTCTGAGAAACTTCTTTGTGTTCTGTGAAATCAACTCACAGAGTTACAGCTTTCCCCTCAAGAAGCCTTTCGCTAAGCCAGTTCTTGTGGAATTGGCAAAGTGATATTTGGAAGCCCATAGAGGGCTATGGTGAAAAAGGAAATATCCTCAGATGAACTCTGAGCAGAAGCTTTCCGAGAAACTGCTTAGTGTTCTGTTAATTCATCTCACAGAGTTACATCTGTATTTCGTGGATCTCTTTGCTAGCCTTATTTCTGTGGAATCTGAGAACAGATATTTCGGATCCATTTGAAGACTATAGGGCCAAACGAAATATCCTCTGATAACAAAGGGAAAGAAGCTTTCTGAGAAACTTCTCTGTGTTCTGCGAAATCATCTCACAGAGTTACAGCTTTCCCCTCAAGAAGCCTTTCGCTAAGACAGTTCTTGGGGAATTGGCAAAGTGATATTGGGAAGCCCATAGAGGGCTATAGTGAAAAAGGAAATATCCTCAGATGAAATCTGGAAAGAAGCTTTCTGAGAAACTGCTTAGTGTTCTGTTAATTCATCTCACAGAGTTACATCTGTATTTCGTGGATCTCTTTGCTAGCCTTATTTCTGTGGAATCTGAGAACAGATATTTCGGATCCCTTTGAAGACTATAGGGCCAAAGGAAATATCCTCCGATAACAAAGAGAAAGAAGCTTTCTGAGAAACTTCTTTGTGTTCTGTGAAATCACCTCACAGAGTTACAACTTTCCCCTCAAGAAGCCTTTCGCTAAGCCAGTTCTTGTGGAATTGGCAAAGTGATATTTGGAAGCCCATAGAGGGCTATGGTGAAAAAGGAAATATCCTCCGATGAAATCTGGAAAGAAGCTTTCTGAGAAACTGCTTAGTGTTCTGTTAATTCATCTCACAGAGTTACATCTGTATTTCGTGGATCTCTTTGCTAGCGTTATTTCTGTGGAATCTGAGAACAGATATTTCGGATCCCTTTGAAGACTATAGGGCCAAAGGAAATATCCTCCGATAACAAAGAGAAAGAAGCTTTCTGAGAAACTTCTTTGTGTTCTGTGAAATCATCTCACAGAGTTACAGCTTTCCTCTCAAGAAGCCTTTCGCTAAGACAGTTCTTGTGGAATTGGCAAAGTGATATTTGGAAGCCCATAGAGGGCTGTGGTGAAAAAGGAAATATCCTCAGATGAAATCTGGAAAGAAGCTTTCTGAGAAACTGCTTAGTGTTCTGTTAATTCATCTCACAGAGTTACATCTGTATTTTGTGGATCGCTTCGCTAGCCTTATTTCTGTGGAATCTGAGAACAGATATTTCGGATCACTTTGAAGACTATAGGGCCAAAGGAAGTATCCTCTGATAACAAAGAGAAAGAAGCTTTCTGAAAAACTTCTTTGTGTTCTGTGAAATCATCTCACAGAGTTACAGCTTTCCCCTCAAGAAGCCTTTCGCTAAGACAGTTCTTGTGGAATTGGCAAAGTGATATTGGGAAGCCCATAGAGGGCTATGGTGAAAAAGGAAATATCCACCGATGAAATCTGGAAAGAAGCTTTCTGAGAAACTGCTTAGTGTTCTGTTATTTCATCTCACAGAGTTTCATCTGTATTTCGTGGATCTCTTTGCTAGCCTTATTTCTGTGGAATCTGAGAACAGATATTTCGGATCCCTTTGAAGACGATAGGGCCAAAGGAAATATCCTCCGATAACAAAGAGAAAGAAACTTTATGAGAAACTTCTTTGTGTTCTGTGAAATCATCTCACAGAGTTACAGCTTTCCGCTCAAGAAGCCTTTCGCTAAGACAGTTCTTGGGGAATTGGCAAAGTGATATTTGGAAGCCCATAGAGGGACATGGTGAAAAAGGAAATATACTCAGATGAAATCTGGAAAGAAGGTTTCTGAGAATCTGCTTAGTTTTCTGTTAATTCATCTCACAGAGTTACATCTGTATTTCGTGGATCTCTTTGCTAGCCTTATTTCTGTGGAATCTAAGAACAGATATTTCGGATCCCTTTGAAGACTATAGGGCCAAAGGAAGTATCCTCTGATAACAAAGAGAAAGAAGCTTTCTGAGAAACTTCTTTGTGTTCTGTGAAATCATCACACAGAATTTCAGCTTTCCCCTCAAGAAGCCTTTCGCTAAGACAGTTCTTGTGGAATTGGCAAAGTGATATTTGGAGGCCCATAGAGGGCTATGGTGAAAAAGGAAATATCCTCCGATGAAATCTGGAAAGAAGTTTTCTGAGAAACTGCTTAGTGTTCTGTTAATTCATCTCACAGAGTTACATCTGTATTTCGAGGATCTCTTTGCTAGCCTTATTTCTGTGCAATCTGAGAACAGATATTTCGGATCGCTTTGAAGACCATAGGGCCAAAGGAAATATCCTCCGATAACAAACAGGAAGAAGCTTTCTGAGAAACTTCTTTGTGTTCTGTGAAATTATCTCACAGAGTTACAGCTTTCCCCTCAAGAAGCCTTTCGATAAGACAGTTCTTATGGAATTGGCAAAGTGATATTTGAAAGCCCATAGAGGGCTATGTTGAGAAAGGAAATATCCTCAGATGAAATCTGGAAAGAAGCTTTCTGAGAAACTGCTTAGTGTTCTGTTAATTGATCTCACAGAGTTACATCTGTATTTCGTGGATCTCTTTGCTAGCCTTATTTCTGTGGAATCTGAGAACAGATATTTCGGATCCCTTTGAAGACTATAGGGCCAAAGGAAATATCCTTCGATAACAAAGAGAAAGAAGCTTTCTGAGAAACTTCTTTGTGTTCTGTGAAATCCTCTCACAGAGTTACAGCTTTCCCCTCAAGAAGCCTTTCGCTAAGACAGTTCTTGTGGAATTGGCAAAGTGATATTTGGAAGCCCATAGAGGGCTATGGTGAAAAAGGAAATATCCTCAGATGAAATCTGGAAAGAAGCTTTCTGAGAAACTGCTTAGTGTTCTGTTAATTCATCTCACAGAGTTACATCTGTATTTCGTGGATCTCTTTGCTAGCCTTATTTCTGTGGAATCTGAGAACAGATATTTCGGATCCCTTTGAAGACTATAGGGCCAAAGGAAATATCCTCCGATAACAAAGAGAAAGAAGCTTTCTGAGAAACTTCTTTGTGTTCTGTGAAATCATCTCACAGAGTTACAGCTTTCCCCTCAAGAAGACTTTCGCTAAGACAGTTTTTGTGGAATTGGCAAAGTGATATTTGGAAGTCCTTAGAGGGCTATCTTGAAAAAGGAAATGTCCTCAGATGAAATCTGGAAAGAAGCTTTCTGAGAAACTGCTTAGAGTTCTGTTAATTCATCTCACCGAGTTACATCTGTATTTCGTGGATCTCTTTGCTATCCTTATTTCTGTGGAATCTGAGAACAGATATTTCGGATCCCTTTGAAGACTATAGGGCCAAAGGAAATATCCTCCGATAACAAAGAGAAAGAAGCTTTCTGAGAAACTTCTTTGTGTTCTGTGAAATCATCTCACAGAGTTACAGCTTTCCCCTCAAGAAGCCTTTCGCTAAGACAGTTCTTGTGGAATTGGCAAAGTGATATTTGGAAGCCCATAGAGGGCTATGGTGAAAAAGGAAATATCCTCAGATGAAATCTGGGAAGAAGCTTTCTGAGAAACTGCTTAGTGTTCTGTTAATTCATCTCACAGAGTTACATCTGTATTTCGTGGATCTCTTTGCTAGCCTTATTTCTGTGGAATCTGAGAACAGATATTTCGGACCCCTTTGAAGACTATAGGTCCAAACGAAATATCCTCCGATAACAAAGAGAAAGAAGCTTTCTGAGAAACTTCTCTGTGTTCTGTGAAATCATCTCACAGAGAACAGGTTTCCCCTCAAGAAGGCTTTCGCTAAGAAAGTTCTTGGGGAATTGGCAAAGTGATATTTGGAAGCCCATAGAGGGACATGGTGAAAAAGGAAATATACTCAGATGAAATCTGGAAAGAAGGTTTCTGAGAATCTGCTTAGTTTTCTGTTAATTCATCTCACAGAGTTACATCTGTATTTCGTGGATCTCTTTGCTAGCCTTATTTCTGTGGAATCTAAGAACAGATATTTCGGATCCCTTTGAAGACTATAGGGCCAAAGGAAGTATCCTCTGATAACAAAGAGAAAGAAGCTTTCTGAGAAACTTCTTTGTGTTCTGTGAAATCATCACACAGAATTTCAGCTTTCCCCTCAAGAAGCCTTTCGCTAAGACAGTTCTTGTGGAATTGGCAAAGTGATATTTGGAGGCCCATAGAGGGCTATGGTGAAAAAGGAAATATCCTCCGATGAAATCTGGAAAGAAGTTTTCTGAGAAACTGCTTAGTGTTCTGTTAATTCATCTCACAGAGTTACATCTGTATTTCGAGGATCTCTTTGCTAGCCTTATTTCTGTGCAATCTGAGAACAGATATTTCGGATCGCTTTGAAGACCATAGGGCCAAAGGAAATATCCTCCGATAACAAACAGGAAGAAGCTTTCTGAGAAACTTCTTTGTGTTCTGTGAAATTATCTCACAGAGTTACAGCTTTCCCCTCAAGAAGCCTTTCGATAAGACAGTTCTTATGGAATTGGCAAAGTGATATTTGAAAGCCCATAGAGGGCTATGTTGAGAAAGGAAATATCCTCAGATGAAATCTGGAAAGAAGCTTTCTGAGAAACTGCTTAGTGTTCTGTTAATTGATCTCACAGAGTTACATCTGTATTTCGTGGATCTCTTTGCTAGCCTTATTTCTGTGGAATCTGAGAACAGATATTTCGGATCCCTTTGAAGACTATAGGGCCAAAGGAAATATCCTTCGATAACAAAGAGAAAGAAGCTTTCTGAGAAACTTCTTTGTGTTCTGTGAAATCCTCTCACAGAGTTACAGCTTTCCCCTCAAGAAGCCTTTCGCTAAGACAGTTCTTGTGGAATTGGCAAAGTGATATTTGGAAGCCCATAGAGGGCTATGGTGAAAAAGGAAATATCCTCAGATGAAATCTGGAAAGAAGCTTTCTGAGAAACTGCTTAGTGTTCTGTTAATTCATCTCACAGAGTTACATCTGTATTTCGTGGATCTCTTTGCTAGCCTTATTTCTGTGGAATCTGAGAACAGATATTTCGGATCCCTTTGAAGACTATAGGGCCAAAGGAAATATCCTCCGATAACAAAGAGAAAGAAGCTTTCTGAGAAACTTCTTTGTGTTCTGTGAAATCATCTCACAGAGTTACAGCTTTCCCCTCAAGAAGACTTTCGCTAAGACAGTTTTTGTGGAATTGGCAAAGTGATATTTGGAAGTCCTTAGAGGGCTATCTTGAAAAAGGAAATGTCCTCAGATGAAATCTGGAAAGAAGCTTTCTGAGAAACTGCTTAGAGTTCTGTTAATTCATCTCACCGAGTTACATCTGTATTTCGTGGATCTCTTTGCTATCCTTATTTCTGTGGAATCTGAGAACAGATATTTCGGATCCCTTTGAAGACTATAGGGCCAAAGGAAATATCCTCCGATAACAAAGAGAAAGAAGCTTTCTGAGAAACTTCTTTGTGTTCTGTGAAATCATCTCACAGAGTTACAGCTTTCCCCTCAAGAAGCCTTTCGCTAAGACAGTTCTTGTGGAATTGGCAAAGTGATATTTGGAAGCCCATAGAGGGCTATGGTGAAAAAGGAAATATCCTCAGATGAAATCTGGGAAGAAGCTTTCTGAGAAACTGCTTAGTGTTCTGTTAATTCATCTCACAGAGTTACATCTGTATTTCGTGGATCTCTTTGCTAGCCTTATTTCTGTGGAATCTGAGAACAGATATTTCGGACCCCTTTGAAGACTATAGGTCCAAACGAAATATCCTCCGATAACAAAGAGAAAGAAGCTTTCTGAGAAACTTCTCTGTGTTCTGTGAAATCATCTCACAGAGAACAGGTTTCCCCTCAAGAAGGCTTTCGCTAAGAAAGTTCTTGGGGAATTGGCAAAGTGATATTTGGAAGCCCTTAGAGGGCTATGGGGAAAGAGGAAATATCCTCCGATGAAATCTGGAAAGAAGCTTTCTGAGAAACTGCTTAGTGTTCTGTTAATTCAACTCACGGAGTTACATCTGTATTTCGAGGATCTCTTTTCTAGCCTTATTTCTGTGGAATCTGAGAACAGATATTTCGGATCCCTTTGAAGACCATAGTGCCAAAGGAAATATCCTCCGATAACAAAGAGAAAGAAGCTTTCTGAGAAACTTCTCTGTGTTTTTTGAAATCATCTCACAGAGTTATAGGTTTCCCCTCAAGAAGGCTTTCGCTAAGACAGTTCTTGGGGAATTGGCAAAGTGATATTGGGAAGCCCATAGAGGGCTATGTTGAGAAAGGAAATATCCTCAGATGAAATCTGGAAAGAAGCCTTCTGAGAAACTGCTTAGTGTTCTGTTAATTCATCTCACAGAGTTACATCTGTATTTCGTGGATCTCTTTGCTAGCCTTATTTCTGTGGAATCTGGGAACAGATATTTCGGATCCCTTTGAAGACTATAGGGCCAAAGGAAATATCCTCAGATAACAAAGAGAAGGAAGCTTTCTGAAAACTTCTTCGTGTTCTGTGAAATCATCTCAAAGAGTTACAACTTTCCCCTCAAGAAGCCTTTCGCTACGCCAGTTCTTGTGGAATTGGCAAAGTGATATTTGGAAGCCCATACAGGGCTATGGTGAAAAAGGAAATATCCTCAGATGAAAGCTGGAAAGAAGCTTTCTGAGAAACTGCTTAGTGTTCTGTTAATTCATCTCACAGAGTTACATCTGTATTTCGTGGTCTCTTTGCTAGCTTTATTTCTGTGGAATCTGAGAACAGATATTTCGGATCCCTTTGAAGACTAGAGGGCCAAAGGAAATATCCTCCGATAACAAAGAGACAGAAGCTTTCTGAGAAACTTCTTTGTGTTCTGTGAAATCAACTCACAGAGTTACAGCTTTCCCCTCAAGAAGCCTTTCGCTAAGCCAGTTCTTGTGGAATTGGCAAAGTGATATTTGGAAGCCCATAGAGGGCTATGGTGAAAAAGGAAATATCCTCAGATGAACTCTGAGCAGAAGCTTTCCGAGAAACTGCTTAGTGTTCTGTTAATTCATCTCACAGAGTTACATCTGTATTTCGTGGATCTCTTTGCTAGCCTTATTTCTGTGGAATCTGAGAACAGATATTTCGGATCCATTTGAAGACTATAGGGCCAAAGGAAATATCCTCCGATAACAAAGAGAAAGAAGCTTTCTGAGAAACTTCTTTGTGTTCTGTGAAATCATCTCACAGAGTTACAGCTTTCCTCTCAAGAAGCCTTTCGCTAAGACAGTTCTTGTGGAATTGGCAAAGTGATATTTGGAAGCCCATAGAGGGCTGTGGTGAAAAAGGAAATATCCTCAGATGAAATCTGGAAAGAAGCTTTCTGAGAAACTGCTTAGTGTTCTGTTAATTCATCTCACAGAGTTACATCTGTATTTTGTGGATCGCTTCGCTAGCCTTATTTCTGTGGAATCTGAGAACAGATATTTCGGATCACTTTGAAGACTATAGGGCCAAAGGAAGTATCCTCTGATAACAAAGAGAAAGAAGCTTTCTGAAAAACTTCTTTGTGTTCTGTGAAATCATCTCACAGAGTTACAGCTTTCCCCTCAAGAAGCCTTTCGCTAAGACAGTTCTTGTGGAATTGGCAAAGTGATATTGGGAAGCCCATAGAGGGCTATGGTGAAAAAGGAAATATCCTCCGATGAAATCTGGAAAGAAGCTTTCTGAGAAACTGCTTAGTGTTCTGTTATTTCATCTCACAGAGTTTCATCTGTATTTCGTGGATCTCTTTGCTAGCCTTATTTCTGTGGAATCTGAGAACAGATATTTCGGATCCCTTTGAAGACGATAGGGCCAAAGGAAATATCCTCCGATAACAAAGAGAAAGAAACTTTATGAGAAACTTCTTTGTGTTCTGTGAAATCATCTCACAGAGTTACAGCTTTCCGCTCAAGAAGCCTTTCGCTAAGACAGTTCTTGGGGAATTGGCAAAGTGATATTTGGAAGCCCATAGAGGGACATGGTGAAAAAGGAAATATACTCAGATGAAATCTGGAAAGAAGGTTTCTGAGAATCTGCTTAGTTTTCTGTTAATTCATCTCACAGAGTTACATCTGTATTTCGTGGATCTCTTTGCTAGCCTTATTTCTGTGGAATCTAAGAACAGATATTTCGGATCCCTTTGAAGACTATAGGGCCAAAGGAAGTATCCTCTGATAACAAAGAGAAAGAAGCTTTCTGAGAAACTTCTTTGTGTTCTGTGAAATCATCACACAGAATTTCAGCTTTCCCCTCAAGAAGCCTTTCGCTAAGACAGTTCTTGTGGAATTGGCAAAGTGATATTTGGAGGCCCATAGAGGGCTATGGTGAAAAAGGAAATATCCTCCGATGAAATCTGGAAAGAAGCTTTCTGAGAAACTGCTTAGTGTTCTGTTAATTCATCTCACAGAGTTACATCTGTATTTCGAGGATCTCTTTGCTAGCCTTATTTCTGTGCAATCTGAGAACAGATATTTCGGATCGCTTTGAAGACCATAGGGCCAAAGGAAATATCCTCCGATAACAAACAGGAAGAAGCTTTCTGAGAAACTTCTTTGTGTTCTGTGAAATTATCTCACAGAGTTACAGCTTTCCCCTCAAGAAGCCTTTCGATAAGACAGTTCTTATGGAATTGGCAAAGTGATATTTGAAAGCCCATAGAGGGCTATGTTGAGAAAGGAAATATCCTCAGATGAAATCTGGAAAGAAGCTTTCTGAGAAACTGCTTAGTGTTCTGTTAATTGATCTCACAGAGTTACATCTGTATTTCGTGGATCTCTTTGCTAGCCTTATTTCTGTGGAATCTGAGAACAGATATTTCGGATCCCTTTGAAGACTATAGGGCCAAAGGAAATATCCTTCGATAACAAAGAGAAAGAAGCTTTCTGAGAAACTTCTTTGTGTTCTGTGAAATCCTCTCACAGAGTTACAGCTTTCCCCTCAAGAAGCCTTTCGCTAAGACAGTTCTTGTGGAATTGGTAAAGTGATATTTGGAAGCCCATAGAGGGCTGTGGTGAAAAAGGAAATATCCTCAGATGAAATCTGGAAAAAAACTTTCTGAGAAACTGCTTAGTGTTCAGTTAATTCATCTCACAGAGTTACATCTGTATTTCGTGGATCTCTTTGCTAGCCTTATTTCTGTGGAATCTGAGAACAGATATTTCGTTTCCCTTTGAAGACAACAGGGCAAAAGGAAATATCCTCCGATAACAAAGAGAAAGAAGCTTTCTGAGAAACTTCTTTGTGTTCTGTGAAATCATCTCACAGAGTTACAGCTTTCCCCTCAAGAAGACTTTCGCTAAGACAGTTTTTGTGGAATTGGCAAAGTGATATTTGGAAGTCCTTAGAGGGCTATCTTGAAAAAGGAAATGTCCTCAGATGAAATCTGGAAAGAAGCTTTCTGAGAAACTGCTTAGAGTTCTGTTAATTCATCTCACCGAGTTACATCTGTATTTCGTGGATCTCTTTGCTATCCTTATTTCTGTGGAATCTGAGAACAGATATTTCGGATCCCTTTGAAGACTATAGGGCCAAAGGAAATATCCTCCGATAACAAAGAGAAAGAAGCTTTCTGAGAAACTTCTTTGTGTTCTGTGAAATCATCTCACAGAGTTACAGCTTTCCCCTCAAGAAGCCTTTCGCTAAGACAGTTCTTGTGGAATTGGCAAAGTGATATTTGGAAGCCCATAGAGGGCTATGGTGAAAAAGGAAATATCCTCAGATGAAATCTGGGAAGAAGCTTTCTGAGAAACTGCTTAGTGTTCTGTTAATTCATCTCACAGAGTTACATCTGTATTTCGTGGATCTCTTTGCTAGCCTTATTTCTGTGGAATCTGAGAACAGATATTTCGGACCCCTTTGAAGACTATAGGTCCAAACGAAATATCCTCCGATAACAAAGAGAAAGAAGCTTTCTGAGAAACTTCTCTGTGTTCTGTGAAATCATCTCACAGAGAACAGGTTTCCCCTCAAGAAGGCTTTCGCTAAGAAAGTTCTTGGGGAATTGGCAAAGTGATATTTGGAAGCCCTTAGAGGGCTATGGGGAAAGAGGAAATATCCTCCGATGAAATCTGGAAAGAAGCTTTCTGAGAAACTGCTTAGTGTTCTTTTAATTCAACTCACGGAGTTACATCTGTATTTCGAGGATCTCTTTGCTAGCCTTATTTCTGTGGAATCTGAGAAGAGATATTTCGGATCCCTTTGAAGACCATAGTGACAAAGGAAATATCCTCCGATAACAAAGAGAAAGAAGCTTTCTGAGAAACTTCTCTGTGTTTTTTGAAATCATCTCACAGAGTTATAGGTTTCCCCTCAAGAAGGCTTTCGCTAAGACAGTTCTTGGGGAATTGGCAAAGTGATATTGGGAAGCCCATAGAGGGCTATGTTGAGAAAGGAAATATCCTCAGATGAAATCTGGAAAGAAGCCTTCTGAGAAACTGCTTAGTGTTCTGTTAATTCATCTCACAGAGTTACATCTGTATTTCGTGGATCTCTTTGCTAGCCTTATTTCTGTGGAATCTGGGAACAGATATTTCGGATCCCTTTGAAGACTATAGGGCCAAAGGAAATATCCTCAGATAACAAAGAGAAGGAAGCTTTCTGAAAACATCTTCGTGTTCTGTGAAATCATCTCAAAGAGTTACAACTTTCCCCTCAAGAAGCCTTTCGCTACGCCAGTTCTTGTGGAATTGGCAAAGTGATATTTGGAAGCCCATACAGGGCTATGGTGAAAAAGGAAATATCCTCAGATGAAATCTGGAAAGAAGCTTTCTGAGAAACTGCTTAGTGTTCTGTTAATTCATCTCACAGAGTTACATCTGTATTTCGTGGTCTCTTTGCTAGCTTTATTTCTGTGGAATCTGAGAACAGATATTTCGGATCCCTTTGAAGACCTTAGGGCCAAAGGAAATATCCTCCGATAACAAAGAGACAGAAGCTTTCTGAGAAACTTCTTTGTGTTCTGTGAAATCAACTCACAGAGTTACAGCTTTCCCCTCAAGAAGCCTTTCGCTAAGCCAGTTCTTGTGGAATTGGCAAAGTGATATTTGGAAGCCCATAGAGGGCTATGGTGAAAAAGGAAATATCCTCAGATGAACTCTGAGCAGAAGCTTTCCGAGAAACTGCTTAGTGTTCTGTTAATTCATCTCACAGAGTTACATCTGTATTTCGTGGATCTCTTTGCTAGCCTTATTTCTGTGGAATCTGAGAACAGATATTTCGGATCCATTTGAAGACTATAGGGCCAAACGAAATATCCTCTGATAACAAAGGGAAAGAAGCTTTCTGAGAAACTTCTCTGTGTTCTGCGAAATCATCTCACAGAGTTACAGCTTTCCCCTCAAGAAGCCTTTCGCTAAGACAGTTCTTGGGGAATTGGCAAAGTGATATTGGGAAGCCCATAGAGGGCTATAGTGAAAAAGGAAATATCCTCAGATGAAATCTGGAAAGAAGCTTTCTGAGAAACTGCTTAGTGTTCTGTTAATTCATCTCACAGAGTTACATCTGTATTTCGTGGATCTCTTTGCTAGCCTTATTTCTGTGGAATCTGAGAACAGATATTTCGGATCCCTTTGAAGACTATAGGGCCAAAGGAAATATCCTCCGATAACAAAGAGAAAGAAGCTTTCTGAGAAACTTCTTTGTGTTCTGTGAAATCACCTCACAGAGTTACAACTTTCCCCTCAAGAAGCCTTTCGCTAAGCCAGTTCTTGTGGAATTGGCAAAGTGATATTTGGAAGCCCATAGAGGGCTATGGTGAAAAAGGAAATATCCTCCGATGAAATCTGGAAAGAAGCTTTCTGAGAAACTGCTTAGTGTTCTGTTAATTCATCTCACAGAGTTACATCTGTATTTCGTGGATCGCTTTGCTAGCGTTATTTCTGTGGAATCTGAGAACAGATATTTCGGATCCCTTTGAAGACTATAGGGCCAAAGGAAATATCCTCCGATAACAAAGAGAAAGAAGCTTTCTGAGAAACTTCTTTGTGTTCTGTGAAATCATCTCACAGAGTTACAGCTTTCCTCTCAAGAAGCCTTTCGCTAAGACAGTTCTTGTGGAATTGGCAAAGTGATATTTGGAAGCCCATAGAGGGCTGTGGTGAAAAAGGAAATATCCTCAGATGAAATCTGGAAAGAAGCTTTCTGAGAAACTGCTTAGTGTTCTGTTAATTCATCTCACAGAGTTACATCTGTATTTTGTGGATCGCTTCGCTAGCCTTATTTCTGTGGAATCTGAGAACAGATATTTCGGATCACTTTGAAGACTATAGGGCCAAAGGAAGTATCCTCTGATAACAAAGAGAAAGAAGCTTTCTGAAAAACTTCTTTGTGTTCTGTGAAATCATCTCACAGAGTTACAGCTTTCCCCTCAAGAAGCCTTTCGCTAAGACAGTTCTTGTGGAATTGGCAAAGTGATATTGGGAAGCCCATAGAGGGCTATGGTGAAAAAGGAAATATCCTCCGATGAAATCTGGAAAGAAGCTTTCTGAGAAACTGCTTAGTGTTCTGTTATTTCATCTCACAGAGTTTCATCTGTATTTCGTGGATCTCTTTGCTAGCCTTATTTCTGTGGAATCTGAGAACAGATATTTCGGATCCCTTTGAAGACGATAGGGCCAAAGGAAATATCCTCCGATAACAAAGAGAAAGAAACTTTATGAGAAACTTCTTTGTGTTCTGTGAAATCATCTCACAGAGTTACAGCTTTCCGCTCAAGAAGCCTTTCGCTAAGACAGTTCTTGGGGAATTGGCAAAGTGATATTTGGAAGCCCATAGAGGGACATGGTGAAAAAGGAAATATACTCAGATGAAATCTGGAAAGAAGGTTTCTGAGAATCTGCTTAGTTTTCTGTTAATTCATCTCACAGAGTTACATCTGTATTTCGTGGATCTCTTTGCTAGCCTTATTTCTGTGGAATCTAAGAACAGATATTTCGGATCCCTTTGAAGACTATAGGGCCAAAGGAAGTATCCTCTGATAACAAAGAGAAAGAAGCTTTCTGAGAAACTTCTTTGTGTTCTGTGAAATCATCACACAGAATTTCAGCTTTCCCCTCAAGAAGCCTTTCGCTAAGACAGTTCTTGTGGAATTGGCAAAGTGATATTTGGAGGCCCATAGAGGGCTATGGTGAAAAAGGAAATATCCTCCGATGAAATCTGGAAAGAAGCCTTCTGAGAAACTGCTTAGTGTTCTGTTAATTCATCTCACAGAGTTACATCTGTATTTCGTGTATCTCTTTGCTAGCCTTATTTCTGTGGAATCTGGGAACAGATATTTCGGATCACTTTGAAGACTATAGAGCCAAAGGAAATATCCTCAGATAACAAAGAGAAAGAAGCTTTCTGAAAAATTCTTTGTGTTCTGTGAAATCATCTCACAGAGTTACAACTTTCCACTCAAGAAGCCTTTCGCTAAGCCAGTTCTTGTGGAATTGGCAAAGTGATATTTGGAAGCCCATAGAGGGCTATGGTGAAAAAGGAAATATCCTCAGATGAAATCTGGAAAGAAGCTTTCTGAGACACTGCTTAGTGTTCTGTTAATTCATCTCACAGATTTACATCTGTGTTTCTTGGATCTCTTTGCTATCTTTATTTCTGTGGAATCTGAGAATAGATATTTCGGATCCCTTTGAAGACTATAGGGCCAAAGGAAATATCCTCCGATAACAAAGAGACAGAAGCTTTCTGAGAAACTTCTTTGTATTCTGTGAAATCAACTCACAGAGTTACAGCTTTCCCCTCAAGAAGCCTTTCGCTAAGACAGTTCTTGTGGAATTGGCGAAGTGATATTTGGAAGCCCATAGAGGGCTATGGTGAAAAAGGAAATATCCACACATGAAATCTGTGAAGAAGCTTTCTGAGAAACTGCTTAGTGTTCTGTTAATTCATCTCACAGAGTTACATCTGTATTTCGTGGATCTCTTTGCTAGCCTTAATTCTGTGGAATCTGAGAACAGATATTTCGGATCCCTTTGAAGACTATAGGGCCAAAGGAAATATCCTCCGATAACAAAGAGAAAGAAGCTTTCTGAGAAACTTCTTTGTGTTCTGAGAAATCATCTCACAGAGTTACAGCTTTCCCCTCAAGAAGCCTTTCGCTATACCAGTTCTTGCGGAATTGGCAAAGTGATATTTGGAAGCCCATAGAGGGCTATGGTGAAAAAGGAAATATCCTCACATGAAATCTGGAAAGAAGGTTTCTGAGAAACTGGTTAGTGTTCTGTTAATTCATCTAACAGAGTTACATCTGTATTTCGTGGATCTCTTTGCTAGCCTTATTTCTGTGGAATCTGAGAACAGATATTTCGGATCCCTTTGAAGACTATAGGGCCAAAGGAAATATCCTCCGATAACAAAGAGAAAGAAGGTTTCTGAGAAACTTCTTTGTGTTCTGTGAAATCACCTCACAGAGTTACAGCTTTCCCCTCAAGAAGCCTTTCGCTAAGACAGTTCTTGTGGAATTGGCAAAGTGATATTTGGAAGCCCATAGAGGGCTGTGGTGAAAAAGGAAATATCCTCAGATGAAATCTGGAAAGAAGCTTTCTGAGAAACTGCTTAGTGTTCTGTTAATTCATCTCACAGAGTTACATCTGTATTTCGTGGATCTCTTTGCTAGCCTTATTTCTGTGGAATCTGAGAACAGATATTTCGGATCCCTTTGAAGACGATAGGGCCAAAGGAAATATCCTCCGATAACAAAGAGAAAGAAGCTTTCTGAGAAACTTCTTTGTGTTCTGTGAAATCATCTCACCGAGTTACAGCTTTCCCCTCAAGAAGACTTTCGCTAAGACAGTTCTTGTGGAATTGGCAAAGTGATATTTGGAAGTCCTTAGAGGGCTATGGTGAAAAACGAAATGTCCTCAGATGAAATCTGGAAAGAAGCTCTCTGAGAAACTGCTTAGAGTTCTGTTAATTCATCTCACCGAGTTACATCTGTACTTCGTGGATCTCTTTGCTATCCTTATTTCTGTGGAATCTGAGAACAGATATTTCGGATCCCTTTGAAGACTATAGGGCCAAAGGAAATATCCTCCGATAAAAAAGAGAAACAAGCTTTCTGAAAACTTCTTTGTGTTCTGTGAAATCATCTCACAGAGTTACAGCTTTCCCCTCAAGAAGCCTTTCGCTAAGCCAGTTCTTGTGGAATTGGAAAAGTGATATTTGGAAGCCCTTAGAGGGCTATGGTGAAAAAGGAAATATCCTCAGATGAAATCTGGAAAGAAGCTTTCTGAGAAACTGCTTAGTGTTCTGTTAATTCATCTCACAGAGTTACATCTGTATTTCGTGGATCTCTTTGCTAGCTTTATTTCTGTGGACTCTGAGAACAGATATTTCGGATCCATTTGAAGACTATAGGGCCAAAGGAAATATCCTCCGATAACAAAGAGAAAGAAGCTTTCTGAGAAACTTCTTTGTGTTCTGTGAAATCATCTCACAGAGTTACAGCTTTCCCCTCAAGAAGCCTTTCTCTAAGACAGTTCTTGTGGAATTGGCAAAGTGATATTTCGAAGCCCATAGAGGGCTATGGTGAAAAAGGAAATATCCTCAGATGAAATCTGGGAAGAAGCTTTCTGAGAAACTTCTTAGTGTTCTGTTAATTCATCTCACAGAGTTACATCTGTATTTCGTGGATCTCTTTGCTAGCCTTATTTCTGTGGAATCTGAGAACAGATATTTCGGATCCCTTTGAAGACGATAGCGCCAAAGGAAATATCCTCCGATAACAAAGAGAAAGAAGCTTTCTGAGAAACTTCTTTGTGTTCTGTGAAATCACCTCACAGAGTTACAGCTTTCCCCTCAAGAAGCCTTTCGCTAAGACAGTTCTTGTGGAATTGGCAAAGTGATATTTGGAAGCCCATAGAGGGCTATGGTGAAAAAGGAAATATCCTCAGATGAAATCTGGAAAGAAGCTTTCTGAGAAACTGCTTAGTGTTCTGTTAATTCATCTCACAGAGTTACATCTGTATTTCGTGGATCTCTTTGCTAGCCTTATTTCTGTGGAATCTGAGAACAGATATTTCGGATCCCTTTGAAGACTATAGGGCCAAAGGAAATATCCTCCGATAACAAAGAGAAAGAAGCTTTCTGAGAAACTTCTTTGTGTTCTGTGAAATCATCTCACAGAGGTACAGCTTTCCCCTCAAGAAGCCTTTCGCTAAGACAGTTCTTGTGGAATTGGCAAAGTGATATTTGGAAGCCCATAGAGGGCTATGGTGAAAAAGGAAATATCCTCAGATGAAATCTGGAAAGAAGCTTTCTGAGAAACTGCTTAGTGTTCTGTTAATTCATCTCACAGAGTTACATCTGTATTTCGTGGATCTCTTTGCTAGCCTTATTTCTGTGGAATCTGAGAACAGATATTTCGGATCCCTTTGAAGACTATAGGGCCAAAGGAAATATCCTCCGATAACAAAGAGAAAGAAGCTTTCTGAGAAACTTCTTTGTGTTCTGTGAAATCATCTCACAGAGTTACAGCTTTCCCCTCAAGAAGACTTTCGCTAAGACAGTTTTTGTGGAATTGGCAAAGTGATATTTGGAAGTCCTTAGAGGGCTATCTTGAAAAAGGAAATGTCCTCAGATGAAATCTGGAAAGAAGCTTTCTGAGAAACTGCTTAGAGTTCTGTTAATTCATCTCACCGAGTTACATCTGTATTTCGTGGATCTCTTTGCTATCCTTATTTCTGTGGAATCTGAGAACAGATATTTCGGATCCCTTTGAAGACTATAGGGCCAAAGGAAATATCCTCCGATAACAAAGAGAAAGAAGCTTTCTGAGAAACTTCTTTGTGTTCTGTGAAATCATCTCACAGAGTTACAGCTTTCCCCTCAAGAAGCCTTTCGCTAAGACAGTTCTTGTGGAATTGGCAAAGTGATATTTGGAAGCCCATAGAGGGCTATGGTGAAAAAGGAAATATCCTCAGATGAAATCTGGGAAGAAGCTTTCTGAGAAACTGCTTAGTGTTCTGTTAATTCATCTCACAGAGTTACATCTGTATTTCGTGGATCTCTTTGCTAGCCTTATTTCTGTGGAATCTGAGAACAGATATTTCGGACCCCTTTGAAGACTATAGGTCCAAACGAAATATCCTCCGATAACAAAGAGAAAGAAGCTTTCTGAGAAACTTCTCTGTGTTCTGTGAAATCATCTCACAGAGAACAGGTTTCCCCTCAAGAAGGCTTTCGCTAAGAAAGTTCTTGGGGAATTGGCAAAGTGATATTTGGAAGCCCTTAGAGGGCTATGGGGAAAGAGGAAATATCCTCCGATGAAATCTGGAAAGAAGCTTTCTGAGAAACTGCTTAGTGTTCTCTTAATTCAACTCACGGAGTTACATCTGTATTTCGAGGATCTCTTTGCTAGCCTTATTTCTGTGGAATCTGAGAAGAGATATTTCGGATCCCTTTGAAGACCATAGTGCCAAAGGAAATATCCTCCGATAACAAAGAGAAAGAAGCTTTCTGAGAAACTTCTCTGGGTTTTTGAAATCATCTCACAGAGTTATAGGTTTCCCCTCAAGAAGGCTTTCGCTAAGACAGTTCTTGGGGAATTGGCAAAGTGATATTGGGAAGCCCATAGAGGGCTATGTTGAGAAAGGAAATATCCTCAGATGAAATCTGGAAAGAAGCCTTCTGAGAAACTGCTTAGTGTTCTGTTAATTCATCTCACAGAGTTACATCTGTATTTCGTGGATCTCTTTGCTAGCCTTATTTCTGTGGAATCTGGGAACAGATATTTCGGATCCCTTTGAAGACTATAGGGCCAAAGGAAATATCCTCAGATAACAAAGTGAAGGAAGCTTTCTGAAAACTTCTTCGTGTTCTGTGAAATCATCTCAAAGAGTTACAACTTTCCCCTCAAGAAGCCTTTCTCTACGCCAGTTCTTGTGGAATTGGCAAAGTGATATTTGGAAGCCCATACAGGGCTATGGTGAAAAAGGAAATATCCTCAGATGAAATCTGGAAAGAAGCTTTCTGAGAAACTGCTTAGTGTTCTGTTAATTCATCTCACAGAGTTACATCTGTATTTCGTGGTCTCTTTGCTAGCTTTATTTCTGTGGAATCTGAGAACAGATATTTCGGATCCCTTTGAAGACTAGAGGGCCAAAGGAAATATCCTCCGATAACAAAGAGACAGAAGCTTTCTGAGAAACTTCTTTGTGTTCTGTGAAATCAACTCACAGAGTTACAGCTTTCCCCTCAAGAAGCCTTTCGCTAAGCCAGTTCTTGTGGAATTGGCAAAGTGATATTTGGAAGCCCATAGAGGGCTATGGTGAAAAAGGAAATATCCTCAGATGAACTCTGAGCAGAAGCTTTCCGAGAAACTGCTTAGTGTTCTGTTAATTCATCTCACAGAGTTACATCTGTATTTCGTGGATCTCTTTGCTAGCCTTATTTCTGTGGAATCTGAGAACAGATATTTCGGATCCATTTGAAGACTATAGGGCCAAACGAAATATCCTCTGATAACAAAGGGAAAGAAGCTTTCTGAGAAACTTCTCTGTGTTCTGCGAAATCATCTCACAGAGTTACAGCTTTCCCCTCAAGAAGCCTTTCGCTAAGACAGTTCTTGGGGAATTGGCAAAGTGATATTGGGAAGCCCATAGAGGGCTATAGTGAAAAAGGAAATATCCTCAGATGAAATCTGGAAAGAAGCTTTCTGAGAAACTGCTTAGTGTTCTGTTAATTCATCTCACAGAGTTACATCTGTATTTCGTGGATCTCTTTGCTAGCCTTATTTCTGTGGAATCTGAGAACAGATATTTCGGATCCCTTTGAAGAGTATAGGGCCAAAGGAAATATCCTCCGATAACAAAGAGAAAGAAGCTTTCTGAGAAACTTCTTTGTGTTCTGTGAAATCACCTCACAGAGTTACAACTTTCCCCTCAAGAAGCCTTTCGCTAAGCCAGTTCTTGTGGAATTGGCAAAGTGATATTTGGAAGCCCATAGAGGGCTATGGTGAAAAAGGAAATATCCTCCGATGAAATCTGGAAAGAAGCTTTCTGAGAAACTGCTTAGTGTTCTGTTAATTCATCTCACAGAGTTACATCTGTATTTCGTGGATCTCTTTGCTAGCGTTATTTCTGTGGAATCTGAGAACAGATATTTCGGATCCCTTTGAAGACTATAGGGCCAAAGGAAATATCCTCCGATAACAAAGAGAAAGAAGCTTTCTGAGAAACTTCTTTGTGTTCTGTGAAATCATCTCACAGAGTTACAGCTTTCCTCTCAAGAAGCCTTTCGCTAAGACAGTTCTTGTGGAATTGGCAAAGTGATATTTGGAAGCCCATAGAGGGCTGTGGTGAAAAAGGAAATATCCTCAGATGAAATCTGGAAAGAAGCTTTCTGAGAAACTGCTTAGTGTTCTGTTAATTCATCTCACAGAGTTACATCTGTATTTTGTGGATCGCTTCGCTAGCCTTATTTCTGTGGAATCTGAGAACAGATATTTCGGATCACTTTGAAGACTATAGGGCCAAAGGAAGTATCCTCTGATAACAAAGAGAAAGAAGCTTTCTGAAAAACTTCTTTGTGTTCTGTGAAATCATCTCACAGAGTTACAGCTTTCCCCTCAAGAAGCCTTTCGCTAAGACAGTTCTTGTGGAATTGGCAAAGTGATATTGGGAAGCCCATAGAGGGCTATGGTGAAAAAGGAAATATCCTCCGATGAAATCTGGAAAGAAGCTTTCTGAGAAACTGCTTAGTGTTCTGTTATTTCATCTCACAGAGTTTCATCTGTATTTCGTGGATCTCTTTGCTAGCCTTATTTCTGTGGAATCTGAGAACAGATATTTCGGATCCCTTTGAAGACGATAGGGCCAAAGGAAATATCCTCCGATAACAAAGAGAAAGAAACTTTATGAGAAACTTCTTTGTGTTCTGTGAAATCATCTCACAGAGTTACAGCTTTCCGCTCAAGAAGCCTTTCGCTAAGACAGTTCTTGGGGAATTGGCAAAGTGATATTTGGAAGCCCATAGAGGGACATGGTGAAAAAGGAAATATACTCAGATGAAATCTGGAAAGAAGGTTTCTGAGAATCTGCTTAGTTTTCTGTTAATTCATCTCACAGAGTTACATCTGTATTTCGTGGATCTCTTTGCTAGCCTTATTTCTGTGGAATCTAAGAACAGATATTTCGGATCCCTTTGAAGACTATAGGGCCAAAGGAAGTATCCTCTGATAACAAAGAGAAAGAAGCTTTCTGAGAAACTTCTTTGTGTTCTGTGAAATCATCACACAGAATTTCAGCTTTCCCCTCAAGAAGCCTTTCGCTAAGACAGTTCTTGTGGAATTGGCAAAGTGATATTTGGAGGCCCATAGAGGGCTATGGTGAAAAAGGAAATATCCTCCGATGAAATCTGGAAAGAAGTTTTCTGAGAAACTGCTTAGTGTTCTGTTAATTCATCTCACAGAGTTACATCTGTATTTCGAGGATCTCTTTGCTAGCCTTATTTCTGTGCAATCTGAGAACAGATATTTCGGATCGCTTTGAAGACCATAGGGCCAAAGGAAATATCCTCCGATAACAAACAGGAAGAAGCTTTCTGAGAAACTTCTTTGTGTTCTGTGAAATTATCTCACAGAGTTACAGCTTTCCCCTCAAGAAGCCTTTCGATAAGACAGTTCTTATGGAATTGGCAAAGTGATATTTGAAAGCCCATAGAGGGCTATGTTGAGAAAGGAAATATCCTCAGATGAAATCTGGAAAGAAGCTTTCTGAGAAACTGCTTAGTGTTCTGTTAATTGATCTCACAGAGTTACATCTGTATTTCGTGGATCTCTTTGCTAGCCTTATTTCTGTGGAATCTGAGAACAGATATTTCGGATCCCTTTGAAGACTATAGGGCCAAAGGAAATATCCTTCGATAACAAAGAGAAAGAAGCTTTCTGAGAAACTTCTTTGTGTTCTGTGAAATCCTCTCACAGAGTTACAGCTTTCCCCTCAAGAAGCCTTTCGCTAAGACAGTTCTTGTGGAATTGGCAAAGTGATATTTGGAAGCCCATAGAGGGCTATGGTGAAAAAGGAAATATCCTCAGATGAAATCTGGAAAGAAGCTTTCTGAGAAACTGCTTAGTGTTCTGTTAATTCATCTCACAGAGTTACATCTGTATTTCGTGGATCTCTTTGCTAGCCTTATTTCTGTGGAATCTGAGAACAGATATTTCGGATCCCTTTGAAGACTATAGGGCCAAAGGAAATATCCTCCGATAACAAAGAGAAAGAAGCTTTCTGAGAAACTTCTTTGTGTTCTGTGAAATCATCTCACAGAGTTACAGCTTTCCCCTCAAGAAGACTTTCGCTAAGACAGTTTTTGTGGAATTGGCAAAGTGATATTTGGAAGTCCTTAGAGGGCTATCTTGAAAAAGGAAATGTCCTCAGATGAAATCTGGAAAGAAGCTTTCTGAGAAACTGCTTAGAGTTCTGTTAATTCATCTCACCGAGTTACATCTGTATTTCGTGGATCTCTTTGCTATCCTTATTTCTGTGGAATCTGAGAACAGATATTTCGGATCCCTTTGAAGACTATAGGGCCAAAGGAAATATCCTCCGATAACAAAGAGAAAGAAGCTTTCTGAGAAACTTCTTTGTGTTCTGTGAAATCATCTCACAGAGTTACAGCTTTCCCCTCAAGAAGCCTTTCGCTAAGACAGTTCTTGTGGAATTGGCAAAGTGATATTTGGAAGCCCATAGAGGGCTATGGTGAAAAAGGAAATATCCTCAGATGAAATCTGGGAAGAAGCTTTCTGAGAAACTGCTTAGTGTTCTGTTAATTCATCTCACAGAGTTACATCTGTATTTCGTGGATCTCTTTGCTAGCCTTATTTCTGTGGAATCTGAGAACAGATATTTCGGACCCCTTTGAAGACTATAGGTCCAAACGAAATATCCTCCGATAACAAAGAGAAAGAAGCTTTCTGAGAAACTTCTCTGTGTTCTGTGAAATCATCTCACAGAGAACAGGTTTCCCCTCAAGAAGGCTTTCGCTAAGAAAGTTCTTGGGGAATTGGCAAAGTGATATTTGGAAGCCCATAGAGGGACATGGTGAAAAAGGAAATATACTCAGATGAAATCTGGAAAGAAGGTTTCTGAGAATCTGCTTAGTTTTCTGTTAATTCATCTCACAGAGTTACATCTGTATTTCGTGGATCTCTTTGCTAGCCTTATTTCTGTGGAATCTAAGAACAGATATTTCGGATCCCTTTGAAGACTATAGGGCCAAAGGAAGTATCCTCTGATAACAAAGAGAAAGAAGCTTTCTGAGAAACTTCTTTGTGTTCTGTGAAATCATCACACAGAATTTCAGCTTTCCCCTCAAGAAGCCTTTCGCTAAGACAGTTCTTGTGGAATTGGCAAAGTGATATTTGGAGGCCCATAGAGGGCTATGGTGAAAAAGGAAATATCCTCCGATGAAATCTGGAAAGAAGTTTTCTGAGAAACTGCTTAGTGTTCTGTTAATTCATCTCACAGAGTTACATCTGTATTTCGAGGATCTCTTTGCTAGCCTTATTTCTGTGCAATCTGAGAACAGATATTTCGGATCGCTTTGAAGACCATAGGGCCAAAGGAAATATCCTCCGATAACAAACAGGAAGAAGCTTTCTGAGAAACTTCTTTGTGTTCTGTGAAATTATCTCACAGAGTTACAGCTTTCCCCTCAAGAAGCCTTTCGATAAGACAGTTCTTATGGAATTGGCAAAGTGATATTTGAAAGCCCATAGAGGGCTATGTTGAGAAAGGAAATATCCTCAGATGAAATCTGGAAAGAAGCTTTCTGAGAAACTGCTTAGTGTTCTGTTAATTGATCTCACAGAGTTACATCTGTATTTCGTGGATCTCTTTGCTAGCCTTATTTCTGTGGAATCTGAGAACAGATATTTCGGATCCCTTTGAAGACTATAGGGCCAAAGGAAATATCCTTCGATAACAAAGAGAAAGAAGCTTTCTGAGAAACTTCTTTGTGTTCTGTGAAATCCTCTCACAGAGTTACAGCTTTCCCCTCAAGAAGCCTTTCGCTAAGACAGTTCTTGTGGAATTGGCAAAGTGATATTTGGAAGCCCATAGAGGGCTATGGTGAAAAAGGAAATATCCTCAGATGAAATCTGGAAAGAAGCTTTCTGAGAAACTGCTTAGTGTTCTGTTAATTCATCTCACAGAGTTACATCTGTATTTCGTGGATCTCTTTGCTAGCCTTATTTCTGTGGAATCTGAGAACAGATATTTCGGATCCCTTTGAAGACTATAGGGCCAAAGGAAATATCCTCCGATAACAAAGAGAAAGAAGCTTTCTGAGAAACTTCTTTGTGTTCTGTGAAATCATCTCACAGAGTTACAGCTTTCCCCTCAAGAAGACTTTCGCTAAGACAGTTTTTGTGGAATTGGCAAAGTGATATTTGGAAGTCCTTAGAGGGCTATCTTGAAAAAGGAAATGTCCTCAGATGAAATCTGGAAAGAAGCTTTCTGAGAAACTGCTTAGAGTTCTGTTAATTCATCTCACCGAGTTACATCTGTATTTCGTGGATCTCTTTGCTATCCTTATTTCTGTGGAATCTGAGAACAGATATTTCGGATCCCTTTGAAGACTATAGGGCCAAAGGAAATATCCTCCGATAACAAAGAGAAAGAAGCTTTCTGAGAAACTTCTTTGTGTTCTGTGAAATCATCTCACAGAGTTACAGCTTTCCCCTCAAGAAGCCTTTCGCTAAGACAGTTCTTGTGGAATTGGCAAAGTGATATTTGGAAGCCCATAGAGGGCTATGGTGAAAAAGGAAATATCCTCAGATGAAATCTGGGAAGAAGCTTTCTGAGAAACTGCTTAGTGTTCTGTTAATTCATCTCACAGAGTTACATCTGTATTTCGTGGATCTCTTTGCTAGCCTTATTTCTGTGGAATCTGAGAACAGATATTTCGGACCCCTTTGAAGACTATAGGTCCAAACGAAATATCCTCCGATAACAAAGAGAAAGAAGCTTTCTGAGAAACTTCTCTGTGTTCTGTGAAATCATCTCACAGAGAACAGGTTTCCCCTCAAGAAGGCTTTCGCTAAGAAAGTTCTTGGGGAATTGGCAAAGTGATATTTGGAAGCCCTTAGAGGGCTATGGGGAAAGAGGAAATATCCTCCGATGAAATCTGGAAAGAAGCTTTCTGAGAAACTGCTTAGTGTTCTGTTAATTCAACTCACGGAGTTACATCTGTATTTCGAGGATCTCTTTTCTAGCCTTATTTCTGTGGAATCTGAGAACAGATATTTCGGATCCCTTTGAAGACCATAGTGCCAAAGGAAATATCCTCCGATAACAAAGAGAAAGAAGCTTTCTGAGAAACTTCTCTGTGTTTTTTGAAATCATCTCACAGAGTTATAGGTTTCCCCTCAAGAAGGCTTTCGCTAAGACAGTTCTTGGGGAATTGGCAAAGTGATATTGGGAAGCCCATAGAGGGCTATGTTGAGAAAGGAAATATCCTCAGATGAAATCTGGAAAGAAGCCTTCTGAGAAACTGCTTAGTGTTCTGTTAATTCATCTCACAGAGTTACATCTGTATTTCGTGGATCTCTTTGCTAGCCTTATTTCTGTGGAATCTGGGAACAGATATTTCGGATCCCTTTGAAGACTATAGGGCCAAAGGAAATATCCTCAGATAACAAAGAGAAGGAAGCTTTCTGAAAACTTCTTCGTGTTCTGTGAAATCATCTCAAAGAGTTACAACTTTCCCCTCAAGAAGCCTTTCGCTACGCCAGTTCTTGTGGAATTGGCAAAGTGATATTTGGAAGCCCATACAGGGCTATGGTGAAAAAGGAAATATCCTCAGATGAAATCTGGAAAGAAGCTTTCTGAGAAACTGCTTAGTGTTCTGTTAATTCATCTCACAGAGTTACATCTGTATTTCGTGGTCTCTTTGCTAGCTTTATTTCTGTGGAATCTGAGAACAGATATTTCGGATCCCTTTGAAGACTAGAGGGCCAAAGGAAATATCCTCCGATAACAAAGAGACAGAAGCTTTCTGAGAAACTTCTTTGTGTTCTGTGAAATCAACTCACAGAGTTACAGCTTTCCCCTCAAGAAGCCTTTTGCTAAGCCAGTTCTTGTGGAATTGGCAAAGTGATATTTGGAAGCCCATAGAGGGCTATGGTGAAAAAGGAAATATCCTCAGATGAACTCTGAGCAGAAGCTTTCCGAGAAACTGCTTAGTGTTCTGTTAATTCATCTCACAGAGTTACATCTGTATTTCGTGGATCTCTTTGCTAGCCTTATTTCTGTGGAATCTGAGAACAGATATTTCGGATCCATTTGAAGACTATAGGGCCAAAGGAAATATCCTCCGATAACAAAGAGAAAGAAGCTTTCTGAGAAACTTCTTTGTGTTCTGTGAAATCATCTCACAGAGTTACAGCTTTCCTCTCAAGAAGCCTTTCGCTAAGACAGTTCTTGTGGAATTGGCAAAGTGATATTTGGAAGCCCATAGAGGGCTGTGGTGAAAAAGGAAATATCCTCAGATGAAATCTGGAAAGAAGCTTTCTGAGAAACTGCTTAGTGTTCTGTTAATTCATCTCACAGAGTTACATCTGTATTTTGTGGATCGCTTCGCTAGCCTTATTTCTGTGGAATCTGAGAACAGATATTTCGGATCACTTTGAAGACTATAGGGCCAAAGGAAGTATCCTCTGATAACAAAGAGAAAGAAGCTTTCTGAAAAACTTCTTTGTGTTCTGTGAAATCATCTCACAGAGTTACAGCTTTCCCCTCAAGAAGCCTTTCGCTAAGACAGTTCTTGTGGAATTGGCAAAGTGATATTGGGAAGCCCATAGAGGGCTATGGTGAAAAAGGAAATATCCTCCGATGAAATCTGGAAAGAAGCTTTCTGAGAAACTGCTTAGTGTTCTGTTATTTCATCTCACAGAGTTTCATCTGTATTTCGTGGATCTCTTTGCTAGCCTTATTTCTGTGGAATCTGAGAACAGATATTTCGGATCCCTTTGAAGACGATAGGGCCAAAGGAAATATCCTCCGATAACAAAGAGAAAGAAACTTTATGAGAAACTTCTTTGTGTTCTGTGAAATCATCTCACAGAGTTACAGCTTTCCGCTCAAGAAGCCTTTCGCTAAGACAGTTCTTGGGGAATTGGCAAAGTGATATTTGGAAGCCCATAGAGGGACATGGTGAAAAAGGAAATATACTCAGATGAAATCTGGAAAGAAGGTTTCTGAGAATCTGCTTAGTTTTCTGTTAATTCATCTCACAGAGTTACATCTGTATTTCGTGGATCTCTTTGCTAGCCTTATTTCTGTGGAATCTAAGAACAGATATTTCGGATCCCTTTGAAGACTATAGGGCCAAAGGAAGTATCCTCTGATAACAAAGAGAAAGAAGCTTTCTGAGAAACTTCTTTGTGTTCTGTGAAATCATCACACAGAATTTCAGCTTTCCCCTCAAGAAGCCTTTCGCTAAGACAGTTCTTGTGGAATTGGCAAAGTGATATTTGGAGGCCCATAGAGGGCTATGGTGAAAAAGGAAATATCCTCCGATGAAATCTGGAAAGAAGCTTTCTGAGAAACTGCTTAGTGTTCTGTTAATTCATCTCACAGAGTTACATCTGTATTTCGAGGATCTCTTTGCTAGCCTTATTTCTGTGCAATCTGAGAACAGATATTTCGGATCGCTTTGAAGACCATAGGGCCAAAGGAAATATCCTCCGATAACAAACAGGAAGAAGCTTTCTGAGAAACTTCTTTGTGTTCTGTGAAATTATCTCACAGAGTTACAGCTTTCCCCTCAAGAAGCCTTTCGATAAGACAGTTCTTATGGAATTGGCAAAGTGATATTTGAAAGCCCATAGAGGGCTATGTTGAGAAAGGAAATATCCTCAGATGAAATCTGGAAAGAAGCTTTCTGAGAAACTGCTTAGTGTTCTGTTAATTGATCTCACAGAGTTACATCTGTATTTCGTGGATCTCTTTGCTAGCCTTATTTCTGTGGAATCTGAGAACAGATATTTCGGATCCCTTTGAAGACTATAGGGCCAAAGGAAATATCCTTCGATAACAAAGAGAAAGAAGCTTTCTGAGAAACTTCTCTGTGTTCTGTGAAATCCTCTCACAGAGTTACAGCTTTCCCCTCAAGAAGCCTTTCGCTAAGACAGTTCGTGTGGAATTGGTAAAGTGATATTTGGAAGCCCATAGAGGGCTGTGGTGAAAAAGGAAATATCCTCAGATGAAATCTGGAAAAAAACTTTCTGAGAAACTGCTTAGTGTTCAGTTAATTCATCTCACAGAGTTACATCTGTATTTCGTGGATCTCTTTGCTAGCCTTATTTCTGTGGAATCTGAGAACAGATATTTCGTTTCCCTTTGAAGACAACAGGGCAAAAGGAAATATCCTCCGATAACAAAGAGAAAGAAGCTTTCTGAGAAACTTCTTTGTGTTCTGTGAAATCATCTCACAGAGTTACAGCTTTCCCCTCAAGAAGACTTTCGCTAAGACAGTTCTTTTGGAGTTGGCAAAGTGATATTTGGAATCCCATAGAGGGCTATGGTGAAAAAGGAAATATCCTCAGATGAAATCTGGAAAGAAGCTTTCTGAGAAACTGCTTAGTGTTCTGTTAATTCATCTCACAGAGTTACATCTGTGTTTCGTGGATCTCTTTGCTAGCCTTATTTCTGTGGAATCTGAGAACAGGTATTTCGGATCCCTTTGAAGACTATAGGGCCAAAGGAAATATCCTTCGATAACAAAGAGAAAGAAGCTTTCTGAGAAACTTCTTTGTGTTCTGTGAAATCATCTCACAGAGTTACAGCTTGACCCTCAAGAAGCCTTTCGCTAAGACAGTTCTTGTGGAATTGGCAAAGTGATATTTGGAAGCCAATAGAGGGCTATGTTGAAAAAGGAAATATCCTCAGATGAAATCTGGAAAGAAGCTTTCTGAGAATCTGCTTAGTGTTCTGTCAATTCATCTCACAGAGTTACATCTGTATTTCGTGGATCTCTTTGCTAGCCTTATTTCTGTGGAATCTGAGAACAGATATTTCGGATCCCTTTGAAGAGTATAGGGCCAAAGGATATATCCTACGATAACAAAGAGAAAGAAGCTTTCTGAAAAACTTATTTGTGTTCTGTGAAATCATCTCACAGAGTTACACCTTTCCCCTCAAGAAGCCTTTCGCTAAGACAGTTCTTGTGGAATTGGCAAAGTGATATTTGGAAGCCCATAGAGGGCTAGGGTGAAAAAGGAAATATCCTCAGATGAAGTCTGGAAAGAAGCTTTCTGAGAAACTGCTTAGTGTTCTGTTAATTCATCTCACAGAGTTACATCTGTATTTTTTGGATCTCTTTGCTAGTCTTATATTTGTGGAATCTGAGAACAGATATTTCGGATCCCTTTGAAGACGATAGCGCCAAAGGAAATATCCTCCGATAACAAAGAGAAAGAAGCTTTCTGAGAAACTTCTTTGTGTTCTGTGAAATCATCTCACAGAGTTACAGCTTTCCCCTCAAGAAGCCTTTCGCTAAGCCAGTTCTTGTGGAATTGGCAAACTGATATTTCGAAGCCCATAGAGGGCTACGGTGAAAAGGGAAATATCCTCAGATGAAATCTGGAAAGAAGCTTTCTGAGAAACTGCTTAGTGTTCTGTTAATTCATCTCACAGAGTTACATCTGTATTTCGTGGATCTCTTTGCTAGCCTTATTTCTGTGGAATCTGAGAACAGATATTTCGGATCCCTTTGAAGACGATAGGGCCAAAGGAAATATCCTCCGATAACAAAGAGAAAGAAGCTTTCTGAGAAACTTCTTTGTGTTCTGTGAAATCATCTCACAGAGTTACAGCTTTCCCCTCAAGAAGCCTTTCGCTAAGACAGTTCTTGTGGAATTGGCAAAGTGATATTTGGAAGCCCATAGAGGGCTGTGGTGAAAAAGGAAATATTCTCAGATGAAATCTGGAAAGAAGCTTTCTGAGAAACTGCTTAGTGTTCTGTTAATTCATCTCACAGAGTTACATCTGTATTTCGTGGATCTCTTTCCTAGCCTTATTTCTGTGGAATCTGAGAACAGATATTTCGGATCCCTTTGAAGACTATAGAGCCAAAGGAAATATCCTCCGATAACAAAGAGAAAGAAGCTTTCTGAGAAACTTCTTTGTGTTCTGTGAAATCATCTCACAGAGTTACAGCTTTCGCCTCAAGAAGACTTTCACTAAGACAGTTCTTGTGGAATTGGCAAAGTGATATTTGGAAGTCCTTAGAGGGCTATGGTGAAAAAGGAAATGTCCTCAGATGAAATCTGGAAAGAAGCTTTCTGAGAAACTGCTTAGAGTTCTGTTAATTCATCTCACAGAGTTACATCTGTATTTCGTGGATGTCTTTGCTTGCCTTATTTCTGTGGGATCTGAGAACAGATATTTCGGATCCCTTTGAAGACTATAGGGCCAAAGGAAATATCCTCCGATAACAAAGAGAAAGAAGCTTTCTGAGAAACTTCTCTGTGTTTTGTGAAATCATCTCACAGAGTTACAGGTTTCCCCTCAAGAAGGCTTTCGCTAAGACAGTTCTTGGGGAATTGGCAAAGTGATATTGGGAAGCCCATAGAGGGCTATGTTGAGAAAGGAAATATCCTCAGATGAAATCTGGAAAGAAGCCTTCTGAGAAACTGCTTAGTGTTCTGTTAATTCATCTCACAGAGTTACATCTGTATTTCGTGTATCTCTTTGCTAGCCTTATTTCTGTGGAATCTGGGAACAGATATTTCGGATCACTTTGAAGACTATAGGGCCAAAGGAAATATCCTCAGATAACAAAGAGAAAGAAGCTTTCTGAAAAATTCTTTGTGTTCTGTGAAATCATCTCACAGAGTTACAACTTTCCCCTCAAGAAGCCTTTCGCTAAGCCAGTTCTTGTGGAATTGGCAAAGTGATATTTGGAAGCCCATAGAGGGCTATGGTGAAAAAGGAAATATCCTCAGATGAAATCTGGAAAGAAGCTTTCTGAGAAACTGCTTAGTGTTCTGTTAATTCATCTCACAGATTTACATCTGTGTTTCTTGGATCTCTTTGCTATCTTTATTTCTGTGGAATCTGAGAATAGATATTTCGGATCCCTTTGAAGACTATGGGGCCAAAGGAAATATCCTCCGATAACAAAGAGACAGAAGCTTTCTGAGAAACTTCTTTGTGTTCTGTGAAATCAACTCACAGAGTTACAGCTTTCCCCTCAAGAAGCCTTTCGCTAAGACAGTTCTTGTGGAATTGGCAAAGTGATATTTGGAAGCCCATAGAGGGCTATGGTGAAAAAGGAAATATCCTCACATGAAATCTGTGAAGAAGCTTTCTGAGAAACTGCTTAGTGTTCTGTTAATTCATCTCACAGAGTTACATCTGTATTTCGTGGATCTCTTTGCTAGCCTTAATTCTGTGGAATCTGAGAACAGATATTTCGGATCCCTTTGAAGACTATAGGGCCAAAGGAAATATCCTCCGATAACAAAGAGAAAGAAGCTTTCTGAGAAACTTCTTTGTGTTCTGCGAAATCATCTCACAGAGTTACAGCTTTCCCCTCAAGAAGCCTTTCGCTAAGACAGTTCTTGGGGAATTGGCAAAGTGATATTGGGAAGCCCATAGAGGGCTATAGTGAAAAAGGAAATATCCTCCGATGAAATCTGGAAAGAAGATTTCTGAGAAACTGCTTATTGTTCTGTTAATTCATCTCACAGAGTTACATCTGTATTTCGTGGATCTCTTTGCTAGCCTTATTTCTGTGGAATCTGAGAACAGATATTTCGGATCCCTTTGAAGACTATAGGGCCAAAGGAAATATCCTCCGATAACAAAGAGAAAGAAGCTTTCTGAGAAACTTCTTTGTGTTCTGTGAAATCATCTCACAGAGTTACAGCTTTCCCCTCAAGAAGACTTTCGCTAAGACAGTTGTTGTGGAATTGGCAAAGTGATATTTGGAAGTCCTTAGAGGGCTATCTTGAAAAAGGAAATGTCCTCAGATGAAATCTGGAAAGAAGCTTTCTGAGAAACTGCTTAGAGTTCTGTTAATTCATCTCACCGAGTTACATCTGTATTTCGTGGATCTCTTTGCTATCCTTATTTCTGTGGAATCTGAGAACAGATATTTCGGATCCCTTTGAAGACTATAGGGCCAAAGGAAATATCCTCCGATAACAAAGAGAAAGAAGCTTTCTGAGAAACTTCTTTGTGTTCTGTGAAATCATCTCACAGAGTTACAGCTTTCCCCTCAAGAAGCCTTTCGCTAAGACAGTTCTTGTGGAATTGTCAAAGTGATATTTGGAAGCCCATAGAGGACTATGGTGAAAAAGGAAATATCCTCAGATGAAATCTGGGAAGAAGCTTTCTGAGAAACTGCTTAGTGTTCTGTTAATTCATCTCACAGAGTTACATCTGTATTTCGTGGATCTCTTTGCTAGCCTTATTTCTGTGGAATCTGAGAACAGATATTTCGGATCCCTTTGAAGACGATAGGGCCAAAGGAAATATCCTCCGATAACAAAGAGAAAGAAGCTTTCTGAGAAACTTCTTTGTGTTCTGTGAAATCATCTCACAGAGTTACAGCTTTCCCCTCAAGAAGCCTTTCGCTAAGACAGTTCTTGTGGAATTGGCAAAGTGATATTTGGAAGCCCATAGAGGGCTGTGGTGAAAAAGGAAATATTCTCAGATGAAATCTGGAAAGAAGCTTTCTGAGAAACTGCTTAGTGTTCTGTTAATTCATCTCACAGAGTTACATCTGTATTTCGTGGATCTCTTTCCTAGCCTTATTTCTGTGGAATCTGAGAACAGATATTTCGGATCCCTTTGAAGACTATAGAGCCAAAGGAAATATCCTCCGATAACAAAGAGAAAGAAGCTTTCTGAGAAACTTCTTTGTGTTCTGTGAAATCATCTCACAGAGTTACAGCTTTCGCCTCAAGAAGACTTTCACTAAGACAGTTCTTGTGGAATTGGCAAAGTGATATTTGGAAGTCCTTAGAGGGCTATGGTGAAAAAGGAAATGTCCTCAGATGAAATCTGGAAAGAAGCTTTCTGAGAAACTGCTTAGAGTTCTGTTAATTCATCTCACAGAGTTACATCTGTATTTCGTGGATGTCTTTGCTTGCCTTATTTCTGTGGGATCTGAGAACAGATATTTCGGATCCCTTTGAAGACTATAGGGCCAAAGGAAATATCCTCCGATAACAAAGAGAAAGAAGCTTTCTGAGAAACTTCTCTGTGTTTTGTGAAATCATCTCACAGAGTTACAGGTTTCCCCTCAAGAAGGCTTTCGCTAAGACAGTTCTTGGGGAATTGGCAAAGTGATATTGGGAAGCCCATAGAGGGCTATGTTGAGAAAGGAAATATCCTCAGATGAAATCTGGAAAGAAGCCTTCTGAGAAACTGCTTAGTGTTCTGTTAATTCATCTCACAGAGTTACATCTGTATTTCGTGTATCTCTTTGCTAGCCTTATTTCTGTGGAATCTGGGAACAGATATTTCGGATCACTTTGAAGACTATAGAGCCAAAGGAAATATCCTCAGATAACAAAGAGAAAGAAGCTTTCTGAAAAATTCTTTGTGTTCTGTGAAATCATCTCACAGAGTTACAACTTTCCCCTCAAGAAGCCTTTCGCTAAGCCAGTTCTTGTGGAATTGGCAAAGTGATATTTGGAAGCCCATAGAGGGCTATGGTGAAAAAGGAAATATCCTCAGATGAAATCTGGAAAGAAGCTTTCTGAGAAACTGCTTAGTGTTCTGTTAATTCATCTCACAGATTTACATCTGTGTTTCTTGGATCTCTTTGCTATCTTTATTTCTGTGGAATCTGAGAATAGATATTTCGGATCCCTTTGAAGACTATGGGGCCAAAGGAAATATCCTCCGATAACAAAGAGACAGAAGCTTTCTGAGAAACTTCTTTGTGTTCTGTGAAATCAACTCACAGAGTTACAGCTTTCCCCTCAAGAAGCCTTTCGCTAAGACAGTTCTTGTGGAATTGGCAAAGTGATATTTGGAAGCCCATAGAGGGCTATGGTGAAAAAGGAAATATCCTCACATGAAATCTGTGAAGAAGCTTTCTGAGAAACTGCTTAGTGTTCTGTTAATTCATCTCACAGAGTTACATCTGTATTTCGTGGATCTCTTTGCTAGCCTTAATTCTGTGGAATCTGAGAACAGATATTTCGGATCCCTTTGAAGACTATAGGGCCAAAGGAAATATCCTCCGATAACAAAGAGAAAGAAGCTTTCTGAGAAACTTCTTTGTGTTCTGCGAAATCATCTCACAGAGTTACAGCTTTCCCCTCAAGAAGCCTTTCGCTAAGACAGTTCTTGGGGAATTGGCAAAGTGATATTGGGAAGCCCATAGAGGGCTATAGTGAAAAAGGAAATATCCTCCGATGAAATCTGGAAAGAAGATTTCTGAGAAACTGCTTATTGTTCTGTTAATTCATCTCACAGAGTTACATCTGTATTTCGTGGATCTCTTTGCTAGCCTTATTTCTGTGGAATCTGAGAACAGATATTTCGGATCCCTTTGAAGACTATAGGGCCAAAGGAAATATCCTCCGATAACAAAGAGAAAGAAGCTTTCTGAGAAACTTCTTTGTGTTCTGTGAAATCATCTCACAGAGTTACAGCTTTCCCCTCAAGAAGACTTTCGCTAAGACAGTTGTTGTGGAATTGGCAAAGTGATATTTGGAAGTCCTTAGAGGGCTATCTTGAAAAAGGAAATGTCCTCAGATGAAATCTGGAAAGAAGCTTTCTGAGAAACTGCTTAGAGTTCTGTTAATTCATCTCACCGAGTTACATCTGTATTTCGTGGATCTCTTTGCTATCCTTATTTCTGTGGAATCTGAGAACAGATATTTCGGATCCCTTTGAAGACTATAGGGCCAAAGGAAATATCCTCCGATAACAAAGAGAAAGAAGCTTTCTGAGAAACTTCTTTGTGTTCTGTGAAATCATCTCACAGAGTTACAGCTTTCCCCTCAAGAAGCCTTTCGCTAAGACAGTTCTTGTGGAATTGGCAAAGTGATATTTGGAAGCCCATAGAGGACTATGGTGAAAAAGGAAATATCCTCAGATGAAATCTGGGAAGAAGCTTTCTGAGAAACTGCTTAGTGTTCTGTTAATTCATCTCACAGAGTTACATCTGTATTTCGTGGATCTCTTTGCTAGCCTTATTTCTGTGGAATCTGAGAACAGATATTTCGGACCCCTTTGAAGACTATAGGGCGAAACGAAATATCCTCCGATAACAAAGAGAAAGAAGCTTTCTGAGAAACTTCTCTGTGTTCTGTGAAATCATCTCACAGAGTTACAGGTTTCCCCTCAAGAAGGCTTTCGCTAAGAAAGTTCTTGGGGAATTGGCAAAGTGATATTTGGAAGCCCTTAGAGGGCTATGGTGAAAGAGGAAATATCCTCCGATGAAATCTGGAAAGAAGCTTTCTGAGAAACTGCTTAGTGTTCTGTTAATTCATCTCACAGAGTTACATCTGTATTTCGTGGATCTCTTTGCTAGCGTTATTTCTGTGGAATCTGAGAACAGATATTTCGGATCCCTTTGAAGACTATAGGGCCAAAGGAAATATCCTCCGATAACAAAGAGAAAGAAGCTTTCTGAGAAACTTCTTTGTGTTCTGTGAAATCATCTCACAGAGTTACAGCTTTCCTCTCAAGAAGCCTTTCGCTAAGACAGTTCTTGTGGAATTGGCAAAGTGATATTTGGAAGCCCATAGAGGGCTGTGGTGAAAAAGGAAATATCCTCAGATGAAATCTGGAAAGAAGCTTTCTGAGAAACTGCTTAGTGTTCTGTTAATTCATCTCACAGAGTTACATCTGTATTTTGTGGATCGCTTCGCTAGCCTTATTTCTGTGGAATCTGAGAACAGATATTTCGGATCACTTTGAAGACTATAGGGCCAAAGGAAGTATCCTCTGATAACAAAGAGAAAGAAGCTTTCTGAAAAACTTCTTTGTGTTCTGTGAAATCATCTCACAGAGTTACAGCTTTCCCCTCAAGAAGCCTTTCGCTAAGACAGTTCTTGTGGAATTGGCAAAGTGATATTGGGAAGCCCATAGAGGGCTATGGTGAAAAAGGAAATATCCTCCGATGAAATCTGGAAAGAAGCTTTCTGAGAAACTGCTTAGTGTTCTGTTATTTCATCTCACAGAGTTTCATCTGTATTTCGTGGATCTCTTTGCTAGCCTTATTTCTGTGGAATCTGAGAACAGATATTTCGGATCCCTTTGAAGACGATAGGGCCAAAGGAAATATCCTCCGATAACAAAGAGAAAGAAACTTTATGAGAAACTTCTTTGTGTTCTGTGAAATCATCTCACAGAGTTACAGCTTTCCGCTCAAGAAGCCTTTCGCTAAGACAGTTCTTGGGGAATTGGCAAAGTGATATTTGGAAGCCCATAGAGGGACATGGTGAAAAAGGAAATATACTCAGATGAAATCTGGAAAGAAGGTTTCTGAGAATCTGCTTAGTTTTCTGTTAATTCATCTCACAGAGTTACATCTGTATTTCGTGGATCTCTTTGCTAGCCTTATTTCTGTGGAATCTAAGAACAGATATTTCGGATCCCTTTGAAGACTATAGGGCCAAAGGAAGTATCCTCTGATAACAAAGAGAAAGAAGCTTTCTGAGAAACTTCTTTGTGTTCTGTGAAATCATCACACAGAATTTCAGCTTTCCCCTCAAGAAGCCTTTCGCTAAGACAGTTCTTGTGGAATTGGCAAAGTGATATTTGGAGGCCCATAGAGGGCTATGGTGAAAAAGGAAATATCCTCCGATGAAATCTGGAAAGAAGCTTTCTGAGAAACTGCTTAGTGTTCTGTTAATTCATCTCACAGAGTTACATCTGTATTTCGAGGATCTCTTTGCTAGCCTTATTTCTGTGCAATCTGAGAACAGATATTTCGGATCGCTTTGAAGACCATATTGCCAAAGGAAATATCCTCCGATAACAAACAGGAAGAAGCTTTCTGAGAAACTTCTTTGTGTTCTGTGAAATTATCTCACAGAGATACAGCTTTCCCCTCAAGAAGCCTTTCGATAAGACAGTTCTTATGGAATTGGCAAAGTGATATTTGAAAGCCCATAGAGGGCTATGTTGAGAAAGGAAATATCCTCAGATGAAATCTGGAAAGAAGCTTTCTGAGAAACTGCTTAGTGTTCTGTTAATTGATCTCACAGAGTTACATCTGTATTTCGTGGATCTCTTTGCTAGCCTTATTTCTGTGGAATCTGAGAACAGATATTTCGGATCCCTTTGAAGACTATAGGGCCAAAGGAAATATCCTTCGATAACAAAGAGAAAGAAGCTTTCTGAGAAACTTCTTTGTGTTCTGTGAAATCCTCTCACAGAGTTACAGCTTTCCCCTCAAGAAGCCTTTCGCTAAGACAGTTCTTGTGGAATTGGTAAAGTGATATTTGGAAGCCCATAGAGGGCTGTGGTGAAAAAGGAAATATCCTCAGATGAAATCTGGAAAAAAACTTTCTGAGAAACTGCTTAGTGTTCAGTTAATTCATCTCACAGAGTTACATCTGTATTTCGTGGATCTCTTTGCTAGCCTTATTTCTGTGGAATCTGAGAACAGATATTTCGTTTCCCTTTGAAGACAACAGGGCAAAAGGAAATATCCTCCGATAACAAAGAGAAAGAAGCTTTCTGAGAAACTTCTTTGTGTTCTGTGAAATCATCTCACAGAGTTACAGCTTTCCCCTCAAGAAGACTTTCGCTAAGACAGTTCTTTTGGAGTTGGCAAAGTGATATTTGGAATCCCATAGAGGGCTATGGTGAAAAAGGAAATATCCTCAGATGAAATCTGGAAAGAAGCTTTCTGAGAAACTGCTTAGTGTTCTGTTAATTCATCTCACAGAGTTACATCTGTGTTTCGTGGATCTCTTTGCTAGCCTTATTTCTGTGGAATCTGAGAACAGGTATTTCGGATCCCTTTGAAGACTATAGGGCCAAAGGAAATATCCTTCGATAACAAAGAGAAAGAAGCTTTCTGAGAAACTTCTTTGTGTTCTGTGAAATTATCTCACAGAGTTACAGCTTGACCCTCAAGAAGCCTTTCGCTAAGACAGTTCTTGTGGAATTGGCAAAGTGATATTTGGAAGCCAATAGAGGGCTATGTTGAAAAAGGAAATATCCTCAGGTAAAATCTGGAAAGAAGCTTTCTGAGAATCTGCTTAGTGTTCTGTCAATTCATCTCACAGAGTTACATCTGTATTTCGTGGATCTCTTTGCTAGGCTTATTTCTGTGGAATCTGAGAACAGATATTTCGGATCCCTTTGAAGAGTATAGGGCCAAAGGAAATATCCTACGATAACAAAGAGAAAGAAGCTTTCTGAAAAACTTATTTGTGTTCTGTGAAATCATCTCACAGAGTTACACCTTTCCCCTCAAGAAGCCTTTCGCTAAGACAGTTCTTGTGGAATTGGCAAAGTGATATTTGGAAGCCCATAGAGGGCTAGGGTGAAAAAGGAAATATCCTCAGATGAAGTCTGGAAAGAAGCTTTCTGAGAAACTGCTTAGTGTTCTGTTAATTCATCTCACAGAGTTACATCTGTATTTTTTGGATCTCTTTGCTAGTCTTATATTTGTGGAATCTGAGAACAGATATTTCGGATCCCTTTGAAGACGATAGCGCCAAAGGAAATATCCTCCGATAACAAAGAGAAAGAAGCTTTCTGAGAAACTTCTTTGTGTTCTGTGAAATCATCTCACAGAGTTACAGCTTTCCCCTCAAGAAGCCTTTCGCTAAGCCAGTTCTTGTGGAATTGGCAAACTGATATTTCGAAGCCCATAGAGGGCTACGGTGAAAAGGGAAATATCCTCAGATGAAATCTGGAAAGAAGCTTTCTGAGAAACTGCTTAGTGTTCTGTTAATTCATCTCACAGAGTTACATCTGTATTTCGTGGATCTCTTTGCTAGCCTTATTTCTGTGGAATCTGAGAAGAGATATTTCGGATCCCTTTGAAGACGATAGGGCCAAAGGAAATATCCTCCGATAACAAAGAGAAAGAAGCTTTCTGAGAAACTTCTTTGTGTTCTGTGAAATCATCTCACAGAGTTACAGCTTTCCCCTCAAGAAGCCTTTCGCTAAGACAGTTCTTGTGGAATTGGCAAAGTGATATTTGGAAGCCCATAGAGGGCTGTGGTGAAAAAGGAAATATTCTCAGATGAAATCTGGAAAGAAGCTTTCTGAGAAACTGCTTAGTGTTCTGTTAATTCATCTCACAGAGTTACATCTGTGTTTCGTGGATCTCTTTGCTAGCCTTATTTCTGTGGAATCTGAGAACAGGTATTTCGGATCCCTTTGAAGACTATAGGGCCAAAGGAAATATCCTTCGATAACAAAGAGAAAGAAGCTTTCTGAGAAACTTCTTTGTGTTCTGTGAAATTATCTCACAGAGTTACAGCTTGACCCTCAAGAAGCCTTTCGCTAAGACAGTTCTTGTGGAATTGGCAAAGTGATATTTGGAAGCCAATAGAGGGCTATGTTGAAAAAGGAAATATCCTCAGGTAAAATCTGGAAAGAAGCTTTCTGAGAATCTGCTTAGTGTTCTGTCAATTCATCTCACAGAGTTACATCTGTATTTCGTGGATCTCTTTGCTAGGCTTATTTCTGTGGAATCTGAGAACAGATATTTCGGATCCCTTTGAAGAGTATAGGGCCAAAGGAAATATCCTACGATAACAAAGAGAAAGAAGCTTTCTGAAAAACTTATTTGTGTTCTGTGAAATCATCTCACAGAGTTACACCTTTCCCCTCAAGAAGCCTTTCGCTAAGACAGTTCTTGTGGAATTGGCAAAGTGATATTTGGAAGCCCATAGAGGGCTAGGGTGAAAAAGGAAATATCCTCAGATGAAGTCTGGAAAGAAGCTTTCTGAGAAACTGCTTAGTGTTCTGTTAATTCATCTCACAGAGTTACATCTGTATTTTTTGGATCTCTTTGCTAGTCTTATATTTGTGGAATCTGAGAACAGATATTTCGGATCCCTTTGAAGACGATAGCGCCAAAGGAAATATCCTCCGATAACAAAGAGAAAGAAGCTTTCTGAGAAACTTCTTTGTGTTCTGTGAAATCATCTCACAGAGTTACAGCTTTCCCCTCAAGAAGCCTTTCGCTAAGCCAGTTCTTGTGGAATTGGCAAACTGATATTTCGAAGCCCATAGAGGGCTACGGTGAAAAGGGAAATATCCTCAGATGAAATCTGGAAAGAAGCTTTCTGAGAAACTGCTTAGTGTTCTGTTAATTCATCTCACAGAGTTACATCTGTATTTCGTGGATCTCTTTGCTAGCCTTATTTCTGTGGAATCTGAGAAGAGATATTTCGGATCCCTTTGAAGACGATAGGGCCAAAGGAAATATCCTCCGATAACAAAGAGAAAGAAGCTTTCTGAGAAACTTCTTTGTGTTCTGTGAAATCATCTCACAGAGTTACAGCTTTCCCCTCAAGAAGCCTTTCGCTAAGACAGTTCTTGTGGAATTGGCAAAGTGATATTTGGAAGCCCATAGAGGGCTGTGGTGAAAAAGGAAATATTCTCAGATGAAATCTGGAAAGAAGCTTTCTGAGAAACTGCTTAGTGTTCTGTTAATTCATCTCACAGAGTTACATCTGTATTTCGTGGATCTCTTTCCTAGCCTTATTTCTGTGGAATCTGAGAACAGATATTTCGGATCCCTTTGAAGACTATAGAGCCAAAGGAAATATCCTCCGATAACAAAGAGAAAGAAGCTTTCTGAGAAACTTCTTTGTGTTCTGTGAAATCATCTCACAGAGTTACAGCTTTCGCCTCAAGAAGACTTTCACTAAGACAGTTCTTGTGGAATTGGCAAAGTGATATTTGGAAGTCCTTAGAGGGCTATGGTGAAAAAGGAAATGTCCTCAGATGAAATCTGGAAAGAAGCTTTCTGAGAAACTGCTTAGAGTTCTGTTAATTCATCTCACAGAGTTACATCTGTATTTCGTGGATGTCTTTGCTTGCCTTATTTCTGTGGGATCTGAGAACAGATATTTCGGATCCCTTTGAAGACTATAGGGCCAAAGGAAATATCCTCCGATAACAAAGAGAAAGAAGCTTTCTGAGAAACTTCTTTGTGTTCTGTGAAATCATCTCACAGAGTTACAGCTTTCCCCTCAAGAAGACTTTCGCTAAGACAGTTTTTGTGGAATTGGCAAAGTGATATTTGGAAGTCCTTAGAGGGCTATCTTGAAAAAGGAAATGTCCTCAGATGAAATCTGGAAAGAAGCTTTCTGAGAAACTGCTTAGAGTTCTGTTAATTCATCTCACCGAGTTACATCTGTATTTCGTGGATCTCTTTGCTATCCTTATTTCTGTGGAATCTGAGAACAGATATTTCGGATCCCTTTGAAGACTATAGGGCCAAAGGAAATATCCTCCGATAACAAAGAGAAAGAAGCTTTCTGAGAAACTTCTTTGTGTTCTGTGAAATCATCTCACAGAGTTGCAGCTTTCCCCTCAAGAAGCCTTTCGCTAAGACAGTTCTTGTGGAATTGGCAAAGTGATATTTGGAAGCCCATAGAGGACTATGGTGAAAAAGGAAATATCCTCAGATGAAATCTGGGAAGAAGCTTTCTGAGAAACTGCTTAGTGTTCTGTTAATTCATCTCACAGAGTTACATCTGTATTTCGTGGATCTCTTTGCTAGCCTTATTTCTGTGGAATCTGAGAACAGATATTTCGGACCCCTTTGAAGACTATAGGGCCAAACGAAATATCCTCCGATAACAAAGAGAAAGAAGCTTTCTGAGAAACTTCTCTGTGTTCTGTGAAATCATCTCACAGAGTTACATGTTTCCCCTCAAGAAGGCTTTCGCTAAGAAAGTTCTTGGGGAATTGGCAAAGTGATATTTGGAAGCCCTTAGAGGGCTATGGTGAAAGAGGAAATATCCTCCGATGAAATCTGGAAAGAAGCTTTCTGAGAAACTGCTTAGTGTTCTGTTAATTCATCTCACGGAGTTACATCTGTATTTCGAGGATCTCTTTGCTAGCCTTATTTCTGTGGAATCTGAGAACAGATATTTCGGATCCCTTTGAAGACCATAGTGCCAAAGGAAATATCCTCCGATAACAAAGAGAAAGAAGCTTTCTGAGAAACTTCTCTGTGTTTTTTGAAATCATCTCACAGAGTTATAGGTTTCCCCTCAAGAAGGCTTTCGCTAAGACAGTTCTTGGGGAATTGGCAAAGTGATATTGGGAAGCCCATAGAGGGCTATGTTGAGAAAGGAAATATCCTCAGATGAAATCTGGAAAGAAGCCTTCTGAGAAACTGCTTAGTGTTCTGTTAATTCATCTCACAGAGTTACATCTGTATTTCATGGATCTCTTTGCTAGCCTTATTTCTGTGGAATCTGGGAACAGATATTTAGGATCCCTTTGAAGACTATAGGGCCAAAGGAAATATCCTCAGATAACAAAGAGAAGGAAGCTTTCTGAAAACTTCTTCGTGTTCTGTGAAATCATCTCACAGAGTTACAACTTTCCCCTGAAGAAGCCTTTCGCTAAGCCAGTTCTTGTGGAATTGGCAAAGTGATATTTGGAAGCCCATAGAGGGCTATGGTGAAAAAGGAAATATCCTCAGATGAAATCTGGAAAGAAGCTTTCTGAGAAACTGCTTAGTGTTCTGTTAATTCATCTCACAGAGTTACATCTGTATTTCGTGGTCTCTTTGCTGGCTTTATTTCTGTGGAATCTGAGAACAGATATTTCGGATCCCTTTGAAGACTATAGGGCCAAAGGAAATATCATCCGATAACAAAGAGACAGAAGCTTTCTGAGAAACTTCTTTGTGTTCTGTGAAATCAACTAACAGAGTTACAGCTTTCCCCTCAATAAGCCTTTCGCTAAGACAGTTCTTGTGGAATTGGCAAAGTGATATTTGGAAGCCCATAGAGGGCTATGGTGAAAAAGGAAATATCCTCAGATGAACTCTGAGCAGAAGCTTTCCGAGAAACTGCTTAGTGTTCTGTTAATTCATCTCACGGAGTTACATCTGTATTTCGTGGATCTCTTTGCTAGCCTTATTTCTGTGGAATCTGAGAACAGATATTTCGGATGCATTTGAAGACTATAGAGCCAAACGAAATATCCTCCGACAACAAAGAGAAAGAAGCTTTCTGAGAAACTTCTCTGTGTTCTGTGAAATCATCTCACAGAGTTACAGCTTTCCCCTCAAGAAGCCTTTCGCTAAGACAGTTCTTGGGGAATTGGCAAAGTGATATTGGGAAGCCCATAGAGGGCTATGGTGAAAAAGGAAATATCCTCCGATGAAATCTGGAAAGAAGCTTTCTGAGAAACTGCTTAGTGTTCTGTTAATTCATCTCACAGAGTTACATCTGTATTTCGTGGATCTCTTTGCTAGCCTTATTTCTGTGGAATCTGAGAACAGATATTTCGGATCCCTTTGAAGAATATAGGGCCAAAGGAAATATCCTCCGATAACAAAGAGAAAGAAGCTTTCTGAGAAACTTTTTTGTGTTCTGTGAAATCATCTCACAGAGTTATAGCTTTCCCCTCAAGAAGCCTTTCGCTAAAGCAGTTCTTGTGGAGTTGGCAAAGTGATATTTGGAAGCCGCTAGAGGGCTATGGTGAAAAAGGAAATATCTTCAGATGAAATCTGGAAAGAAGCTTTCTGAGAAACTGCTTAGTGTTCTGTTAATTCATCTCACAGAGTTACATCTGTATTTCGTGGATCTCTTTGCTAGCCTTATTTCTGTGGAATCTGAGAACAGATATTTCGGATCCCTTTGAAGACGATAGCGCCAAAGGAAATATCCTCCGATAACAAAGAGAAAGAAGCTTTCTGAGAAACTTCTTTGTGTTCTGTGAAATCATCTCACAGAGTTACAGCTTTCACCTCAAGAAGCCTTTCGCTAAGCCAGTTCTTGTGGAATTGGCAAACTGATATTTCGAAGCCCACAGAGGGCTATGGTGAAAAGGGAAATATTCTCAGAGGAAATGTGGAAAGAAGCTTTCTGAGAAACTGCTTAGTGTTCTGTTAATTCATCTCACAGAGTTACATATGTATTTAGTGGATCTCTTTGCTAGCCTTATTTCTGTGGAATCTGAGAACAGATATTTCGGATCCCTTTGAAGACGATAGGGCCAAAGGAAATATCCTCTGATAACAAAGAGAAAGAAGCTTTCTGAGAAACTTCTCTGTGTTCTGTGAAATCATCTCACAGCGTTACAGGTTTCCCCTCAAGAAGGCTTTCGCTAAGACAGTTCTTGGGGAATTGGCAAAGTGATATTTGGAAGCCCTTAGAGGGCTATGGTGAAAGAGGAAATATCCTCCGATGAAATCTGGAAAGAAGCTTTCTGAGAAACTGCTTAGTGTTCTGTTAATTCATCTCACGGAGTTACATCTGTATTTCGAGGATCTCTTTGCTAGCCTTATTTCTGTGGAATCTGAGAACAGATATTTCGGATCCCTTTGAAGACCATAGTGCCAAAGGAAATATCCTCCGATAACAAAGAGAAAGAAGCTTTCTGAAAACTTCTTCGTGTTCTGTGAAATCATCTCACAGAGTTACAACATTCCCCTCAAGAAGCCTTTCGCTAAGCCAGTTCTTGTGGAATTGGCAAAGTGATATTTGGAAGCCCATAGAGGGCTATGGTGAAAAAGGAAATATCCTCAGATGAAATCTGGAAAGAAGCTTTCTGAGAAACTGCTTAGTGTTCTGTTAATTCATCTCACAGAGTTACATCTGTATTTCGTGGATCTCTTTGCTAGCCTTATTTCTGTGGAATCTGACAACAGATATTTCGGATCCATTTGAAGACTATAGGGCCAAACGAAATATCCTTCGATAACAAAGAGAAAGAAGCTATCTGAGAAACTTCTCTGTGTTCTGTGAAATCGTCTCACAGAGTTACAGCTTTCCCCTCAAGAAGCCTTTCGCTAAGACAGTTCTTGGGGAATTGGCAAAGTGATATTGGGAAGCCCATAGAGGGCTATAGTGAAAAAGGAAATATCCTCCGATGAAATCTGGAAAGAAGCTTTCTGAGAAACTGCTTAGTGTTCTGTTAATTCATCTCACTGAGTTACATCTGTATTTCGTGGATCTCTTTGCTAGCCTTATTTCTGTGGAATCTGAGAACAGATATTTCGGATCCCTTTGAAGACTATAGGGCCAAAGGAAATATCCTCCGATAACAAAGAGAAAGAAGCTTTCTGAGAAACTTTTTTGTGTTCTGTGAAATCATCTCACACAGTTACAGCTTTCCCCTCAAGAAGCCTTTCGCTAAAACAGTTCTTGTGGAGTTGGCAAAGTGATATTTGGAAGCCGCTAGAGGGCTATGGTGAAAAAGGAAATATCCTCAGATGAAATCTGGAAAGAAGCTTTCTGAGAAACTGCTTAGTGTTCTGTTAATTCATCTAACAGAGTTACATCTGTATTTCGTGGATCTCTTTGCTAGCCTTATTTCTGTGGAATCTGAGAACAGATATTTCGGATCCCTTTGAAGACGATAGGGCCAAAGGAAATATCCTCCGATAACAAAGAGAAAGAAGCTTTCTGAGAAACTTCTCTGTGTTTTGTGAAATCATCTCACAGAGTTACAGGTTTCCCCTCAAGAAGGCTTTCGCTAAGACAGTTCTTGGGGAATTGGCAAAGTGATATTGGGAAGCCCATAGAGGTCTATGTTGAGAAAGGAAATATCCTCAGATGAAATCTGGAAAGAAGCCTTCTGAGAAACTGCTTAGTGTTCTGTTAATTCATCTCACAGAGTTACATCTGTATTTCGTGTATCTCTTTGCTAGCCTTATTGCTGTGGAATCTGGGAACAGATATTTCGGATCCCTTTGAAGACTATAGGGCCAAAGGAAATATCCTCAGATAACAAAGAGAAAGAAGCTTTCTGAAAACTTCTTCGTGTTTTGTGAAATCATCTCACAGAGTTACAACTTTCCCCTCAAGAAGCCTTTCGCTAAGCCAGTTCTTGTGGAATTGGCAAAGTGATATTTGGAAGCCCATAGAGGGCTATGGTGAAAAAGGAAATATCCTCAGATGAAATCTGGAAAGAAGCTTTCTGAGAAACTGCTTAGTGTTCTGTTAATTCATCTCACAGAGTTACATCTGTATTTCGTGGTCTCTTTGCTAGCTTTATTTCTGTGGAATCTGAGAACAGATATTTCGGATCCCTTTGAAGACTATAGGGCCAAAGGAAATATCCTCCGATAACAAAGAGACAGAAGCTTTCTGAGAAACTTCTTTGTGTTCTGTGAAATCAACTCACAGAGTTACAGCTTTCCCCTCAAGAAGCCTTTCGCTAAGACAGTTCTTGGGGAATTGGCAAAGTGATATTGGGAAGCCCATAGAGGGCTATAGTGAAAAAGGAAATATCCTCCGATGAAATCTGGAAAGAAGCTTTCTGAGAAACTGCTTAGTGTTCTGTTAATTCATCTCACAGAGTTACATCTGTATTTCGTGGATCTCTTTGCTAGCCTTATTTCTGTGGAATCTGAGAACAGATATTTCGGATCCCTTTGAAGACTATAGGGCCAAAGGAAATATCCTCCGATAACAAAGAGAAAGAAGCTTTCTGAGAAACTTTTTTGTGTTCTGTGAAATCATCTCACAGAGTTACAGCTTTCCCCTCAAGAAGCCTTTCGCTAAAACAGTTCTTGTGGAGTTGGCAAAGTGATATATGGAAGCCGCTAGAGGGCTATGGTGAAAAAGGAAATATCCTCAGATGAAATCTGGAAAGAAGCTTTCTGAGAAACTGCTTAGTCTTCTGTTAATTCATCTCACAGAGTTACATCTGTATTTCGTGGATCTCTTTGCTAGCCTTATTTCTGTGGAATCTGAGAACAGATATTTCGGATCCCTTTGAAGACGATAGCGCCAAAGGAAATATCCTCCGATAACAAAGAGAAAGAAGCTTTCTGAGAAACTTCTTTGTGTTCTGTGAAATCATCTCACAGAGTTACAGCTTTCCCCTCAAGAAGCCTTTCGCTAAGCCAGTTCTTGTGGAATTGGCAAACTGATATTTCGAAGCCCATAGAGGGCTATGGTGAAAAGGGAAATATTCTCAGAGGAAATCTGGAAAGAAGCTTTCTGAGAAACTGCTTAGTGTTCTGTTAATTCATCTCACAGCGTTACATATGTATTTCGTGGATCTCTTTGCTAGCCTTATTTCTGTGGAATCTGAGAACAGATATTTCGGATCCCTTTGAAGACGATAGGGCCAAAGGAAATATCCTCTGATAACAAAGAGAAAGAAGCTTTCTGAGAAACTTCTCTGTGTTCTGTGAAATCATCTCACAGAGTTACAGGTTTCCCCTCAAGAAGGCTTTCGCTAAGACAGTTCTTGGGGAATTTGCAAAGTGATATTTGGAAGCCCTTAGAGGGCTATGGTGAAAGAGGAAATATCCTCTGATGAAATCTGGAAAGAAGCTTTCTGAGAAACTGCTTAGTGTTCTGTTAATTCATCTCACGGAGTTACATCTGTATTTCGAGGATCTCTTTGCTAGCCTTATTTCTGTGGAATCTGAGAACAGATATTTCGGATCCCTTTGAAGACCATAGTGCCAAAGGAAATATCCTCCGATAACAAAGAGAAAGAAGCTTTCTGAGAAACTTCTCTGTGTTTTTTGAAATCATCTCACAGAGTTACAGGTTTCCCCTCAAGAAGGCTTTCGCTAAGACAGTTCTTGGGGAATTGGCAAAGTGATATTTGGAAGCCCATAGAGGGCTAAGGTGAAAAAGGAAATATCCACAGATGAAATCTGGAAAGAAGCTTTCTGAGAAACTGCTTAGTGTTCTGTTAATTCACCTCACAGAGTTACATCTGTATTTCGTGGATCTCTTTGCTAGCATTATTTCTGTGGAATCTGAGAACAGATATTTCGGATCCCTTTGAAGACGATAGGGCCAAAGGAAATATCCTCCGATAACAAACAGAAAGAAGCTTTCTGAGAAACTTCTTTGTGTTCTGTGAAATCATCTCACAGAGTTAGAGCTTTCCCCTCAAGAAGCCTTTCGCTAAGCCAGTTCTTGTGGAATTGGCAAACTGATATTTCGAAGCCCATAGAGGGCTATGGTGAAAAGGGAAATATCCTCAGAGGAAATCTGGAAAGAAGCTTTCTGAGAAACTGCTTAGTGTTCTGTTAATTCATCTCACAGAGTTACATCTGTATTTCGTGGATCTGTTTGCTAGACTTATTTCTGTGGAATCTCAGAACAGATATTTCGGATCCCTTTGATGACGATAGGGCCAAAGGAAATATCCTCCTATAACAAAGAGAAAGAAGCTTTCTGAGAAACTTCTTTGTGTTCTGTGAAATCATCTCACAGAGTTACAGCTTTCCCCTCAAGAAGCCTTTCGCTAAGCCAGTTCTTGTGGAATTGGCAAACTGATATTTGGAAGCCCATAGAGGGCTGTGGTGAAAAAGGAAATATCCTCAGATGAAATCTGGAAAGAAGCTTTCTGAGAAACAGCTTAGTGTTCTGTTTATTCATCTCACGGAGTTACATCTGTATTTCGTGGATCTCTTTGCTAGCCTTATTTCTGTGGAATCTGAGAACAGATATTTCGGATCCCTTTGAAGACTACAGGGCCAAAGGAAATATCCTCCGATAACAAAGAGAAAGAAGCTTTCTGAGAAACTTCTTTGTGTTCTGTGAAATCATCTCACAGAGTTACAGCTTCCCCCTCAAGAAGCCTTTCGCTAAGCCAGTTCTTGTTGAATTGGCAAACTGATATGTCGAAGCCCATAGAGGGCTATGATGAAAAAGGAAATATCCTCAGATGAAATCTGGAAAGAAGCTTTCTGAGAAACTGCTTAGTATTCTATTAATTCATCTCACAGAGTTACATCTGCATTTCGTGGATCTCTTTGCTAGTCTTATTTTTGTGGAATCTGAGAACAGATATTTCGGATCCCTTTGAAGACTATAGGGTGAAAGGAAATATCCTCCGATAACAAAGAGAAAGAAGCTTTCTGAGAAACTTCTTTGTGTTCTGTGAAATCATCTCACAGAGTTACAGCTTTCCCCTCAAGAAGCCTTTCGCTGAGCCAGTTCTTGTGGAATTGGCAAAGTGATATTTCGAAGCCCATTTAGGGCTATGGTGAAAAAGGAAATATCCTCAGATGAAATCTGGAAAGAAGCTTTCGGAGAAACTGCTTAGTGTTCTGTTAATTCATCTCACAGAGTTACATCTGTATTTCGTGGATCTCTTTGCTAGTCTTATTTTTGTGGAATCTGAGGACAGATATTTCGGATCCCTTTGAAGACTATAGGGTCAAAGGAAATATCCTTCGGTAACAAAGAGACAGAAGCTTTCAGAGAAACTTCTTCGTGTTCTATGAAATCATCTCACAGAGTTACAGCTTTCCCCTCAAGAAGCCTTTCGCTAAGACAGTACTTCTGGAATTGGAAAAGTGATATTTGGAAGCCCTTAGAGTGCTGTGGTGAAAAAGGAAATATCCTCAGATGAAATCTGGAAAGAAGCTTTCTGAGAAACTGCTTAGTGTTCTGTTAATTCATCTCACAGAGTTAAATCTGTATTTCGTGAATCTCTTTGCTAGCCTTATTTCTGTGGAATCTGAGAACAGATATTTCGGATCCCTTTGAAGACTATAGGGTGAAAGGAAATATCCTCCGATAACAAAGAGAAATAAGCTTTCTGAGAAACTTCTCTGTGTTTTGTGAAATCATCTCACAGAGTTACAGGTTTCCCCTCAAGAAGGCTTGCGCTAAGACAGTTCTTGGGGAATTGGCAAAGTGATATTAGGAAGCCCATAGAGGGCTATGGTGAAAAAGGAAATATCCTCCGATGAAATCTGGAAAGAAGCTTTCTGAGAAACTGCTTAGTGTTCTGTTAATTCATCTCACAGAGTTACATCTGTATTTCGAGGATCTCTTTGCTAGCTTTGTTTCTGTGGAAACTGAGAACAGATATTTCGGATCCCTTTGAGGACCATAGGGCCAAAGGAAATATCCTCCGATAACAAAGAGAAAGAAGCTTTCTGAGAAACTTCTTTGTGTTCTGTGAAATCATCTCACAGAGATACAGCTTTCCCCTCAAGAAGCCTTTCGCTAAGACAGTTCTTGTGGAATGGGCAAAGTGATATTGGGAAGCCCATAGAGGGCTATGGTGAAAAAGGAAATATCCTCCGATGAAATCTGGTAAGAAGCTTTCTGAGAAACTGCTTAGTGTTCTGTTAATTCATCTCACAGAGTTACATCTCTATTTCGTGGATCTCTTTGCTAGCCTTATTTCTGTAAAATCTGAGAACAGATATTTCGGATCCCTTTGAAGACCATAGGGCCAAAGGAAATATCCTCCGATAACAAAGAGAAAGAAGCTTTCTGAGAAACTTCTTTGTGTTCTGTGAAATCATCTCACAGAGTTAGAGCTTTCCCCTCAAGGAGCCTATTGCTAAGACAGTTCTTGTGGAATTGGCAAAGTGATATTTGAAAGCCCATAGAGGGCTATGTTGAGAAAGGAAATACCCTCAGTTGAAATCTGGAAGGAAGCTTTCTGAGAAACTGCTTAGTGTTCTGTTTATTCATCTCACAGAGTTACATTTGTATTTCGTGGATCTCTTTGCTAGCCTTATTTCTGTGGAATCTGACAACAGATATTTTGGATCCCTTTGAAGACGATAGGGCCAAAGGAAATATCCTCTGATAACAAAGAGAAAGAAGCTTTCTGAGAAACTTCTCTGTGTTCTGTGAAATCATCTCACAGAGTTACAGGTTTCCCCTCAAGAAGGCTTTCGCTAAGAAAGTTCTTGGGGAATTGGCAAAGTGATATTTGGAAGCCCTTAGAGGGCTATGGTGAAAAAGGAAATATCCTCCGATGAAATCTGGAAAGAAGCTTTCAGAGAAACTGCTTAGTGTTCTGTTAATTCATCTCACGGAGTTACATCTGTATTTCGAGGATCTCTTTGCTAGCCTTATTTCTGTGGAATCTGAGAACAGATATTTCGGTTCCCTTTGAAGACAATAGGGCCAAAGGAAATATCCTAAGGTAACAAAGAGAAAGAAGCTTTCTGAGAAACTTCTTTGTGTTCTGTGAAATCATCTCACAGAGTTACAGCTTTCCCCTCAAGAAGCCTTTCGCTAAGACAGTTCTTGTGGAATTGGCAAAGTGATATTTGAAAGCCCATAGAGGGCTATTTTGAGAAAGGAAATATCCTCAGATGAAATCTGGAAAGAAGCTTTCTTGGAAACTGCTTAGTGTTCTGTTAATTCATCTCACAGACTTACATCTGTATTTCGTGGATCTCTTTGCTACCCTTATCTGTGGAATCTGAGAATAGATATTTCAGATCCCTTTGAAGACTATAGGGCCAAAGGAAATATCCTCCGATAACAAAGAGAAAGAAGCTTTCTGAGAAACTTCTTTGTGTTCTGTGAAATCATCTCACAGAGTTACAGCTTTCCCCTCAAGAAGACTTTCGATAAGACAGTTCTTGTGGAATTGGCAAAGTGATACTTGGAAACCCTTATAACGCTATGGTGAAAAAGGAAATATCCTCAGATGAAATCTGGAAAGAAGCTTTCTGAGAAACTGCTTAGTGTTCTGTTAATTCATCTCACAGAGTTGCATCTGTATTTCGTGGATCTCTTTGCTAGCCTTATTTCTGTGGAATCTGAGAACAGATATTTCGGATCCCTTTGAAGACGATAGGGCCAAAGGAAATATCCTCCGATAACAAAGAGAAAGAAGCTTTCTGAGAAACTTCTTTGTGTTCTGTGAAATCAACTCACAGAGTTACAGCTTTCCCCTCAAGAAGCCTTTCGCTAAGACAGTTCTTGTGGAATTGGCAAACTGATATTTGGAAGTCCATAGAGGGCTATGGTGAAAAAGGAAATATCCTCAGATGAAATCTGGGAAGAAGCTTTCTGAGAAACTGCTTAGTGTTCTGCTTATTCATCTCACAGAGTTACATTTGTATTTCGTGGATCTCTTTGCTAGCCTTATTTCTGTGGAATCTGAGAACAGATATTTCGGATCCCTTTGAAGACTACAGGGCCAAACGAAATATCCTCCGATAACAAAGAGAAATAAGCTTTCTGAGAAACTTCTCTGTGTTTTGTGAAATCATCTCACAGAGTTACAGGTTTCCCCTCAAGAACGCTTGCGCTAAGACAGTTCTTGGGGAATTGGCAAAGTGATATTAGGAAGCCCATAGAGGGCTATGGTGAAAAAGGAAATATCCTCCGATGAAATCTGGAAAGAAGCTTTCTGAGAAACTGCTTAGTGTTCTGTTAATTCATCTCACAAAGTTACATCTGTATTTCGAGGATCTCTTTGGTAGCTTTATTTCTGTGGAAACTGAGAACAGATATTTCGGATCCCTTTGAAGACCATAGGGCCAAAGGAAATATCCTCCGATAACAAAGAGAAAGAAGCTTTCTGAGAAACTTCTTTGTGTTCTGTGAAATCATCTCACAGATTTAGAGCTTTCCCCTCAAGGAGCCTATTGCTAAGACAGTTCTTGTGGAATTGGCAAAGTGATATTTGAAAGCCCATAGAGGGCTATGTTGAGAAAGGAAATATCCTCAGTTGAAATCTGGAAGGAAGCTTTCTGAGAAACTGCTTAGTGTTCTGTTTATTCATCTCACAGAGTTACATTTGTATTTCGTGGATCTCTTTGCTAGCCTTATTTCTGTGGAATCTGACAACAGATATTTTGGATCCCTTTGAAGACGATACGGCCAAAGGAAATATCCTCTGATAACAAAGAGAAAGAAGCTTTCTGAGAAACTTCTCTGTGTTCTGTGAAATCATCTCACAGAGTTACAGGTTTCCCCTCAAGAAGGCTTTCACTAAGAAAGTTCTTGAGGAATTGGCAAAGTGATATTTGGAAGCCCTTAGAGGGCTATGGTGAAAAAGGAAATACCTTCCGATGAAATCTGGAAAGAAGCTTTCAGAGAAACTGCTTAGTGTTCTGTCAATTCATCTCACGGAGTTACATCTGTATTTCGAGGATCTCTTTGCTAGCCTTATTTCTGTGGAATCTGAGAACAGATATTTCGGTTCCCTTTGAAGACAATAGGGCCAAAGGAAATATCCTCCGTTAACAAAGAGAAAGAAGCTTTCTGAGAAACTTCTTTGTGTTCTGTGAAATCATCTCACAGAGTTACAGCTTTCCCCTCAAGAAGCCTTTCGCTAAGACAGTTCTTGTGGAATTGGCAAAGTGATATTTGAAAGCCCATAGAGGGCTATTTTGAGAAAGGAAATATCCTCAGATGAAATCTGGAAAGAAGCTTTCTGAGAAACTGCTTAGTGTTCTGTTAATTCATCTCACAGACTTACATCTGTATTTCGTGGATCTCTTTGCTAGCCTTATCTGTGGAATCTGAGAATAGATATTTCAGATCCCTTTGAAGACTATAGGGCCAAAGGAAATATCCTCCGATAACAAAGAGAAAGAAGCTTTCTGAGAAACTTCTTTGTGTTCTGTGAAATCATCTCACAGAGTTACAGCTTTCCCCTCAAGAAGACTTTCGATAAGACAGTTCTTGTGGAATTGGCAAAGTGATACTTGGAAACCCTTAGAACGCTATGGTGAAAAAGGAAATATCCTCAGATGAAATCTGGAAAGAAGCTTTCTGAGAAACTGCTTAGTGTTCTGTTAATTCATCTCACAGAGTTGCATCTGTATTTCGTGGATCTCTTTGCTAGCCTTATTTCTGTGGAATCTGAGAACAGATATTTCGGATCCCTTTGAAGACGATAGGGCCAAAGGAAATATCCTCCGATAACAAAGAGAAAGAAGCTTTCTGAGAAACTTCTTTGTGTTCTGTGAAATCAACTCACAGAGTTACAGCTTTCCCCTCAAGAAGCCTTTCGCTAAGACAGTTCTTGTGGAATTGGCAAACTGATATTTGGAAGTCCATAGAGGGCTATGGTGAAAAAGGAAATATCCTCAGATGAAATCTCGGAAGAAGCTTTCTGAGAAACTGCTTAGTGTTCTGTTTATTCATCTCACAGAGTTACATTTGTATTTCGTGGATCTCTTTGCTAGCCTTATTTCTGTGGAATCTGAGAACAGATATTTCGGATCCCTTTGAAGACTACAGTGCCGAACGAAATATTCTCCGATAACAAAGAGAAATAAGCTTTCTGAGAAACTTCTCTGTGTTTTGTGAAATCATCTCACAGAGTTACAGGTTTCCCCTCAAGAAGGCTTTCGCTAAGACAGTTCTTGGGGAATTGGCAAAGTGATATTGGGAAGCCCATAGAGGGCTATGGTGAAAAAGGAAATATCCTCCGATGAAATCTGGAAAGAAGCTTTCTGAGAAACTGCTTAGTGTTCCGTTAATTCATCTCACAGAATTACATCTGTATTTCGAGGATTTCTTTGGTAGCCTTATTTCTGTGGAATCTGAGAACAGATATTTCGGATCCCTTTGAAGACCATAGGGCCAAAGGAAATATCCTCCGATAACAAAGAGAAAGAAGCTTTCTGAGAAACTTCTTTGTGTTCTGTGAAATCATCTCACAGAGTTACAGCTTTCCTCTCAAGGAGCCTATCGCTAAGAAAGTTCTTGTGGAATTGGCAAAGTGATACTTGGAAGCCCTTAGAGGTCTATGGTGAAAAAGGAAATATCCTCAGATGAAATCTGGAAAGAAGCTTTCTGAGAAACTGCTTAGTGTTCTGTTAATTCCTCTCACAGAGTTACATCTGTATTTCGTGGATCTCTTTGCTAGCTTTATTTCTGTGGAATCTGAGAAAAGATATTTCGGATCTCTTTGAAGACTATAGGGCCAAAGGAAATATCCTCCGATAACAAAGAGAAAGAAGCTTTCTGAGAAACTTCTTTGTGTTCTGTGAAATCATCTCACAGAGTTACAGCTTTCCCCTCAAGAAGCCTTTCGCTAAGACAGTTCTTGTGGAATTGGCAAAGTGATATTTGGAAGCCCATAGAGGGTTATGGTGAAAAACGAAATATCGTCAGATGAAATCTGGTAAGAAGCTCTCTGAGAAACTGCTTAGTGTTCTGTTAATTCATCTCACAGAGTTACATCTGTATTTCGTGGATCTCTTTGCTAGCCTTATTTCTGTGGAAATGAGAAGAGATATTTCGGATCCCTTTGAAGACTATAGGGCCAAACGAAATATCCTCCGATAACAAAGAGAAAGAAGCTTTCTGAGAAACTTCTCTGTGTTCTGTGAAATCATCTCACAGAGTTACAGGTTTCCCCTCAAGAAGCCTTTCCCTAAGACAGTTCTTTGGGAATTGGCAAAGTGATATTGGGAAGCCCATAGAGGGCTATGGTGAAAAAGGAAATATCCTCCGATGAAATCTGGTAAGAAGCTTTCTGAGAAACTGCTTAGTGTTCTGTTAATTCATCTCACAGAGTTACATCTGTATTTCGAGGATCTCTTTGGTAGCCTTATTTCTGTGGAATCTGAGAACAGATATTTCGGATCCCTTTGAAGACCATACGACCAAAGGAAATATCCTCTGATAACAAACAGAAAGAAGCTTTCTGAGAAAATTCTTTGTGTTCTGTGAAATCTTGTCACAGAGTTACAGCTTTCCCCTCAAGGAGCCTATCGCTAAGACAGTTCTTGTGGAATTGGCCAAGTGATATTTGAAAGCCCATAGAGGGCTATGTTGAGAAAGGAAATATCCTCAGATAAAATCTGGAAGGAAGCTTTCTGAGAAACTGCTTAGTGTTCTGTTAATTCATCTCACAGAGTAACATCTGCATTTCGTGGATCTCTTTGCTAGCCTTATTGCTGTGGAATCTGAGAACAGATATATCGGATCCCTTTGAAGACTATAGGGCCAAAGAAAATATCCTCCGATAACAAAGAGAATGAAGCTTTCTGAGAAACTTCTTTGTATTCTGTGAAATCATCTCACAGAGATACAGCTTTCCCCTCAAGAACCCTTTCGCTAAGACAGTTCTTGTGTAATTTGCAAAGTGATACTTGGAAACCCTTAGAGGGCTATGGTGAAAAAGGAAATATCCTCAGATGAAATCTGGAAAGAAGATTTCTGAGAAACTGCTTAGTGTTCTGTTAATTCATCTCACAGAGTTGCATCTGTATTTCGTGGATCTCTTTGCTAGCCTTATTTCTGTGGAATCTGAGAACAGATATTTCGGATCCCTTTGAAGACGATAGGGCCAAAGGAAATATCCTCCGATAACAAAGAGAAAGAAGCTTTCTGAGAAACTTCTTTTGTTCTGTGAAATCATCTCACAGAGTTACAGCTTTCCCCTCAAGAAGCCTTTCGCTAAGGCAGTTCTTGTGGAATTGGCAAACTGATATTTCGAAGCCCATAGAGGGCTATGGTGAAAAAGGAAATATCCTCAGATGAAATCTGGAAAGAAGCTTTCTGAGAAACTGCTTAGTGTTCTGTTAATTCATCTCTCAGATTTACATTTGTATTTCGTGGATCTCTTTGCTAGCCTTTTTTCTGTGGAATCTGAGAACAGATATTTCGGATCCCTTTGAAGACTACAGGGCCAAACGAAATATCCTCCGATAACAAAGAGAAATAAGCTTTCTGAGAAACTTCTCTGTGTTTTGTGAAATCATCTCACAGAGTTACAGGTTTCCCCTCAAGAAGGCTTTCGCTAAGACAGTTCTTGGGGAATTGGCAAAGTGATATTGGGAAGCCCATACAGGGCTATGGTGAAAAAGGAAATATCCTCCGATGAAATCTGGAAAGAAGCTTTCTGAGAAACTGCTTAGTGTTCTGTTAATACATCTCACAGAGTTACATCTGTATTTCGAGGATCTCTTTGCTAGCCTTATTTCTGTGGAATCTGAGAACAGATATTTCGGATCCCTTTGAAGACCATAGGGCCAAAGGAAATATCCTCTGATAACAAAGAGAAAGAAGCTTTCTGAGAAACTTCTTTGTGTTCTGTGAAATCATCTCACAGAGTTACAGCTTTCCCCTCAAGAAGCCTTTCGCTAAGACAGTTCTTGTGGAATTGGCAAAGTGATATTTGGAAGCCCATAGAGGGCTATGGTGAAAAAGGAAATATCGTCAGATGAAATCTAGGAAGAAGCTCTCTGAGAAACTGCTTAGTGTTCTGTTAATTCACCCCACAGAGTTACATCTGTATTTCGTGGATCTCTTTGCTAGCCTTATTTCTGTGGAAATGAGAACAGATATTTCGGATCCCTTTGAAGACTATAGGGCCAAACGAAATATCCTCCAATAACAAAGAGAAAGAAGCTTTCTGAGAAACTTCTCTGGTTCTGTGAAATCATCTCACAGAGTTACAGGTTTCCCCTCAAGAAGTCTTTCCCTAAGACAGTTCATGGGGAATTGGCAAAGTGATATTGGGAAGCCCATAGAGGGCTACGGTGAAAAAGGAAATATCCTCAGATGTAATATGGAAAGAAGCTTTCTGAGAAACTGCTTAGTATTCTGTTAATTCATCTCACGGAGTTACCACTGTATTTCGTGGATCTCTTTGCAAGCCTTATTTCTGTGGAATCTGAGAACAGATATTTCGGATCCCTTTGAAGACTATAGGGCCAAAGGAAATATCCTCCGATAACAAAAAGAATGAAGCTTTCTGAGAATCTTCTTTGTGTTCTGTGAAATCATCTCACAGAGTTATAGCTTTCCCCTCAAGAAGACTTTCGCTCAGACATTTATGGTGGAATTGGCAAAGTGATATTTGGAAACCCTTAGAGGGCTATGGTGAAAAAAGAAATATCCTCAGATGAAATCTGGAAAGAAGCTTTCTGAGAAACTGCTTAGTGTTCTGTTAATTCATCTCACAGAGTTACATCTTTATTTCGAGGATCTCTTTGCTAGCCTTATTTCTGTGGAATCTGAGAACAGATATTTCGGATCCCTTTGGAGATCATAGGGCCAAAGGAAATATCCTCCGATAACCAAGAGAAAGAAGCTTTCTGAGAAACTTCTTTGTGTTCTGTTAAATCATCTCACAGAGTTACAGCTTTCCCCTCAAGAAGCCTTTCGCTAAGACAGTTCTTGAGGAATTGGCAAAGTGATATTTGGAAGCCCTTAGAGGGCTACGGTGAAAAAGGAAATATCCTCAGATGAAATATGGAAAGAAGCTTTCGGAGAAACTGCTTAGTGTTCTGTTAATTCATCTCACGGAGTTACAACTGTATTTCGTGGATCTCTTTGCTAGCCTTATTTCTGTGGAATCTGAGAACAGATAATTCGGATCCCTTTGAAGAATAGGGACAAAGGAAGTATCCTCCGATAACAAAGAGAAAGAAGCTTTCTGAGAAACTTCTTTGTGTTCTGTGAAATCATCTCACAGAGTTACAGCTTTCCCCTCAAGAAGCCTTTCGTTAAGACAGTTCTTGTGGAGTGGGCAAAGTGATAATTTGAAGGCACTAGAGACCTATGGTGAAAAAGGAAATATCCTCAGATGAAATCTGGAAAGAAGCTTTCTGAGAAACTGCTTAGTGTTCTGTTAATTCATCTCACAGAGTTACATCTGTATTTCGTGGATCTCTTTGCTAGCCTTATTTCTGTGGAATCTGAGAAAAGATATTTCGGATCCCTTTGAAGACGATAGGGCCAAAGGAAATATCCTCCGATAACAAAGAGAAAGAAGCTTTCTGAGAAACTTCTTTGTGTTCTGTGAAGTCATCTCACAGAGTTACAGCTTTCCCCACAAGAACCCTTTCACTAAGCCAGTTCTTGTGCAATTGGCAAACTGATATTTCGAAGCCCATAGAGGGCTATGGTGAAAAAGGAAATATCCTCAGATGAAATCTGGAAAGAAGCTTTCTGAGAAACTGCTTACTGTTCTGTTAATTCATCTCACAGAGTTATATCTGTATTTCTTGGATCTCTTTGCTAGTCTTATTTTTGTGGAATCTGAGAACAGATATTTCAGATCCCTTTGAAGACTATAGCATCAAAGGAAATATCCTTCGATAACAAAGAGAAAGAAGCTTTCTGAGAAACTTCTTTGTGTTCTGTGAAATCAACTCACAGAGTTACAGCTTTCCCCTCAAGAAGCCTTTCGCTAAGACAGTACTTGTGGAATTGGCAAAGTGATGTTTGGAAGCCCATAGAGGGCTGTGGTGAAAAAGGAAATATCCTCAGATGAAATCTGGAAAGAAGCTTTCTGAGAAACTGCTTAGTTTTCTGTTAATTCATCTCACAGAGTTACATCTGTATTTCGTGGATCTCTTTGCTAGCCTTATTTCTGTGGAATCTGAGAACAGATATTTCGGATCCCTTTGAAGACGATAGGGCCAATGGAAATATCCTCCGATAACAAAGAGAATGAAGCTTTCTGAGAAACTTCTTTGTGTTCTGTGAAATCATCTCACAGAGGTACAGCTATCCCCTCAAGAACCCTTTCGCTAAGACAGTTCTTGTGTAATTGGCAAAGTGATATTTGGAAGTCTCTAGAGGGTTATGGTAAAAAAGGAAATATCCTCAGAGGAAATCTGGAAAGAAACTTTCTGAGAAACTGCTTAGTGTTCTGTTAATTCATCTCACAGAGTTACATCTGTATTTCGTTGATCTCTTTGCTAGCCTTATTTCTGTGGAATCTGAGAACAGATATTTCGGATCCCTTTGAAGACGATAGGGCCAAAGGAAATATCCTCCAATAACAAAGAGAGAGAAGCTTTCTGAGAAACTTCTTTGTGTTCTGTGAAATCATCTCACAGAGTTACAGCTTTCCCCTCAAGAAGCCTTTCGCTAAGACAGTTCTTGTGGAATTGGCAAAGTGATATTTCGAAGCCCATAGAGGGCTATGGTGAAAAAGAAAATATCCTCAGATGAAATCTGGAAAGAAGCTTTCTGAGAAACTGCTTAATGTTCTGTTAATTCATCTCACAGAGTTACATCTGTATTTCGTGCATCTCTTTGCTAGCCTTATTTCTGTGAAATCTGAGAACAGATATTTCGCATCCCTTTGAAGACTATAGGGCCAAACGAAATATCCACCGATAACAAACAGAATGAAGCTTTGTGAGAAACTACTTTGTGTTCTGTGAAATCTTCTCACAGAGTTACAGCTTTCCTCTCAAGAAGCCTTTCGCTAAGACAGTTCTTGTGGAATTGGCAAAGTGATATTTGGAAGACCATAGAGGGCTATGGTGAAAAAGGAAATATCCACAGATGAAAAATGGAAAGAAACTTTCTGAGAAACTGCTTAGTATTCTGTTAATTCATCTCACAGAGTTACATCTGTATTTCGTGGATCTCTTTGCTAGCCTTATTTCTGTGGAATCTGAGAACAGATATTTCGGATCCCTTTGAAGACTATAGGGCAAAACGAAATATCCTGCGATAACAAAGAGAAAGAAGCTTTCTGAGAAACTTCTTTGTGTTCTGTGAAATCATCTCACAGAGTTACAGCTTTCCCCTCAACAAGCCTTTCGCTAAGGCAGTTCTTGTGGAATTGGCAAAGTGATATTTGGAAGACCTTAGAGGGCTATGGTGAAAAAGGAAATATCCTCAGATGATATCTGGAAAGAAGCTTTCTGAGAAACTGCTAAGTGTTCTGTTAATTCATCTCCCAGAGTTGCATCTGTATTTCATGGATCTCTTTGCTAGCCTTATTTCTGTGGAATCTGAAAACAGATATTTCGGATTACTTTGAAGACCATAGGGCCAAAGGAAATATCCTCCGATACCAAAGAGAAAGAAGCTTTCTGAGAAACTTCTTTGTGTTCTGTGAAATCATCTCACAGAGTTACAGCTTTCCCCTCAAGAAGCCTTTCGCTAAGACAGTTCTTGTGGAATTGGCAAAGTGATATTTGGAAGCCCATAGAGGGCTACGGTGAAAAAGGAAATATCCTCAGATGAAATATGGAAAGAAGCTTTCGGAGAACCTGCTTAGTGTTCTGTTAATTCATCTCACGGAGTTACAACTGTATTTCGTGGATCTCTTTGCTAGCCTTATTTCTGTGGAATCTGAGAACAGATATTTCGGATCCCTTTGAAGACTACAGGGCCAAATGAAATATCCTCCGATAACAAAGAGAAAGAAGCTTTCTGAGAAACTTCTCTGTGTTTTGTGAAATCATCTCACAGAGTTACAGCTTTCCCCTCAAGAAGCCTTTCGCTAAGACAGTTCTTGGGGAATTGGCAAAGTGATACTTGGAAGCCCATAGAGGGCTATGGTGAAAAAGGAAATATCCTCCGATGAAATCTGGAAAGAAGCTTTCTGAGAAACTGCTTAGTGTTCTGTTAATTCATCTCACAGAGTTACATCTGTATTTCGTGGATCTCTTTGCTAGCCTTATTTCTGTGGAATCTGAGAACAGATATTTCGGATCCCTTTGAAGACGATAGGGCCAAAGGAAATATCCTCCGATAACAAAGAGAAAGAAGCTTTCTGAGAAACTTCTTTGTGTTCTGTGAAATCATCTCACAGAGTTACAGCTTTCCACTCAAGAAGCCTTTCGCTAAGACAGTTCTTGTGGAATTGACAAAGTGATATTTGGAAGCCCATAGAGGGCTATGGTGAAAAAGGAAATATCGTCAGATGAAATCTGGGAAGAAGCTCTCTGAGAAACTGCTTAGTGTTCTGTTAATTCATCGCACAGAGTTGCATCTGTATTTCGTGGATCTCTTTGCTAGCCTTATTTCTGTGGAATCTGAGAACAGATATTTCGGATCCCTTTGAAGACTACAGGGCCGAACGAAATATTCTCCGATAACAAAGAGAAATAAGCTTTCTGAGAAACTTCTCTGTGTTTTGTGAAATCATTTCACAGAGTTACAGGTTTCCCCTCAAGAAGGCTTGCGCTAAGACAGTTCTTGGGGAATTGGCAAAGTGATATTGGGAAGCCCATAGAGGGCTATGGTGAAAAAGGAAATATCCTCCGATGAAATCTGGAAAGAAGCTTTCTGAGAAACTGCTTAATGTTGCGCTAATTCATCTCACAGGATTACATCTGTATTTCGAGGATCTCTTTGGTAGCCTTATTTTTGTGGAATCTGAGAACAGATATTTCGGATGCCTTTGAAGACCATAGGGCCAAAGGAAATATCCTCCGAAACAAAGAGAAAGAAGCTTTCTGAGAAACTTCTTTGTGTTCTGTGAAATCATCTCACAGAGTAACAGCTTTCCCCTCAAGGAGCCTATCGCTAAGAAAGTTCTTGTGGAATTGGCAAAGTGATACTTGGAAGCCCTTAGAGGGCTATGGTGAAAAAGGAAATATCCTCAGATGAAATCTGGAAAGAAGCTTTCTGAGAAACTGCTTAGTGTTCTGTTAATTCATCTCACAGTTACATCTGTATTTCGTGGATCTCTTTGCTAGCTTTATTTCTGTGGAATCTGAGAAAAGATATTTCGGATCTCTTTGAAGACTATAGGGCCAAAGGAAATATCCTCCGATAACAAAGAGAAAGAAGCTTTCTGAGAAACTTCTTTGTGTTCTGTGAAATCATCTCACAGAGTTACAGCTTTCCCCTCAAGAAGCCTTTCGCTAAGACAGTTCTTGTGGAATTGGCAAAGTGATATTTGGAAGCCCATAGAGGGCTATGGTGAAAAAGGAAATATCGTGAGATGAAATCTGGGAAGAAGCTCTCTGAGAAACTGCTTAGTGTTCTGTTAATTCATCTCACAGAGTTACATCTGTATTTCGTGGATCTCTTTGCTAGCCTTATTTCTGTGGAAATGAGAACAGATATTTCGGATCCCTTTGAAGACTATAGGGCCAAACGAAATATCCTCCGATAACAAAGAGAAAGAAGCTTTCTGAGAAACTTCTCTGTGTTCTGTGAAATCATCTCACAGAGTTACAGGTTTCCCCTCAAGAAGCCTTTCCCTAAGACAGTTCTTTGGGAATTGGCAAAGTGATATTGGGAAGCCCATAGAGGGCTATGGTGAAAAAGCAAATATCCTCCGATGAAATCTGGTAAGAAGGTTTCTGAGAAACTGCTTAGTGTTCTGTTAATTCATCTCACAGAGTTACATCTGTATTTCGAGGATCTCTTTGGTAGCCTTATTTCTGTGGAATCTGAGAACAGATATTTCGGATCCCTTTGAAGACCATACGACCAAAGGAAATATCCTCCGATAAAAAACAGAAAGAAGCTTTCTGAGAAAATTCTTTGTGTTCTGTGAAATCGTGTCACAGAGTTACAGCTTTCCCCTCAAGGAGCCAATCTCTAAGACAGTTCTTGTGGAATTGGCCAAGTGATATTTGAAAGCCCATAGAGGGCTATGTTAAGAAAGGAAATATCCTCAGATGAAATCTGGAAGGAAGCTTTCTGAGAAACTGCTTAGTGTTCTGTTAATTCATCTCACAGAGTTACATCTGTATTTCGTGGATCTCTTTGCTAGCCTTATTTCTGTGGAATCTGAGAACAGATATTTCGGATCCCTTTGAAGACTATAGGGCCAAAGAAAATATCCTCCGATAACAAAGAGAATGAAGCTTTCTGAGAAACTTCTTTGTGTTCTGTGAAATCATGTCACAGAGATACAGCTTTCCCCTCAAGAACCCTTTCGCTAAGACAGTTCTTGTGTAATTTGCAAAGTGATACTTGGAAACCCTTAGAGGGCTATGGTGAAAAAGGAAATATCCTCAGATGAAATCTGGAAAGAAGCTTTCTGAGAAACTGCTTAGTGTTCTGTTAATTCATCTCACAGAGTTGCATCTGTATTTCGTGGATCTCTTTGCTAGCCTTATTTCTGTGGAATCTGAGAACAGATATTTCGGATCCCTTTGAAGACGATAGGGCCAAAGGAAATATCCTCCGATAACAAAGAGAAAGAAGCTTTCTGAGAAACTTCTTTGTGTTCTGTGAAATCATCTCACAGAGTTACAGCTTTCCCCTCAAGAAGCCTTTCGCTAAGGCAGTTCTTGTGGAATTGGCAAACTGATATTTGGAAGCCCATAGAGGGCTATGGTGAAAAAGAAAATATCCTCAGATGAAATCTGGAAAGAAGCTTTCTGAAAAACTGCTTAGTGTTCTGTTAATTCACCCCACAGAGTTACATCTGTATTTCGTGGATCTCTTTGCTAGCCTTATTTCTGTGGAAATGAGAACAGATATTTCGGATCCCTTTGAAGACTATAGGGCCAAACGAAATATCCTCCAATAACAAAGAGAAAGAAGGTTTCTGAGAAACTTCTCTGGTTCTGTGAAATCAACTCACAGAGTTACAGGTTTCCCCTCAAGAAGTCTTTCCCTAAGACAGTTCATGGGGAATTGGCAAAGTGATATTGGGAAGCCCATAGAGGGCTATGGTGAAAAAGGAAATATCCTCAGATGAAATCTGGAAAGAAGCTTTCTGAGAAACTGCTAAGTGTTCTGTTAATTCATCTCACAGAGTTGCATCTGTATTTCATGGATCTCTTTGCTAGCCTTATTTCTGTGGAATCTGAGAACAGATATTTCGGATCCCTTTGAAGACCATAGGGCCAAAGGAAATATCCTCCGATAACAAAGAGAAAGAAGCTTTCTGAGAAACTTCTTTGTGTTCTGTGAAATCATCTCACAGAGTTACAGCTTTCCCCTCAAGAAGCCTTTAGCTAAGACAGTTCTTGTGGAGTGGGCAAAGTGATAATTGGAAGCCCCTAGAGAGCTATGGTGAAAAAGGAAATATCCTCAGATGAAATCTAGAAAGAAGCTTTCTGAGAAACTGCTTAGTGTTCTGTTAATTCATCTCACAGAGTTACATCTGTATTTCCTGGATCTCTTTGCTAGCCTTATTTCTGTGGAATCTGAGAACAGATATTTCGGATCCCTTTGAAGAGTATAGGGCCTAAGGAAATATCCTCCGATAACAAAGAGAAAGAAGCTTTCTGGGAACCTTCTTTGTGTTCTGTGAAATCATCTCACAGAGTTACAGCTTTCCTCTCAAGAACCCTTTCGCTAAGCCAGTTCTTGTGGAATTGGCAAACTGATATTTCGAAGCCCATAGAGGGCTATGGTGAAAAAGGAAATATCCTCAGATGAAATCTGGAAAGAAGATTTCTGAGAAACTGCTTAGTGTTCTGTTAATTCATCTCACAGAGTTACATCTGTATTTCGTGGATCTCTTTGCTAGTCTTATTTTTGTGGAATCTGAGAACAGATATTTCGGATCCCTTTGAAGACTATAGTGTCAAAGGAAATATCCTTCGATAACAAAGAGAAAGAAGGTTTCTGAGAAACTTCTTTGTGTTCTGTGAAATCATCTTACAGAGTTACAGCTTCCCCTCAAGAAGCCTTTCGCTAAGACAGTACTTGTGGAATTGGCAAAGTGATATTTGGAAGCCCATAGAGGGCTGTGGTGAAAAAGGAAATATCCTCAGATGAAATCTGAAAAGAAGCTTTCTGAGAAACTGCTTAGTGTTCTGTTAATTCATCTCACAGAGTTACATCTGTATTTCGTGGATCTCTTTGCTAGCCTTATTTCTGTGGAATCTGAGAACAGATATTTCGGATCCCTTTGAAGACTATAGGGCCAAAGGAAATATCCTCCGATAACAAAGAGAATGAAGCTTTCTGAGAATCTTCTTTGTGTTCTGTGAAATCATCTCACAGAGTTATAGCTTTCCCCTCAAGAAGACTTTCGCTCAGACATTTCTGGTGGAATTGGCAAAGTGATATTTGGAAACCCTTAGAGGGCTATGGTGAAAAAAGAAATATCCTCAGATGAAATCTGGAAAGAAGCTTTCTGAGAAACTGCTTAGTGTTCTGTTAATTCATCTCACAGAGTTACATCTGTATTTCGAGGATCTCTTTGCTAGCCTTATTTCTGTGGAATCTGAGAACAGATATTTCGGATCCCTTTGAAGATCTTAGGGCCAAAGGAAATATCCTCCGATAACCAAGAGAAAGAAGCTTTCTGAGAAACTTCTTTGTGTTCTGTTAAATCATCTCACAGAGTTACAGCTTTACCCTCAAGAAGCCTTTCGCTAAGACAGTTCTTGTGGAATTGGCAAAGTGATATTTGGAAGCCCATAGAGGGCTACGGTGAAAAAGGAAATATCCTCAGATGAAATATGGAAAGAAGCTTTCGGAGAAACTGCTTAGTGTTCTGTTAATTCATCTCACGGAGTTACAACTGTATTTCGTGGATCTCTTTGCTAGCCTTATTTCTGTGGAATCTGAGAACAGATAATTCGGATCCCTTTGAAGAATAGGGCCAAAGGAAATATCCTCCGATAACAAAGAGAAAGAAGCTTTCTGAGAAACTTCTTTGTGTTCTCTGAAATCATCTCACAGAGTTACAGCTTTCCCTTCAAGAAGCCTTTCGTTAAGACAGTTCTTGTGGAGTGGGCAAAGTGATAATTTGAAGGCACTAGAGACCTATGGTGAAAAAGGAAATATCCTCAGATGAAATCTGGAAAGAAGCTTTCTGAGAAACTGCTTAGTGTTCTGTTAATTCATCTCACAGAGTTACATCTGTATTTCGTGGATCTCTTTGCTACCCTTATTTCTGTGGAATCTGAGAACAGATATTTCGGATCCCTTTGAAGACGATAGGGCCAAAGGAAATATCCTCCGATAACAAAGAGTAAGAAGCTTTCTGAGAAACTTCTTTGTGTTCTGTGAAATCATCTCACAGAGTTACAGCTTTCCCCACAAGAACCTTTTCACTAAGCCAGTTCTTGTGCAATTGGCAAACTGATATTTCGAAGCCCATAGAGGGCTATGGTGAAAAAGGAAATATCCTCAGATGAAATCTGGAAAGAAGCTTTCTGAGAAACTGCTTAGTGTTCTGTTAATTCATCTCACAGAGTTACATCTGTATTTCTTGGATCTCTTTGCTAGTCTTATTTTTGTGGAATCTGAGAACAGATATTTCAGATCCCTTTGAAGACTATAGCATCAAAGGAAATATCCTTCGATAACAAAGAGAAAGAAGCTTTCTGAGAAACTTCTTTGTGTTCTGTGAAATCATCTCACAGAGTTACACCTTTCCCCTCAAGAAGCCTTTCGCTAAGACAGTACTTATGGAATTCGCAAAGTGATGTTTGGAAGCCCATAGAGGGCTGTGGTGAAAAAGGAAATATCCTCAGATGAAATGTGGAAAGAAGCTTCCTGAGAAACTTCTTAGTGTTCTGTTAATTCATCTCACAGAGTTACATCTGTATTTCGTGGATCTCTTTGCTAGCCTTATTTCTGTGGAATCTGAGAACAGATATTTCGGATCCCTTTGAAGACCATAGGGCCAAAGGAAATATCCTGCGATAACAAAGAGAATGAAGCTTTCTGAGAAACTTCTTTGTGTTCTGTGAAATCATCTCACAGAGTTACAGCTTTCCCCTCAAGAACCCTTTCGCTAAGACAGTTCTTGTGTAATTGGCAAAGTGATATTTGGAAGCCTCTAGAGGGTTATGGTAAAAAAGGAAATATCCTCAGATGAAATCTGGAAAGAAGCTTTCTGAGAAACTGCTTAGTGTTCTGTTAATTCATCTCACAGAGTTACATCGGTATTTCGTGGATCTCTTTGCTAGCCTTATTTCTGTGGAATCTGAGAACAGATATTTCTGATCCCTTTGAAGACTATAGGGCCAAAGGAAATATCCTCCGATAACAAAGAGAAAGAAGCTTTCTGAGAAACTTCTTTGTGTTCTGTGAAATCATCTCACAGAGTTACAGCAATCCCCTCAAGAAGCCTTTCGCTAAGACAGTTCTTGTGGAATTGGCAAAGTGATATTGGGAAGCTCATAGAGGGCTATGGTGAAAAAGGAAATATCCTCCTATGTAATCTGGAAAGAAGCTTTCTGAGAAACTGCTTAGTGTTCTGTTAATTCATCTCACAGAGTTACATCTGTATTTCGAGGATCTCTTTGCTAGCCTTATTTCTGTGGAATCTGAGAACAGATATTTCGGATCCCTTTGAAGACCATACGGCCAAAGGAAATATCCTCCGATAACAAACAGAAAGAAGCTATCTGAGAAACTTCTTTGTGTTCTGTGAAATCATCTCACAGAGTTACAGCTTTCCCATCAAGAAGCCTTTCGCTAAGACAGTTCTTGTGGAATTCGCAAAGTGATATTTGAAAGCCCATTGAGGGCTATGTTGAGAAAGGAAATATCCTGAGATGAAATATGGGAAGAAGCTTTCTGAGAAACTGCTCAGTGTTCTGTTAATTCATCTCACAGAGTGACATCTGTATTTCGTGGATCTCTTTGCTAGCCTTATTTCTGTGGAATCTGAGAACAGATATTTCGGATCCCTTTGAAGACTATAGTGCCAAACGAAATATCCTCCGATAAGAAAGAGAAAGAAGCTTTCTGAGAAACTTCTTTGTGTTCTGTGAAATCATCTCACAGAGTTCCAGCTTTCCCCTCAAGAAGCATTTCGCTAACACAGTTCTTGTGGAATTGGCAAAGTGATATTTGGAAGCCCCTAGAGGGCTGTGGTGAAAAAGGAAATATCCTCAGATAAAATCTGGAAAGAAGCTTTCTGAGAAACTGCTTAGTGTTCTGTTAATTCATCTCACAGATTTACATCTGTATTTCGTGGATCTCTTTGCTAGCCTTATTTCTGTGGAATCTGAGAACAGATATTTTGGATCCCTTTGAAGACTATAGGGCCAAACGAAATATCCTCCGATAACAAAGAGAAAGAAGCTTTCTGAGAAACTTCTTTGTGTTCTGTGAAATCATCTCACAGAGTTACAGCTTTCCCCTCAAGAAGCCTTTCGCTAAGACAGTTCTTGTGGAATTCGCAAAGTGATATTTGGAAGCCCTTAGAGGGCTATGGTGAAAAAGGAAATATCCTCAGATGAAATCTGGTAAGAAGCTTTCTGAGAAACTGCTTAGTGTTCTGTTAATTCATCTCACAGAGTTACATCTGTATTTCGAGGATCTCTTTGGTAGCCTTATTTTTGTGGAATCTGAGAACAGATATTTCGGATCCCTTTGAAGACCATAGGGCCAAGGGAAATATCCTCCGATAAGAAAGAGAAAGAAGCTTTCTGAGAAACTTCTTTGTGTTCTATGAAATCATCTCCCAGAGTTACAGGTTTCCCCTCAAGGAGCCTATCGCTAAGACAGTTCTTGTGGAATTGGCCAAGTGATATTTGAAAGCCCATAGTGGGCGCTGTTGAGAAAGGAAATATCCTCAGATGAAATCTGGAAGGAAGTTTTCTGAGAAACTGCTTAGTGTTCTGTTAATTAATCTCACACAGTTACATCTGTATTTCGAGGATCTCTTTGCTAGCCTTATTTCTGTGGAATCTGAGAACAGATATTTCGGATCCCTTTGAAGACGATAGGGCCAAAGGAAATATCCTCCGATAACAAAGAGAAAGAAGCTTTCTGAGGAACTTCTTTGTGTTCTGTGAAATCATCTCACAGAGTTACAGCTTTCAACTCAAGAAGCCTTTCGCTAAGACAGTTCTTGTTAAATGTGCAAAGTCATATTTGGAAGCCCATAGAGGGCTACGGTGAGAAATGAAATATCCTCAGATGAAATCTGGAAAGAAGATTTCTGAGAACTGTTTAGTGTTCTGTTAATTCATCTCACAGAGTTACAGCTTTCCCCTCAAGAAGCCGCTCGCTAAGCCTATTCTTTTGGAATTTGAAAAGGGATATTGGGAAGCCCATAGAGGGCTATGGTGAAAAAGAAAATATCCACAGAGAAAAACTGGAAGAAGCTTTCTGAGAAACTGCTTTGTGATGTGTGACTTCCACTCACAGAGTTACATCTGTAGTTTGAGGATCTCTTTGCTAGCCTTATTTCTGTGGAATCTGAGAACAGATATTTCGGATCCCTTTGAACACTGTAGGGCCAAAGGAAATATCCTCCGAAAACAAAGAGAAAGAAGCTTTCTTAGAAACTTCTTTGTGTTCTGTGAAATCATCTCACAGAGTTACAGCTTTCCCCGCAAGAAGCCTTTCGCTAAGACAGTTCTTGTGGAATTTGCAAAGTGATATTTGGAAGCCTATTGAGGGCTATGGTGAAAAAGGAAATATCCTCAGTTGAAATCTGGAAAGTAGCTTTCAGAGAACCTACTTAGTGTTCTGTTAATTCATCTCACAGAGTTTCAGCTTTACCCTCCAGAAGCCACTCGCTAAGCCTAATCTTGTGGAATTCGAAAAGGGATATTTGGAAGCCCATAGAGGGCTATAGTGAAAAAGAAAATATCCTTAGAGCAAAACTGGAAAGAAGCTTTCTGATAAACTGCTTTGTGATGTGTGACTTCCACACACAGAGTTACATTTGTATTTCGTGTATCTCTTTGCTAGCCTTATTTCTGTGAAATCTGAGAACAGATATTTCGGATCCCTTTGAAAGCTATAGGGCCAAGGGAAATATCCTCCGATAACAAAGAGAAGGAAGCTTTCTGAGAAACTTCTTTGTGTTCTGTGAAATCATCACACAGAGTTACAGCTTTACCCTCAAGAAGCCTTTCGCTAACAGAGTTCTTGTAGAATTTACAAAGTGATATTTGGAACTGCATAGAGGGCTACGTTGAAAAAGGAAATATCCTCCGATGAAATCTGGAAAGAAGCTTTTTGAGAATCTGCTTGGTGCTCTGTGAATTCATCTCACAGAGTTACAGCTTTCCCCTCAAGAAGCCACTAGATAAGTCTGTTCTTGTGGAATTCACGAAGTGATATTTGTAAGCCCTTAGAGGGCTATGGTGAGAAAAACAATATCCTAAGAGAAAACCTGGAAAGAAGCTTTCTGAGAAACTGCTTTGTGATGTGTGATTTCCACTCACAGTGTTACATCTGTATTTCGTGGATCTCTTTGCTAGCCTTATTTCTGTGGAATCTGAGAACAGATATTTCGGATTATTTGAAGACTATAAGGCCAAAGGAAATATCCTCCGATAACAAAGAGAAAGAAGCTTTCTGAGAAACTTCTTTGTGTTCCGTGAAATCATCTCACAGAGTTACAGCTTTCCCCTCATGAAGCCTTTCGCTAAGACAGTTCTTGTTGAATTTTCAAAGTGATTTTTGCAAGACCATAGAGGGCTATGGTGAAAAAGGAAATATCCTCAGATAAAATCGGGAAAGAAGCTTTCTGAGAAACTGCTTAGTGTTCTGTTAATTCATCTCACAGAGTTACAGCTTTCCCCTCAAGAAGCCGCTTGCTAAGCCTGTTCTCGTTGAATTCGCAAAGTGATAATTGGAAGCCCAAAGAGGGGTATGGTGAAAAAGAAAACAAAATCAGAGAAAAACTGGAAAGAAGCTTTCTGAGAAACTGCTTTGTGATGTGTGACTTTCACTCACAGAGTTACATCTGTATTTCGTGGATCTCTTTGCTAGCCTTATTTCCGTGGAATCAGAGAACAGATATTTCGGATAACTTAGAAGACTGTAGGGCCAAAGAAAATATCCTCCGCTAAAAAGGAGAAAGAAGATTTCTGAGGAACTTCTTTGTATTCTGTGAAATCATCTCACAGAGTTACAGCTTTCCCCTCAAGAAGCCTTTCGCTAAGACACTTCTTGTGGAATTTGCAAAGTGTTATTTGGAAGCCCATAGAGGGCTATGGTGAAAAAAGAAATATCCTAAGATGAAATCTGGAAAGAAGCTTTCTGAGAAACTGCTCAGTGTTCTGTTAAATCATCTCACAGAGCTACAGCTTTCCACTCAAGAAGCCGCTCGCTAAGCCTGCTCTTGTAGAATTCGCAAAGTGATATTTGGAATCCCTTAGAGGGCTATGGTGCAAAAGAAAATATAAGCAGAGAAAAACTGGAAAGAATCTTTCTGAGAAACTGCTTTGTGATGTGTGACTTCCACTCACAGAGTTACATTTGTGTTTAGTAGATTTCTTTGCAAGCCGTAATTCTATGGAATCTTAGAACAGATATTTCGGATCCCTTTGAAAACTACAGGGCCAAAGGAAATATCCTCCGATAACAAACAGAAAGAAGCTTTCTGCGAAACTTCTTTGAGTTCTGTGAAATCATCTCTCACAGTTACAGCTTTCCCCTCAAGAATCCTTTCGCTAAGACAGTTTTTTTTGAATTTGCAAAGTGATATTTGGAAGCCCATAGTTGGCAATGGTGAAAAAGGAAATATCCTCAGATGAAATCTGGAAAGAAGCGTTCTGAGAAACTGCTTAGTTTTCTGTTATTTCATCTCAGAGAGTTACAGCTTTCCCCTCAAGAATCCACTCGCAAAGCCTGTTCTTGTTGAATTCGCAAAGTGATATTTGGAAGCCCATAGAGGGCTATGGTGAAAAAGGAAATATCCTCCGATGAAATCTGGAAAGAAGCTTTCTGAGAAACTACTCAGTGTTCTGTTAATTCATCTCACAGACTTACAGCTTTCCGTCAAGAAGCCGCTCGCTAACCCTGTTCCTGTGGAATTCACAAAGTGATATTCGGAAACCCATAGAGGGCAATGGTGAAAAAGAAAATATCCTCAGAGAAAATTGTAAAGAAGCTTTCTGAGAAACTGCTTTGTGATGTGTGACTTCCACACACAGAGTTACATCTGTATTTCGTGGATGTCTTTGCAAGCCTTATTTCTGTGGAATCTCAGAATAGATATTTCGGATCCTTTTGAAAGCTATAGGGCCAAAGGAAATATCCTCCGATAACAAAGAGAAAGAAGCTTTCTGAGAAACTTCTTTGTGTTCTGTGAAATCATCACACAGTGTTACAGCTTTCCCCTCAAGAAGCCTTTCTCTAAGACAGTTCTTGTGGAATTTGCAAAGTGATTTTTGCAAGACCATAGAGGGCAATGGTGAAAAAGGAAATATCCTCAGATGAAATCTGGAAAGAAACTTTCTGAGAAACTGCTTAGTGTTCTGTTAATTCATCTCACAGAGTTACAGTTTTCCCTTGAAGAAGCCGCTCGATAAGCCTGTTCTTTTGGAATTCACGAAGTGATATTTGTAAGCCCTTAGAGGGCTATGGTGAGAAAAAAAATATCCTCAGAGATAACCTGGAAAGAAGCATACTGATCAACTGCTTTGTGAAGTGTGACTTCCACTCACAGTGTTACATCTGTATTTCGTGGATGTCTTTGCTAGGCTGATATCTGTGGAATCTGAGAACATATATTTTGGATCCCTTTGAAGACTGTAGGGCAAAAGGAATTATCCTCCGATAAAAAGGAGAAAGAAGCTTTCTGAGGAACTTCTTTGTGTTCTGTGAAATCATCTCACAGAGTTACAGCTTTCAACTCAAGAAGCCTTTCGCTAAGACAGTTCTTGTTAAATGTGCAAAGTGATATTTGGAAGCCCATAGAGGGCTTCGGTGAGAAATGAAATATCCTCAGATGAAATCTGGAAAGAAGCTTTCTGAGAACTGCTTAGTGTTCTGTTAATTCATCTCACAGAGTTACAGCTTTCTCCTCAAGAAGCCGCTCGCTAAGCCTGTTCTTGTGGAATTCACAAAGTGATATTTGGAAGCCCTTAGAGGGCTATGGTGAAAAAGAAAATATCCTCAGAGAAAAACTGGAAAGAAGTTTTATGAGAAACTGCTTTGTGATGTGTGATTTCCACTCACAGAGTTACATCTGTCTTTCGTGGATTTCTTTGCTAGCCTTGTACCTGTGGAATCTAAGAACAGATAATTAGGATCCCTTTGAAGACTATAGGGCCAAAGGAAATATCCTGCGATAACAAAGAGAAAGAAGCTTTCTGGGAAACTTCTCTGTGTTCTGTGTAATCAAGTCACAGAGTTACAGCTTTCAGCTCAAGAAGCCTTTCGCTAAGACAGTTCTTGTGGAATTTGCAAAGTGATATTTGGAAGCCCATAGAGGGCTACGGTGAAAAAGGAAATATCGCCAGATGAAATCTGGAAACAAGCTTTCTGGGAAACTGGTTAGTTTTCTGTTAATTCATCTCACAGAGTTACAGCTTTCCTCTCAAGAATCCACTGGCTAAGCCTGTTCTTGTGGAATTCGAAAAGTGATATTCGGAAGCCCATAGAGGGCTGCGGTGAAATACAAAATATCGTCAGAGAAAAACTTGAAATAAGCTTTCTGAGAAACTGCTTTGTGAGGTGTCACTTCCACTCACAGAGTTAAATCTGTATTTCGTGGATCTCTTTGCTAACCTTATTTCTGTGGAATCTGAGAATAGATATTTCAGATCCCTTTGAAGACTATAGGGCCAAAGGAAATATCCTCCGATAAAAAAGACAAAGAAGCTTTCTGTGAAACTTCTTTGTGTTCTGTGATATCATCTCATAGAGTTACTGCTTTCCCCTCAAGAAGCCTTTCGCTGAGACAGTTTTTGTGGAATTTGCAAAGTGATATTTGGAAGCCCATGGAGGGCTATGGTGAAAAAGGAAATACCCTAGGATGAAATCTGGAAAGAAGCTTTCTGAGAAACTGCTTAGTTTTCTGTTATTTCATCTCAGAGAGTTACAGCTTTCCCCTCAAGAATCCACTCGCTAAGCGTGTTCTTGTTGAATTCACAAAGTGATATTTGGAAGCCCATAGAGGGCTATGGTGAAAAAGAAAATATCCTCAGAGAAAACCTGGAAAGAAGCTTTCTGACAAACTGCTTTGTGATGTGTGACTTCCACTAACAGAGTTACATCTGTATTTCGTGGATCTCTTTGCTAGCCTTATTTCTGTGGTATCTGAGAACAGATATTTCGTATCTCTTTGAAGACTATAGGGCCAAAGGAAATATCCTCCGATAACAAAGAGAAAGAACCTTTCTGAGAAACTTCTTTGTGTTCTGTGAAATCATCTCACAGAGTTACTGCTTTCCCCTCAAGAATCCTTTCGCTAAGACAGTTTTTTTTGAATTTGCAAAGTGATATTTGGAAGCCCATAGGGGGCAATGGTGAAAAAGGAAATATCCTCAGATGAAATCTGGAAAGAAGCTTTCTGAGAAACTGCTCAGTGTTCTGTTAATTCATCTCACAGAGCTACAGCTTTCCACTCAAGAAGCCGCTCGCTAAGCCTGTTCTTGTGGAATTCGCAAAGTGATATTTGGAACCCCTAGAGGGCTATGGTGAAAAAGAAAATATCCTCAGAGAAAAACTTGAAAGAAGTTTTCTGAGAAACTGTTTTGTAAAGTGTGACTTCCACTCACAGAGTTACATCTGTATTTAGTGGATCTCTATGCAAGAGTTATTTCTATGGAATCTGAGAACAGATATTTCGGATCCCTTTGAAGATTATAGGGCCAAAGGCAATATCCTCCGATAACAAAGAGAAAGAAGCTTTCTGAGAAACTTCTTTGTGTTCTGTGAAATCATCTCACAGAGTTACAGCTTTCCCCTCAAGAAGCCTTTCGCTAAGACAGTTCTTGTGGAATTCGCAAAGTGATATTTGGAAGCCCTTAGAGGGCTATGGTGAAAAAGGAAATATCCTCAGATGAAATCTGGTAAGAAGCTTTCTGAGAAACTGCTTAGTGTTCTGTTAATTCATCTCACAGAGTTACATCTGTATTTCGAGGATCTCTTTGGTAGCCTTATTTTTGTGGAATCTGAGAACAGATATTTCGGATCCCTTTGAAGACCATAGGGCCAAGGGAAATATCCTCCGATAAGAAAGAGAAAGAAGCTTTCTGAGAAACTTCTTTGTGTTCTATGAAATCATCTCCCAGAGTTACAGGTTTCCCCTCAAGGAGCCTATCGCTAAGACAGTTCTTGTGGAATTGGCCAAGTGATATTTGAAAGCCCATAGTGGGCGCTGTTGAGAAAGGAAATATCCTCAGATGAAATCTGGAAGGAAGTTTTCTGAAAAACTGCTTAGTGTTCTGTTAATTCATCTCACAGAGTTACATCTGTATTTCGAGGATCTCTTTGCTAGCCTTATTTCTGTGGAATCTGAGAACAGATATTTCGGATCCCTTTGAAGACGATAGGGCCAAAGGAAATATCCTCCGATAACAAAGAGAAAGAAGCTTTCTGAGGAACTTCTTTGTGTTCTGTGAAATCATCTCACAGAGTTACAGCTTTCAACTCAAGAAGCCTTTCGCTAAGACAGTTCTTGTTAAATGTGCAAAGTCATATTTGGAAGCCCATAGAGGGCTACGGTGAGAAATGAAATATCCTCAGATGAAATCTGGAAAGAAGATTTCTGAGAACTGTTTAGTGTTCTGTTAATTCATCTCACAGAGTTACAGCTTTCCCCTCAAGAAGCCGCTCGCTAAGCCTATTCTTTTGGAATTTGAAAAGGGATATTGGGAAGCCCATAGAGGGCTATGGTGAAAAAGAAAATATCCACAGAGAAAAACTGGAAGAAGCTTTCTGAGAAACTGCTTTGTGATGTGTGACTTCCACTCACAGAGTTACATCTGTAGTTTGAGGATCTCTTTGCTAGCCTTATTTCTGTGGAATCTGAGAACAGATATTTCGGATCCCTTTGAACACTGTAGGGCCAAAGGAAATATCCTCCGAAAACAAAGAGAAAGAAGCTTTCTTAGAAACTTCTTTGTGTTCTGTGAAATCATCTCACAGAGTTACAGCTTTCCCCGCAAGAAGCCTTTCGCTAAGACAGTTCTTGTGGAATTTGCAAAGTGATATTTGGAAGCCTATTGAGGGCTATGGTGAAAAAGGAAATATCCTCAGTTGAAATCTGGAAAGTAGCTTTCAGAGAACCTACTTAGTGTTCTGTTAATTCATCTCACAGAGTTTCAGCTTTACTCTCCAGAAGCCACTCGCTAAGCCTAATCTTGTGGAATTCGAAAAGGGATATTTGGAAGCCCATAGAGGGCTATAGTGAAAAAGAAAATATCCTTAGAGCAAAACTGGAAAGAAGCTTTCTGATAAACTGCTTTGTGATGTGTGACTTCCACACACAGAGTTACATTTGTATTTCGTGTATCTCTTTGCTAGCCTTATTTCTGTGAAATCTGAGAACAGATATTTCGGATCCCTTTGAAAGCTATAGGGCCAAGGGAAATATCCTCCGATAACAAAGAGAAGGAAGCTTTCTGAGAAACTTCTTTGTGTTCTGTGAAATCATCACACAGAGTTACAGCTTTACCCTCAAGAAGCCTTTCGCTAACAGAGTTCTTGTAGAATTTACAAAGTGATATTTGGAACTGCATAGAGGGCTACGTTGAAAAAGGAAATATCCTCCGATGAAATCTGGAAAGAAGCTTTTTGAGAATCTGCTTGGTGCTCTGTGAATTCATCTCACAGAGTTACAGCTTTCCCCTCAAGAAGCCACTAGATAAGTCTGTTCTTGTGGAATTCACGAAGTGATATTTGTAAGCCCTTAGAGGGCTATGGTGAGAAAAACAATATCCTAAGAGAAAACCTGGAAAGAAGCTTTCTGAGAAACTGCTTTGTGATGTGTGATTTCCACTCACAGTGTTACATCTGTATTTCGTGGATCTCTTTGCTAGCCTTATTTCTGTGGAATCTGAGAACAGATATTTCGGATTATTTGAAGACTATAAGGCCAAAGGAAATATCCTCCGATAACAAAGAGAAAGAAGCTTTCTGAGAAACTTCTTTGTGTTCCGTGAAATCATCTCACAGAGTTACAGCTTTCCCCTCATGAAGCCTTTCGCTAAGACAGTTCTTGTTGAATTTTCAAAGTGATTTTTGCAAGACCATAGAGGGCTATGGTGAAAAAGGAAATATCCTCAGATAAAATCGGGAAAGAAGCTTTCTGAGAAACTGCTTAGTGTTCTGTTAATTCATCTCACAGAGTTACAGCTTTCCCCTCAAGAAGCCGCTTGCTAAGCCTGTTCTCGTTGAATTCGCAAGGTGATAATTGGAAGCCCAAAGAGGGGTATGGTGAAAAAGAAAACAAAATCAGAGAAAAACTGGAAAGAAGCTTTCTGAGAAACTGCTTTGTGATGTGTGACTTTCACTCACAGAGTTACATCTGTATTTCGTGGATCTCTTTGCTAGCCTTATTTCCGTGGAATCAGAGAACAGATATTTCGGATAACTTAGAAGACTGTAGGGCCAAAGAAAATATCCTCCGCTAAAAAGGAGAAAGAAGATTTCTGAGGAACTTCTTTGTATTCTGTGAAATCATCTCACAGAGTTACAGCTTTCCCCTCAAGAAGCCTTTCGCTAAGACACTTCTTGTGGAATTTGCAAAGTGTTATTTGGAAGCCCATAGAGGGCTATGGTGAAAAAAGAAATATCCTAAGATGAAATCTGGAAAGAAGCTTTCTGAGAAACTGCTCAGTGTTCTGTTAAATCATCTCACAGAGCTACAGCTTTCCACTCAAGAAGCCGCTCGCTAAGCCTGCTCTTGTAGAATTCGCAAAGTGATATTTGGAATCCCTTAGAGGGCTATGGTGCAAAAGAAAATATAAGCAGAGAAAAACTGGAAAGAATCTTTCTGAGAAACTGCTTTGTGATGTGTGACTTCCACTCACAGAGTTACATTTGTGTTTAGTAGATTTCTTTGCAAGCCGTAATTCTATGGAATCTTAGAACAGATATTTCGGATCCCTTTGAAAACTACAGGGCCAAAGGAAATATCCTCCGATAACAAACAGAAAGAAGCTTTCTGCGAAACTTCTTTGAGTTCTGTGAAATCATCTCTCACAGTTACAGCTTTCCCCTCAAGAATCCTTTCGCTAAGACAGTTTTTTTTGAATTTGCAAAGTGATATTTGGAAGCCCATAGTTGGCAATGGTGAAAAAGGAAATATCCTCAGATGAAATCTGGAAAGAAGCGTTCTGAGAAACTGCTCAGTGTTCTGTTAATTCAACTCACAGAGCTACAGCTTTCCACTCAAGAAGCCGCTCCCTAAGCCTGTTCTTGTGGAATTTGCAAAGTGATATTTGTAAGCCCATAGAGGGCTACGGTGAAAAAGAAAATATCCTCAGAGAAAAACTTGAAAGAAGTTTTCTGAGAAACTGTTTTGTAAAGTGTGACTTCCACTCACAGAGTTACATCTGTATTTCGTGGATCTCTATGCAAGCCTTATTTCTGTGGAATCTGAGAATAGATATTTCAGATCCCTTTGAAGACTATAGGGCCAAAGGAAATATCCTCCGATAAAAAAGAGAAAGAAGCTTTCTGAGAAACTTCTTTGTGTTCTGTGAAATCATCTGATAGAGTTACTGCTTTCCCCTCAAAAGCCTTTCTCTAAGACAGTTCTTGAGGAATTTGCAAGGTGATATTTGGAAGCCCATGGAGGGCTATGGTGAAAAAGGAAATATCGTAGGATGAAATCTGGAAAGAAGCTTTCTGAGAAACTGCTTAGTTTTCTGTTATTTCATCTCAGAGAGTTACAGCTTTCCCCTCAAGAATCCACTCGCAAAGCCTGTTCTTGTTGAATTCGCAAAGTGATATTTGGAAGCCCATAGAGGGCTATGGTGAAAAAGGAAATATCCTCCGATGAAATCTGGAAAGAAGCTTTCTGAGAAACTACTCAGTGTTCTGTTAATTCATCTCACAGACTTACAGCTTTCCGTCAAGAAGCCGCTCGCTAACCCTGTTCCTGTGGAATTCACAAAGTGATATTCGGAAACCCATAGAGGGCAATGGTGAAAAAGAAAATATCCTCAGAGAAAATTGTAAAGAAGCTTTCTGAGAAACTGCTTTGTGATGTGTGACTTCCACACACAGAGTTACATCTGTATTTCTTGGATGTCTTTGCAAGCCTTATTTCTGTGGAATCTCAGAATAGATATTTCGGATCCTTTTGAAAGCTATAGGGCCAAAGGAAATATCCTCCGATAACAAAGAGAAAGAAGCTTTCTGAGAAACTTCTTTGTGTTCTGTGAAATCATCACACAGTGTTACAGCTTTCCCCTCAAGAAGCCTTTCTCTAAGACAGTTCTTGTGGAATTTGCAAAGTGATTTTTGCAAGACCATAGAGGGCAATGGTGAAAAAGGAAATATCCTCAGATGAAATCTGGAAAGAAACTTTCTGAGAAACTGCTTAGTGTTCTGTTAATTCATCTCACAGAGTTACAGTTTTCCCTTGAAGAAGCCGCTCGATAAGCCTGTTCTTTTGGAATTCACGAAGTGATATTTGTAAGCCCTTAGAGGGCTATGGTGAGAAAAAAAATATCCTCAGAGAAAACCTGGAAAGAAGCATACTGATCAACTGCTTTGTGAAGTGTGACTTCCACTCACAGTGTTACATCTGTATTTCGTGGATGTCTTTGCTAGGCTGATATCTGTGGAATCTGAGAACATATATTTTGGATCCCTTTGAAGACTGTAGGGCAAAAGGAATTATCCTCCGATAAAAAGGAGAAAGAAGCTTTCTGAGGAACTTCTTTGTGTTCTGTGAAATCATCTCACAGAGTTACAGCTTTCAACTCAAGAAGCCTTTCGCTAAGACAGTTCTTGTTAAATGTGCAAAGTGATATTTGGAAGCCCATAGAGGGCTTCGGTGAGAAATGAAATATCCTCAGATGAAATCTGGAAAGAAGCTTTCTGAGAACTGCTTAGTGTTCTGTTAATTCATCTCACAGAGTTACAGCTTTCTCCTCAAGAAGCCGCTCGCTAAGCCTGTTCTTGTGGAATTCACAAAGTGATATTTGGAAGCCCTTAGAGGGCTATGGTGAAAAAGAAAATATCCTCAGAGAAAAACTGGAAAGAAGTTTTATGAGAAACTGCTTTGTGATGTGTGATTTCCACTCACAGAGTTACATCTGTCTTTCGTGGATTTCTTTGCTAGCCTTGTACCTGTGGAATCTAAGAACAGATAATTAGGATCCCTTTGAAGACTATAGGGCCAAAGGAAATATCCTGCGATAACAAAGAGAAAGAAGCTTTCTGGGAAACTTCTCTGTGTTCTGTGTAATCAAGTCACAGAGTTACAGCTTTCAGCTCAAGAAGCCTTTCGCTAAGACAGTTCTTGTGGAATTTGCAAAGTGATATTTGGAAGCCCATAGAGGGCTACGGTGAAAAAGGAAATATCGCCAGATGAAATCTGGAAACAAGCTTTCTGGGAAACTGGTTAGTTTTCTGTTAATTCATCTCACAGAGTTACAGCTTTCCTCTCAAGAATCCACTGGCTAAGCCTGTTCTTGTGGAATTCGAAAAGTGATATTCGGAAGCCCATAGAGGGCTGCGGTGAAATACAAAATATCGTCAGAGAAAAACTTGAAATAAGCTTTCTGAGAAACTGCTTTGTGAGGTGTCACTTCCACTCACAGAGTTAAATCTGTATTTCGTGGATCTCTTTGCTAACCTTATTTCTGTGGAATCTGAGAATAGATATTTCAGATCCCTTTGAAGACTATAGGGCCAAAGGAAATATCCTCCGATAAAAAAGACAAAGAAGCTTTCTGTGAAACTTCTTTGTGTTCTGTGATATCATCTCATAGAGTTACTGCTTTCCCCTCAAGAAGCCTTTCGCTGAGACAGTTTTTGTGGAATTTGCAAAGTGATATTTGGAAGCCCATGGAGGGCTATGGTGAAAAAGGAAATACCCTAGGATGAAATCTGGAAAGAAGCTTTCTGAGAAACTGCTTAGTTTTCTGTTATTTCATCTCAGAGAGTTACAGCTTTCCCCTCAAGAATCCACTCGCTAAGCGTGTTCTTGTTGAATTCACAAAGTGATATTTGGAAGCCCATAGAGGGCTATGGTGAAAAAGAAAATATCCTCAGAGAAAACCTGGAAAGAAGCTTTCTGACAAACTGCTTTGTGATGTGTGACTTCCACTAACAGAGTTACATCTGTATTTCGTGGATCTCTTTGCTAGCCTTATTTCTGTGGTATCTGAGAACAGATATTTCGTATCTCTTTGAAGACTATAGGGCCAAAGGAAATATCCTCCGATAACAAAGAGAAAGAACCTTTCTGAGAAACTTCTTTGTGTTCTGTGAAATCATCTCACAGAGTTACTGCTTTCCCCTCAAGAATCCTTTCGCTAAGACAGTTTTTTTTGAATTTGCAAAGTGATATTTGGAAGCCCATAGGGGGCAATGGTGAAAAAGGAAATATCCTCAGATGAAATCTGGAAAGAAGCTTTCTGAGAAACTGCTCAGTGTTCTGTTAATTCATCTCACAGAGCTACAGCTTTCCACTCAAGAAGCCGCTCGCTAAGCCTGTTCTTGTGGAATTCGCAAAGTGATATTTGGAACCCCTAGAGGGCTATGGTGAAAAAGAAAATATCCTCAGAGAAAAACTTGAAAGAAGTTTTCTGAGAAACTGTTTTGTAAAGTGTGACTTCCACTCACAGAGTTACATCTGTATTTAGTGGATCTCTATGCAAGAGTTATTTCTATGGAATCTGAGAACAGATATTTCGGATCCCTTTGAAGATTATAGGGCCAAAGGCAATATCCTCCGATAACAAAGAGAAAGAAGCTTTCTGAGAAACTTCTTTGTGTTCTGTGAAATCATCTCACAGAGTTACAGCTTTCCCCTCAAGAAGCCTTTCGCTAAGACAGTTCTTGTGGAATTTTCAAAGTGATTTTTGCCAGACCATAGAGGGCTATGTTGAAAAAGGAAATATCCTCAGATGAAATCTGGAGAGAAGCTTTCTGAGAAACTGCTTAGTGTTCTGTTAATTCACCTCACAGAGTTACAGCTTTCCCCTCAAGAATCCACTCGCTAAACCTGTTCTTGTGGAATTCTAAAAGTGATATTCGGAAGCCCATAGAGGGCTATGGTGAAATAGAAAATATCCTCGGAGAAAAACTTGAAAGAAGCTTTCTGAGAAACTGCTTTGTGAGGTGTCACTTCCACTCACAGAGTTAAATCTGTATTTCGTGGATCCCTTTGCTAACATTATTTCTGTGGAATCTGAGAATAGATATTTCAGATCCCTTTGAAGACTATAGGGCCAAAGGAAATATCCTCCGATAAAAAAGAGAAAGAAGCTTTCTGAGAAATTTCTTTGTGTTCTTTGAAATCATCTCATAGAGATACTGCTTTCCCCTCAAAAGCCTTTCTCTAAGACAGTTCTTGTGGAATTTGCAAGGGGATATTTGGAAGCCCATGGAGGGCTATGGTGAAAAAGGAAATATCCTGGGATGAAATCTGGAAAGAAGCTTTCTGAGAAACTGCTTAGTTTTCTGTTATTTCATCTCAGAGAGTTACAGCTTTCCCCTCAAGAATCCACTCGCAAAGCCTGTTCTTGTTGAATTCGCAAAGTGATATATGGAAGCCCATAGAGGGCTATGGTGAAAAAGGAAATATCCTCCGATGAAATCTGGAAAGAAGCTTTCCGAGAAACTGCTCAGTGTTCTGTTAATTCATCTCACAGAATTACAGTTTTCCCTTGAAGAAGCCGCTCGATCAGCCTGTTCTTGTGGAATTCACGAAGTGATATTTGGAAGCCCTTATAGGGCTATGGTGAGAAAAAAAATATCCTCAGACAAAAACTGGAAAGAAGCTTTCTGAGAAACTGCTTTGTGATATGTGACTTCCACCCACAGAGTTATATCTGTATTTCGAGGATCTCTCTGCTAGCCTTATATCTGTGGAATCTGAGAACAGATATTTCGGATCCCTTTGAAGAGTATAGGGCGATAGCAAATATCCTCCGATAACAAAGAGAAAGAAGCTTTCTGAGAAACTTCTTTGTGTTCTATGAAATCATCTCCCAGAGTTACAGCTTCCCCTCAAGATGCCTTTCGCTAAGACAGTTCTTGTGGAATTTGTAATGTGATATTTTGATACCCAAAGAGGCCTAAGGTGAAAAAGGAAATATCCTCAGATGTAATCTGGAAGGAAGCTTTCTGAGAAACTGCTCAGAGTTCTGTTAATTCATCTTACAGAGTTACAGCTTTCCACTCAAGAAGCCGCTCGCTAAGCCTGTTCTTGTGGAATTCGCAAAGTGATATTTGGAACCCCATAGTGGGCTATGGTGAAAAAGAAAATATCCCCAGAGAAAAACAGGAAAGAAGCTTTCTGGGAAACTGCTTTCTGATGTGTGACTTCCACTCACAGAGTTACATCAGTATTTCGTGGATCTCTTTGCTAGCCTTATTTCTGTGGAATCTGAGAACAGATATTTCGGATCCCTTTGAAGAGTATAGGGCATAAGGAAATATCCTCCGATAACAAAGAGAAAGAAGCTTTCTGAGAAACTTCTTTGTGTTCTGTGAAATCATCTCACAGAGTTACAGCTTTCCCCTCAGGAAGCCTTTCGCTAAGACAGTTCTTGTGGAATTTGCAAAGTGATATTTCGAAGCCCATAGAGGTCTATGGTGAAAAAGGAAATATCCTCCGATGAAATCTGCAAAGAAGCTTTCTGAGTAACTGCTTAGTATTCTGTTAATTCATATCACAGAGTTACAGTTTTCCCCTCAAGAATCCACTCGCTAAGCCTGTTCTTGTGGAAATCGTAGAGTTATATTTGAAAGCCCATAGTCGGCTCTGGTGAAAAAGAAAATTTCCTCGGTGAAAAACTGGAAAGAAGCTTTCTGAGAAACTGCTTTGTGATGTGTGACTTCCACTCACACAGTTACATCTGTATTTCGTGGATCTCTTTGCTAGCCTTATTTCTGTGGAATCTGAGAACAGATATTTCGGATCCCTTCGAAGACTGTAGGGCCAAAGGAAATATCTTTCGATAACAAAGAGAAAGAAGCTTTCTGAGAAACCTCTTTTTTTTCTGTGGAATCATCTCACAGAATTACAGCTTTCCCTTCAAGAAACCTTTCGCAACGAGAGTTCTTGTGGAATTTACAAAGTGATATTTGGAAGCCCTTAGAGGGCTATGGTGAAAAAGGAAATATCCTCAGATGAAATCTGGAAAGAAGCTTTCTGAGTAACGGCTTAGTGTTCTCTTAATTTTTCTCACAGCGTTACAGCTTTCCCCTCAAGAAGCCGCTCGCTAAGACAGTTCTTGTAGAATTTGCAAAGTGATATTTGGAAGCACATGGAGGGCTATGGTGAAAAAGAAAATATCCTCAGAGAAAAACAGGAAAGAAGCTTTCGGAGAAACTGCTTTGTGATGTGTGACTTCCACACACAGAGTTACATCTGTATTTCGTGGATCTCTTTCCTAGCCTTCTTTCTGTGGAATCTGAGAACAGATATTTCGGATCCCCTTGAAGACTATAGGGCCAAAGGAAGTATCCTCCGATAACAAAGAGAAAGAAGCTTTCTGAGAAACTTCTTTGTGTTTTGTGAAATCATCCCACAGAGTTACAGCTTTTCCCTCAAGAAGCCTTTGGCTGAGACAGTTGTTGTGAAATTTGAAAAGTGATATTTGGAAGCCCATAGAGGGCTATGTTGAAAAAGGAAATATCCTCAGATGAAATCTGGAAAGAAGCTTTCTGAGACACTGCTCAGTGGTCTGTTAATTCCTCTCACAGAGTTACAGCTTTCTCCTCAAGAAGCCGCACGCTAAGCGTGTTGTTGAGGAATTCGCAATGTGATATTTGGAAGCCCATATGGGGCTATGGAGAAAAAGAAAATATCCTCAGAGAAAAACTGGAAAGAAAATTTCTGAGAAACTGCTTTGTGACGTGTGACTTCCACTCACAGAGTTACATCTGTATTTCGTGGATCTCTTTGCTAGCCTTCTTTCTGTGGAATCTGAGAACAGATATTTCGGATCCCTTTGAGGAGTATAGGGCCAAAGGAAATATCCTCCAATAACAAAGAGAAAGAAGCTTTCTGAAAAACTTCTTTGTGTTCTGTGAAATCATCTCACAGAGTTACAGCTTTCCCTTCAAGAAGCCTTTCGCTAAGACAGTTCTTGTGGAATTGGCAAAGTGATATTTGGAAGCCCTTAGAGGGCTATGGTGAAAAAGGAAATATCCTCAGATGAAATCTGGAAAGAAGCTTGCTGAGAAACTGCTAAGTCTCCTCTTAGTTCAATTCACAGAGTTACAGCTTTCCCCTCAAGAATCCGCTCGCTAGGCCTGTTCTTGTGGAATTCGCAAAGTGATATTAGGAAGCCCATAGAGGGCTATGGTGAAAAAGAAAATATCCTCAGATGAAATCTGGAAAGAAACTTTCTGAGAAACTGCTTTGTGATGTGGGACTTCCACTCACAGAGTTACATCTGTATTTCCTGGATCTCTTGCCTACCCTTATATCTGTGGAATCTAAGAACAGGTGTTTCGGATCCCTTTGAAGACTATAGGGCCAAAGGAAATATCCTCCGATAACAAAGAGAAGGAAGCTTTCTGAGAAACTACTTTGTGTTCTGTGAAATCATCTCACAGATTTACAGCTTCTCCTCAAGAAGCCTTTCGCTAAGGCAGTTCTTGTGGAATTTGCAAAGTGATATTTGGAAGCCCATAGAGGGCTTGGTGTAAAAGGAAATATCCTCAGATGAAATCTGGAAAGAAGCTTTCTGAGAATCTGCTTAGTGTACTGTTAATTCATCTCACAGAGTTAAAGCTTTCCCCTCAAGAAGCCGCTCGCTAATCCTGTTCGTGTGGAATTCGCAAAGTGATATTTGGAAGCCCATAGAGGGTTACGGTGAAAAAGAAAATATCCTCAGAGAAAAACTGGAAAGAAGTTTTCTGAGAAACTGCTTTGTGAAGTGTGACTTCCACTGACAGAGTTACATCTGTATTTCGTGGATCTCTTTGCTAGCCTTATTACTGGGGAATCTGAGAAAAGATATTTCGGATTCCCTTGAAGACTATAGGGCCAAAGGAAATATCCTCCGATAACAAAGAGAAAGAAGCATTCTAGGAAACTTCTTTGTGTTCTGTGAAATCATCTCACAGAGTTACAACTTTCCCCTCAAGAAGCCTTCACTAAGACAGTTCTTGTGGAATTTGCAAAGTGATATTTGGAAGGCCTTAGAGGACTCTGGTGAAAAAGGAAATATCCTCAGAGAAAAACTGGAAAGAAGCTCTCTGAGAAACTGCTTTGTGATGTGTGACTTCCACTCACAGAGTTACATCTGTATTTCATGGATCTCTTGCCTACCCTTATATCTGTGGAATCTAAGAACAGATGTTTCGGATCCCTTTGAAGACTATAGGGCCAAAGGAAATATCCTCCGATTACAAAGAGAAAGAAACTTTCTGAGAAACTACTTTGCGTTCTGTGAAATCGTCTCACAGATTTACAGCTTCTCCTCAAGAAGCCTTTCGCTAAGGCAGTTCTTGTGGAATTTGCAAAGTGATATTTGGAAGCCCATAGAGGGCTATGGTGTAAAAGGAAATATCCTCAGATGAAATCTGGAAAGAAGCTTTCTGAGAAACTGCTTAGTGTACTGTTAATTCATCTCACAGAGTTACAGCTTTCCCCTCAAGAAGCCGCTCGCTAAGCCTGTTCGTGTGGAATTCGCAAAGTGATATTTGTAAGCCCATAGAGGGTTAGGGTGAAAAAGAAAATATCCTCAGAGAAAAACTGGAAAGAAGCTTTCTGAGAAAATGCTTTGTGATGTGTGACTTCCACTCACAGAGTTACATCTGTATTTCGTGGATCTCTTTCCTAGCCTTATTTCTGGGGAATCTGAGAAAAGATATTTCGGATTCCCTTGAAGACTATAGGGCCAAAGTAAATATCCTCCGATAACAAAGAGAAAGAAGCATTCTGAGAAACTTCTTTGTATTCTGTGAAATCATCTCACAGAGATACAACTTTCCCCTCAAGAAGCCTTTCACTAAGACAGTTCTGGTGGAATTTGCAAAGTGATATTTGGAAATCCTTAGAGGGCTCTGGTGAAAAAGAAAATATCCTCAGAGAAAAACTGGAAAGAAGCTCTCTGAGAAACTGCTTTGTGATGTGTGACTTCCACTCACATTGTTACATCTGTATTTCATGGATCTCTTGCCTACACTTATATCTGTGGAATCTAAGAACAGATGTTTCGGATCCCTTTGAAGACTATAGGGCCAAAGGAAATATCCTCCGATAACAAAGAGAAAGAAACTTTCTGAGAAACTTCTTTGTGTTCTGTGAAATCATCTCACAGATTTACAGCTTCTCCTCAAGAAGCCTTTTGCTAAGGCAGTTCTTGTGGAATTTTCAAAGTGATATTTGGAAGCCCATAGAGGGCTATGGTGTAATAGGAAATATCCTCAGATGAAATCTGGAAAGAAGCTTTCTGAGAAACTGCTTAGTGTACTGTTAATTCATCTCACAGAGCCTGTTCGTGTGGAATTCACAAAGTGATATTTGGAAGCCCATAAAGGGCTATGGTGAAAAAGAAAATATCCTCAGAGAAAAACTGGAAGGAAGCTTTCTAAAAAACTGCTTTGTGATGTGGGACTTACACTCACAGAGTTACAACTGTATTTCGTGGATCTCTTTGCTAGCCTTATTTCTGTGGAATATGAGAACAGATATTTCAGATCCCTATGAAGACTGTAGGGCCAAAGGAAATAACCTCCGTTAACAAAGAGAAAGAAGCTTTCTGAGAAACTTCTTTGTGATGTGTGACTTCCACTCACAGAGGTACATCTGTATTTCGTGGATCTCTTTCCTATCCTTATTTCTGTGGAATCTGAGAACAGATATTTCAAATCCCTTGAAGACTGTAGGGCCAAAGGAAATATCCTCCGATAACAAAGAGAAAGAATGTTTCTGAGAAACTTCTTTGTGTTCTGTGAAATCATCACACAGAGTTACAGCTTTCCCCTCAAGAAGCCTTTCGCTAAGATAGTTCTTTCGGAATTTGCAAAGTGATATTCGGAATCCGATAGAGGGCTGTGGTGAAAAAGGAAATATCCTCAGAAGAAATCTGGAAAGAAGCTTTCTGAGAAACTGCTCAGTGTTCTGTTAATTCATCTCACAGAGTTACAGTTTTCCCTTGAAGAAGCCGCTCGATAAGCCTGTTCTTTTGGAATTCACGAAGTGATATTTGTAAGCCCTTAGAGGGCTACGGTGAGAAAAAAAATATCCTCAGAGAAAACCTGGAAAGAAGCTTTCTGAGAAACTGCTTTGTGATGTGTGACTTCCAGTCACAGAGTTACATCTGTATTTCGTGTATCTCTTTGCTATCCTTATTTCTGTGGAATCTGAGAACAGATATTTCGGATCCCTTTGAAGACTATAGAGTCAAAGGAAATATCCTCCGATAACAAAGAGAAAGAAGCTTTCTGAGAAACTTCTTTGTGTTCAGTGAAATCATCTCACAGAGTTACAGCTTTCCCCTCAAGAAGCATTTCGCTAAGACAGTTCTTGTGGAATTTTCAAAGTGATTTTTGCAAGACCATAGAGGGCTATGGTGAAAAAGGAAATATCCTCCGATGAAATCTGGAAAGAAGCTTTCTGAGAAACTGCTTAGTGTTCTGTTAATTCATCTCACAGAGTTACAGTTTTCCCTTGAAGAAGCCGCACGATAAGTCTGTTCCTGTGGAATTCAAAAAGTGATAATTGGACGCCCTTAGAGGGCTATGGTGAAAAAGAAAATATCCTCAGAGAAAAACTGGAAAGAAGCATGCTGAGCAACTGCTTTGTGAAGTGTGACTTCCACTCACAGAGTTACATCTGTGTTTCGTGGATGTCTTTGCTAGGCTGATATCTGTGGAATCTGAGAACATATATTTCGGATCCCTTTGAAGACTGTAGGGCAAAAGGAAATATCCTCCGATAACAAAGAGAAAGAAGCTTTCTGAGAAACTTCTTTGTGTTCTGTGAAATCATCGCACAGAGTTACAGCTTTCCCCTCAATAAGCCTTTCGCTAAGACAGTTCTTGTGGAATTGGCAAAGTGATATTTGGAAGCCCATAGAGGGCTATGGTGAAAAAGGAAATATCCTCAGATGAAATCTGGAAAGAAGCTTTCTGAGAAACTGCTTAGTGTTCTGTTAATTCATCTCACAGAGTTACATCTGTATTTCGTGGATCTCTTTGCTAGCCTTATTTCTGTGGAATCTGAGAACAGATATTTCGGATCCCTTTGGAGACTATAGGGCCAAAGGAAATATCCTCCGATAACAAAGAGAAAGAAGCTTTCTGAGAAACTTCTTTGTGTTCTGTGAAATCATCTCACAGAGTTACAGCTTTCCCCTCAAGAAGCCTTTCGCTAAGACACTTCTTGTGGAATTTGCAAAGTGTTATTTGGAAGCCCATAGAGGGCTATGGTGAAAAAAGAAATATCCTAAGATGAAATCTGGAAAGAAGCTTTCTGAGAAACTGCTCAGTGTTCTGTTAAATCATCTCACAGAGCTACAGCTTTCCACTCAAGAAGCCGCTCGCTAAGCCTGCTCTTGTAGAATTCGCAAAGTGATATTTGGAATCCCTTAGAGGGCTATGGTGCAAAAGAAAATATAAGCAGAGAAAAACTGGAAAGAATCTTTCTGAGAAACTGCTTTGTGATGTGTGACTTCCACTCACAGAGTTACATTTGTGTTTAGTAGATTTCTTTGCAGGCCGTAATTCTATGGAATCTTAGAACAGATATTTCGGATCCCTTTGAAAACTACAGGGCCAAAGGAAATATCCTCCGATAACAAACAGAAAGAAGCTTTCTGCGAAACTTCTTTGAGTTCTGTGAAATCATCTCTCACAGTTACAGCTTTCCCCTCAAGAATCCTTTCGCTAAGACAGTTTTTTTTGAATTTGCAAAGTGATATTTGGAAGCCCATAGTTGGCAATGGTGAAAAAGGAAATATCCTCAGATGAAATCTGGAAAGAAGCGTTCTGAGAAACTGCTCAGTGTTCTGTTAATTCAACTCACAGAGCTACAGCTTTCCACTCAAGAAGCCGCTCCCTAAGCCTGTTCTTGTGGAATTTGCAAAGTGATATTTGTAAGCCCATAGAGGGCTACGGTGAAAAAGAAAATATCCTCAGAGAAAAACTTGAAAGAAGTTTTCTGAGAAACTGTTTTGTAAAGTGTGACTTCCACTCACAGAGTTACATCTGTATTTCGTGGATCTCTATGCAAGCCTTATTTCTGTGGAATCTGAGAATAGATATTTCAGATCCCTTTGAAGACTATAGGGCCAAAGGAAATATCCTCCGATAAAAAAGAGAAAGAAGCTTTCTGAGAAACTTCTTTGTGTTCTGTGAAATCATCTGATAGAGTTACTGCTTTCCCCTCAAAAGCCTTTCTCTAAGACAGTTCTTGTGGAATTTGCAAGGTGATATTTGGAAGCCCATGGAGGGCTATGGTGAAAAAGGAAATATCGTAGGATGAAATCTGGAAAGAAGCTTTCTGAGAAACTGCTTAGTTTTCTGTTATTTCATCTCAGAGAGTTACAGCTTTCCCCTCAAGAATCCACTCGCAAAGCCTGTTCTTGTTGAATTCGCAAAGTGATATTTGGAAGCCCATAGAGGGCTATGGTGAAAAAGGAAATATCCTCCGATGAAATCTGGAAAGAAGCTTTCTGAGAAACTACTCAGTGTTCTGTTAATTCATCTCACAGACTTACAGCTTTCCGTCAAGAAGCCGCTCGCTAACCCTGTTCCTGTGGAATTCACAAAGTGATATTCGGAAACCCATAGAGGGCAATGGTGAAAAAGAAAATATCCTCAGAGAAAATTGTAAAGAAGCTTTCTGAGAAACTGCTTTGTGATGTGTGACTTCCACACACAGAGTTACATCTGTATTTCGTGGATGTCTTTGCAAGCCTTATTTCTGTGGAATCTCAGAATAGATATTTCGGATCCTTTTGAAAGCTATAGGGCCAAAGGAAATATCCTCCGATAACAAAGAGAAAGAAGCTTTCTGAGAAACTTCTTTGTGTTCTGTGAAATCATCACACAGTGTTACAGCTTTCCCCTCAAGAAGCCTTTCTCTAAGACAGTTCTTGTGGAATTTGCAAAGTGATTTTTGCAAGACCATAGAGGGCAATGGTGAAAAAGGAAATATCCTCAGATGAAATCTGGAAAGAAACTTTCTGAGAAACTGCTTAGTGTTCTGTTAATTCATCTCACAGAGTTACAGTTTTCCCTTGAAGAAGCCGCTCGATAAGCCTGTTCTTTTGGAATTCACGAAGTGATATTTGTAAGCCCTTAGAGGGCTATGGTGAGAAAAAAAATATCCTCAGAGAAAACCTGGAAAGAAGCATACTGATCAACTGCTTTGTGAAGTGTGACTTCCACTCACAGTGTTACATCTGTATTTCGTGGATGTCTTTGCTAGGCTGATATCTGTGGAATCTGAGAACATATATTTTGGATCCCTTTGAAGACTGTAGGGCAAAAGGAATTATCCTCCGATAAAAAGGAGAAAGAAGCTTTCTGAGGAACTTCTTTGTGTTCTGTGAAATCATCTCACAGAGTTACAGCTTTCAACTCAAGAAGCCTTTCGCTAAGACAGTTCTTGTTAAATGTGCAAAGTGATATTTGGAAGCCCATAGAGGGCTTCGGTGAGAAATGAAATATCCTCAGATGAAATCTGGAAAGAAGCTTTCTGAGAACTGCTTAGTGTTCTGTTAATTCATCTCACAGAGTTACAGCTTTCTCCTCAAGAAGCCGCTCGCTAAGCCTGTTCTTGTGGAATTCACAAAGTGATATTTGGAAGCCCTTAGAGGGCTATGGTGAAAAAGAAAATATCCTCAGAGAAAAACTGGAAAGAAGTTTTATGAGAAACTGCTTTGTGATGTGTGATTTCCACTCACAGAGTTACATCTGTCTTTCGTGGATTTCTTTGCTAGCCTTGTACCTGTGGAATCTAAGAACAGATAATTAGGATCCCTTTGAAGACTATAGGGCCAAAGGAAATATCCTGCGATAACAAAGAGAAAGAAGCTTTCTGGGAAACTTCTCTGTGTTCTGTGTAATCAAGTCACAGAGTTACAGCTTTCAGCTCAAGAAGCCTTTCGCTAAGACAGTTCTTGTGGAATTTGCAAAGTGATATTTGGAAGCCCATAGAGGGCTACGGTGAAAAAGGAAATATCGCCAGATGAAATCTGGAAACAAGCTTTCTGGGAAACTGGTTAGTTTTCTGTTAATTCATCTCACAGAGTTACAGCTTTCCTCTCAAGAATCCACTGGCTAAGCCTGTTCTTGTGGAATTCGAAAAGTGATATTCGGAAGCCCATAGAGGGCTGCGGTGAAATACAAAATATCGTCAGAGAAAAACTTGAAATAAGCTTTCTGAGAAACTGCTTTGTGAGGTGTCACTTCCACTCACAGAGTTAAATCTGTATTTCGTGGATCTCTTTGCTAACCTTATTTCTGTGGAATCTGAGAATAGATATTTCAGATCCCTTTGAAGACTATAGGGCCAAAGGAAATATCCTCCGATAAAAAAGACAAAGAAGCTTTCTGTGAAACTTCTTTGTGTTCTGTGATATCATCTCATAGAGTTACTGCTTTCCACTCAAGAAGCCTTTCGCTGAGATAGTTTTTGTGGAATTTGCAAAGTGATATTTGGAAGCCCATGGAGGGCTATGGTGAAAAAGGAAATACCCTAGGATGAAATCTGGAAAGAAGCTTTCTGAGAAACTGCTTAGTTTTCTGTTATTTCATCTCAGAGAGTTACAGCTTTCCCCTCAAGAATCCACTCGCTAAGCGTGTTCTTGTTGAATTCACAAAGTGATATTTGGAAGCCCATAGAGGGCTATGGTGAAAAAGAAAATATCCTCAGAGAAAACCTGGAAAGAAGCTTTCTGACAAACTGCTTTGTGATGTGTGACTTCCACTAACAGAGTTACATCTGTATTTCGTGGATCTCTTTGCTAGCCTTATTTCTGTGGTATCTGAGAACAGATATTTCGTATCTCTTTGAAGACTATAGGGCCAAAGGAAATATCCTCCGATAACAAAGAGAAAGAACCTTTCTGAGAAACTTCTTTGTGTTCTGTGAAATCATCTCACAGAGTTACTGCTTTCCCCTCAAGAATCCTTTCGCTAAGACAGTTTTTTTTGAATTTGCAAAGTGATATTTGGAAGCCCATAGGGGGCAATGGTGAAAAAGGAAATATCCTCAGATGAAATCTGGAAAGAAGCTTTCTGAGAAACTGCTCAGTGTTCTGTTAATTCATCTCACAGAGCTACAGCTTTCCACTCAAGAAGCCGCTCGATAAGCCTGTTCTTGTGGAATTCGCAAAGTGATATTTGGAACCCCTAGAGGGCTATGGTGAAAAAGAAAATATCCTCAGAGAAAAACTTGAAAGAAGTTTTCTGAGAAACTGTTTTGTAAAGTGTGACTTCCACTCACAGAGTTACATCTGTATTTAGTGGATCTCTATGCAAGAGTTATTTCTATGGAATCTGAGAACAGATATTTCGGATCCCTTTGAAGATTATAGGGCCAAAGGCAATATCCTCCGATAACAAAGAGAAAGAAGCTTTCTGAGAAACTTCTTTGTGTTCTGTGAAATCATCTCACAGAGTTACAGCGTTCCCCTCAAGAAGCCTTTCGCTAAGACAGTTCTTGTGGAATTTTCAAAGTGATTTTTGCCAGACCATAGAGGGCTATGTTGAAAAAGGAAATATCCTCAGATGAAATCTGGAGAGAAGCTTTCTGAGAAACTGCTTAGTGTTCTGTTAATTCACCTCACAGAGTTACAGCTTTCCCCTCAAGAATCCACTCGCTAAACCTGTTCTTGTGGAATTCTAAAAGTGATATTCGGAAGCCCATAGAGGGCTATGGTGAAATAGAAAATATCCTCGGAGAAAAACTTGAAAGAAGCTTTCTGAGAAACTGCTTTGTGAGGTGTCACTTCCACTCACAGAGTTAAATCTGTATTTCGTGGATCCCTTTGCTAACATTATTTCTGTGGAATCTGAGAATAGATATTTCAGATCCCTTTGAAGACTATAGGGCCAAAGGAAATATCCTCCGATAAAAAAGAGAAAGAAGCTTTCTGAGAAATTTCTTTGTGTTCTTTGAAATCATCTCATAGAGATACTGCTTTCCCCTCAAAAGCCTTTCTCTAAGACAGTTCTTGTGGAATTTGCAAGGGGATATTTGGAAGCCCATGGAGGGCTATGGTGAAAAAGGAAATATCCTGGGATGAAATCTGGAAAGAAGCTTTCTGAGAAACTGCTTAGTTTTCTGTTATTTCATCTCAGAGAGTTACAGCTTTCCCCTCAAGAATCCACTCGCAAAGCCTGTTCTTGTTGAATTCGCAAAGTGATATATGGAAGCCCATAGAGGGCTATGGTGAAAAAGGAAATATCCTCCGATGAAATCTGGAAAGAAGCTTTCCGAGAAACTGCTCAGTGTTCTGTTAATTCATCTCACAGAATTACAGTTTTCCCTTGAAGAAGCCGCTCGATCAGCCTGTTCTTGTGGAATTCACGAAGTGATATTTGGAAGCCCTTATAGGGCTATGGTGAGAAAAAAAATATCCTCAGACAAAAACTGGAAAGAAGCTTTCTGAGAAACTGCTTTGTGATATGTGACTTCCACGCACAGAGTTATATCTGTATTTCGAGGATCTCTCTGCTAGCCTTATATCTGTGGAATCTGAGAACAGATATTTCGGATCCCTTTGAAGAGTATAGGGCGATAGCAAATATCCTCCGATAACAAAGAGAAAGAAGCTTTCTGAGAAACTTCTTTGTGTTCTATGAAATCATCTCCCAGAGTTACAGCTTCCCCTCAAGATGCCTTTCGCTAAGACAGTTCTTGTGGAATTTGTAATGTGATATTTTGATACCCAAAGAGGCCTAAGGTGAAAAAGGAAATATCCTCAGATGTAATCTGGAAGGAAGCTTTCTGAGAAACTGCTCAGAGTTCTGTTAATTCATCTTACAGAGTTACAGCTTTCCACTCAAGAAGCCGCTCGCTAAGCCTGTTCTTGTGGAATTCGCAAAGTGATATTTGGAACCCCATAGTGGGCTATGGTGAAAAAGAAAATATCCCCAGAGAAAAACAGGAAAGAAGCTTTCTGGGAAACTGCTTTCTGATGTGTGACTTCCACTCACAGAGTTACATCAGTATTTCGTGGATCTCTTTGCTAGCCTTATTTCTGTGGAATCTGAGAACAGATATTTCGGATCCCTTTGAAGAGTATAGGGCATAAGGAAATATCCTCCGATAACAAAGAGAAAGAAGCTTTCTGAGAAACTTCTTTGTGTTCTGTGAAATCATCTCACAGAGTTACAGCTTTCCCCTCAGGAAGCCTTTCGCTAAGACAGTTCTTGTGGAATTTGCAAAGTGATATTTCGAAGCCCATAGAGGTCTATGGTGAAAAAGGAAATATCCTCCGATGAAATCTGCAAAGAAGCTTTCTGAGTAACTGCTTAGTATTCTGTTAATTCATATCACAGAGTTACAGTTTTCCCCTCAAGAATCCACTCGCTAAGCCTGTTCTTGTGGAAATCGTAGAGTTATATTTGAAAGCCCATAGTCGGCTCTGGTGAAAAAGAAAATTTCCTCGGTGAAAAACTGGAAAGAAGCTTTCTGAGAAACTGCTTTGTGATGTGTGACTTCCACTCACACAGTTACATCTGTATTTCGTGGATCTCTTTGCTAGCCTTATTTCTGTGGAATCTGAGAACAGATATTTCGGATCCCTTCGAAGACTGTAGGGCCAAAGGAAATATCTTTCGATAACAAAGAGAAAGAAGCTTTCTGAGAAACCTCTTTTTTTTCTGTGGAATCATCTCACAGAATTACAGCTTTCCCTTCAAGAAACCTATCGCAACGAGAGTTCTTGTGGAATTTACAAAGTGATATTTGGAAGCCCTTAGAGGGCTATGGTGAAAAAGGAAATATCCTCAGATGAAATCTGGAAAGAAGCTTTCTGAGTAACGGCTTAGTGTTCTCTTAATTTTTCTCACAGCGTTACAGCTTTCCCCTCAAGAAGCCGCTCGCTAAGACAGTTCTTGTAGAATTTGCAAAGTGATATTTGGAAGCACATGGAGGGCTATGGTGAAAAAGAAAATATCCTCAGAGAAAAACAGGAAAGAAGCTTTCGGAGAAACTGCTTTGTGATGTGTGACTTCCACACACAGAGTTACATCTGTATTTCGTGGATCTCTTTCCTAGCCTTCTTTCTGTGGAATCTGAGAACAGATATTTCGGATCCCCTTGAAGACTATAGGGCCAAAGGAAGTATCCTCCGATAACAAAGAGAAAGAAGCTTTCTGAGAAACTTCTTTGTGTTTTGTGAAATCATCCCACAGAGTTACAGCTTTTCCCTCAAGAAGCCTTTGGCTGAGACAGTTGTTGTGAAATTTGAAAAGTGATATTTGGAAGCCCATAGAGGGCTATGGTGAAAAAGGAAATATCCTCAGATGAAATCTGGAAAGAAGCTTTCTGAGACACTGCTCAGTGGTCTGTTAATTCCTCTCACAGAGTTACAGCTTTCTCCTCAAGAAGCCGCACGCTAAGCGTGTTGTTGAGGAATTCGCAATGTGATATTTGGAAGCCCATATGGGGCTATGGAGAAAAAGAAAATATCCTCAGAGAAAAACTGGAAAGAAAATTTCTGAGAAACTGCTTTGTGACGTGTGACTTCCACTCACAGAGTTACATCTGTATTTCGTGGATCTCTTTGCTAGCCTTCTTTCTGTGGAATCTGAGAACAGATATTTCGGATCCCTTTGAGGAGTATAGGGCCAAAGGAAATATCCTCCAATAACAAAGAGAAAGAAGCTTTCTGAAAAACTTCTTTGTGTTCTGTGAAATCATCTCACAGAGTTACAGCTTTCCCTTCAAGAAGCCTTTCGCTAAGACAGTTCTTGTGGAATTGGCAAAGTGATATTTGGAAGCCCTTAGAGGGCTATGGTGAAAAAGGAAATATCCTCAGATGAAATCTGGAAAGAAGCTTGCTGAGAAACTGCTAAGTCTCCTCTTAGTTCAATTCACAGAGTTACAGCTTTCCCCTCAAGAATCCGCTCGCTAGGCCTGTTCTTGTGGAATTCGCAAAGTGATATTAGGAAGCCCATAGAGGGCTATGGTGAAAAAGAAAATATCCTCAGATGAAATCTGGAAAGAAACTTTCTGAGAAACTGCTTTGTGATGTGGGACTTCCACTCACAGAGTTACATCTGTATTTCCTGGATCTCTTGCCTACCCTTATATCTGTGGAATCTAAGAACAGGTGTTTCGGATCCCTTTGAAGACTATAGGGCCAAAGGAAATATCCTCCGATAACAAAGAGAAGGAAGCTTTCTGAGAAACTACTTTGTGTTCTGTGAAATCATCTCACAGATTTACAGCTTCTCCTCAAGAAGCCTTTCGCTAAGGCAGTTCTTGTGGAATTTGCAAAGTGATATTTGGAAGCCCATAGAGGGCTTGGTGTAAAAGGAAATATCCTCAGATGAAATCTGGAAAGAAGCTTTCTGAGAATCTGCTTAGTGTACTGTTAATTCATCTCACAGAGTTAAAGCTTTCCCCTCAAGAAGCCGCTCGCTAATCCTGTTCGTGTGGAATTCGCAAAGTGATATTTGGAAGCCCATAGAGGGTTACGGTGAAAAAGAAAATATCCTCAGAGAAAAACTGGAAAGAAGTTTTCTGAGAAACTGCTTTGTGAAGTGTGACTTCCACTGACAGAGTTACATCTGTATTTCGTGGATCTCTTTGCTAGCCTTATTACTGGGGAATCTGAGAAAAGATATTTCGGATTCCCTTGAAGACTATAGGGCCAAAGGAAATATCCTCCGATAACAAAGAGAAAGAAGCATTCTAGGAAACTTCTTTGTGTTCTGTGAAATCATCTCACAGAGTTACAACTTTCCCCTCAAGAAGCCTTCACTAAGACAGTTCTTGTGGAATTTGCAAAGTGATATTTGGAAGGCCTTAGAGGACTCTGGTGAAAAAGGAAATATCCTCAGAGAAAAACTGGAAAGAAGCTCTCTGAGAAACTGCTTTGTGATGTGTGACTTCCACTCACAGAGTTACATCTGTATTTCATGGATCTCTTGCCTACCCTTATATCTGTGGAATCTAAGAACAGATGTTTCGGATCCCTTTGAAGACTATAGGGCCAAAGGAAATATCCTCCGATTACAAAGAGAAAGAAACTTTCTGAGAAACTACTTTGCGTTCTGTGAAATCGTCTCACAGATTTACAGCTTCTCCTCAAGAAGCCTTTCGCTAAGGCAGTTCTTGTGGAATTTGCAAAGTGATATTTGGAAGCCCATAGAGGGCTATGGTGTAAAAGGAAATATCCTCAGATGAAATCTGGAAAGAAGCTTTCTGAGAAACTGCTTAGTGTACTGTTAATTCATCTCACAGAGTTACAGCTTTCCCCTCAAGAAGCCGCTCGCTAAGCCTGTTCGTGTGGAATTCGCAAAGTGATATTTGTAAGCCCATAGAGGGTTAGGGTGAAAAAGAAAATATCCTCAGAGAAAAACTGGAAAGAAGCTTTCTGAGAAAATGCTTTGTGATGTGTGACTTCCACTCACAGAGTTACATCTGTATTTCGTGGATCTCTTTCCTAGCCTTATTTCTGGGGAATCTGAGAAAAGATATTTCGGATTCCCTTGAAGACTATAGGGCCAAAGTAAATATCCTCCGATAACAAAGAGAAAGAAGCATTCTGAGAAACTTCTTTGTATTCTGTGAAATCATCTCACAGAGATACAACTTTCCCCTCAAGAAGCCTTTCACTAAGACAGTTCTGGTGGAATTTGCAAAGTGATATTTGGAAATCCTTAGAGGGCTCTGGTGAAAAAGAAAATATCCTCAGAGAAAAACTGGAAAGAAGCTCTCTGAGAAACTGCTTTGTGATGTGTGACTTCCACTCACAGAGTTACATCTGTATTTCATGGATCTCTTGCCTACACTTATATCTGTGGAATCTAAGAACAGATGTTTCGGATCCCTTTGAAGACTATAGGGCCCAAGGAAATATCCTCCGATAACAAAGAGAAAGAAGCTTTCTGAGAAACTTCTTTGTGTTCTGTGAAATCATCTCACAGATTTACAGCTTCTCCTCAAGAAGCCTTTTGCTAAGGCAGTTCTTGTGGAATTTTCAAAGTGATATTTGGAAGCCGATAGAGGGCTATGGTGTAATAGGAAATATCCTCAGATGAAATCTGGAAAGAAGCTTTCTGAGAAACTGCTTAGTGTACTGTTAATTCATCTCACAGAGCCTGTTCGTGTGGAATTCACAAAGTGATATTTGGAAGCCCATAAAGGGCTATGGTGAAAAAGAAAATATCCTCAGAGAAAAACTGGAAGGAAGCTTTCTAAAAAACTGCTTTGTGATGTGGGACTTACACTCACAGAGTTACAACTGTATTTCGTGGATCTCTTTGCTAGCCTTATTTCTGTGGAATATGAGAACAGATATTTCAGATCCCTATGAAGACTGTAGGGCCAAAGGAAATAACCTCCGTTAACAAAGAGAAAGAAGCTTTCTGAGAAACTTCTTTGTGATGTGTGACTTCCACTCACAGAGGTACATCTGTATTTCGTGGATCTCTTTCCTATCCTTATTTCTGTGGAATCTGAGAACAGATATTTCAAATCCCTTGAAGACCGTAGGGCCAAAGGAAATATCCTCCGATAACAAAGAGAAAGAATGTTTCTGAGAAACTTCTTTGTGTTCTGTGAAATCATCACACAGAGTTACAGCTTTCCCCTCAAGAAGCCTTTCGCTAAGATAGTTCTTTCGGAATTTGCAAAGTGATATTCGGAATCCGATAGAGGGCTGTGGTGAAAAAGGAAATATCCTCAGAAGAAATCTGGAAAGAAGCTTTCTGAGAAACTGCTCAGTGTTCTGTTAATTCATCTCACAGAGTTACAGTTTTCCCTTGAAGAAGCCGCTCGATAAGCCTGTTCTTTTGGAATTCACGAAGTGATATTTGTAAGCCCTTAGAGGGCTACGGTGAGAAAAAAAATATCCTCAGAGAAAACCTGGAAAGAAGCTTTCTGAGAAACTGCTTTGTGATGTGTGACTTCCAGTCACAGAGTTACATCTGTATTTCGTGTATCTCTTTGCTATCCTTATTTCTGTGGAATCTGAGAACAGATATTTCGGATCCCTTTGAAGACTATAGAGTCAAAGGAAATATCCTCCGATAACAAAGAGAAAGAAGCTTTCTGAGAAACTTCTTTGTGTTCAGTGAAATCATCTCACAGAGTTACAGCTTTCCCCTCAAGAAGCATTTCGCTAAGACAGTTCTTGTGGAATTTTCAAAGTGATTTTTGCAAGACCATAGAGGGCTATGGTGAAAAAGGAAATATCCTCCGATGAAATCTGGAAAGAAGCTTTCTGAGAAACTGCTTAGTGTTCTGTTAATTCATCTCACAGAGTTACAGTTTTCCCTTGAAGAAGCCGCACGATAAGTCTGTTCCTGTGGAATTCAAAAAGTGATAATTGGACGCCCTTAGAGGGCTATGGTGAAAAAGAAAATATCCTCAGAGAAAAACTGGAAAGAAGCATGCTGAGCAACTGCTTTGTGAAGTGTGACTTCCACTCACAGAGTTACATCTGTATTTCGTGGATGTCTTTGCTAGGCTGATATCTGTGGAATCTGAGAACATATATTTCGGATCCCTTTGAAGACTGTAGGGCAAAAGGAAATATCCTCAGATAAAAAGGAGAAAGAAGCTTTCTGAGGAACTTCTTTGTGTTCTGTGAAATCATCTCACAGAGTTACAGCTTTCAACTCAAGAAGCCTTTCGCTAAGACAGTTCTTGTTAAATGTGCAAAGTGATATTTGGAAGCCCATAGGGGGCAATGGTGAAAAAGGAAATATCCTCAGATGAAATCTGGAAAGAAGCTTTCTGAGAAACTGCTCAGTGTTCTGTTAATTCATCTCACAGAGCTACAGCTTTCCATTCAAGAAGCCGCTCGCTAAGCCTGTTCTTGTGGAATTCGCAAAGTGATACTTGGAGCCCATAGAGGGCTATGGTGAAAAATAAAGTATCCTCAGAGAAAAACTTTAAAGAACCTTTCTGAGAAACTGCTTTGTGATGTGTGACTTCCACTCACAGAGTTACATCTGTATTTCGTGGATCTCTTTGCTAGCCTTATTTCTGTGGCATCTGAGAACAGATATTTCGGATCCCTGTGAAGACTATAGGGCCAAAGGAAATATCCTCCCATAACAAAGAGAAAGAAGCTTTCTGAGACACTTCTTTGTGTTCTGTGAAGTTATCTCACAGAGTTACAGCTTTCCCCTCAAGAAGCCTTTCGCTAAGACAGTTCTTTTGGAATTTGCAAAGTAAAATTTGGAAGCCCTTAGAGGGCTATGGTAAAAAAGGAAATATCCTCAGATGAAATCTGGAAAGAAGCTTTCGAGAAACTGCTTAGGGTGCTGTTAATTCATCTCACAGAGTTACAGCTTCCCCCTCAAGAAGCTTCTGTCTAAGCCTGTTCTTCTGGAATTCGCAAAGTGTTATTTGAAAGCCCATAGAGGGCTATGGTGAAAAAGAAAATATCCTCAGAGAAATACTGGAAAGAAGCTTTCTGAGAAACTGCTTTGTGATGTGTGACTTCCACTCACAGAGTTACATCTGTATTTCGTGGATCACTTTGCTAGCCTTGTTTTTGTGGAATCTGAGAACAGATATTTCGGATCCCTTAGAAAACTGTAGGGCCAAAGGAAATATCCTCACATAACAAAGACAAAGAAGGTTTCTGAGAAACTTCTTTGATTTCTGTGAAATCATCTCACAGAGTTACAGCTTTCCCCTCAAGAAGCCTTTCGCTAAGACAGTTTTTGTGGAATTGGCAAAGTGATATTTGGAAGCCCATAGAGGGCTATGTTGAAAAAGGAAATATCCTCTGTTGAATTCTGGAAAGAAGCTTTCTGAGAAACTGATTAGTGTTCTGGTAATTCATTTCACAGAGTTACATCTGTATTTCGTGGATCTCTTTGCTAGCCTTATTTCTCTGGGACCTGAGAACAGATATTTCGGATCCCTTTGAAGACTATAGGCCAAAGGAAATATCATCCGATAAGAAAGTGAAAGAAGCTTTCTGAGAAACTTCTATGTGTTCGGTGAAATCATCTCACAGAGTTACAGCTTTCCTCTCAAGAAGCCTTTCGCTAAGATAGTTTTTTGGAATTTGCAAAGTGATATTTGGAAGCCCATAGAGGGCTATGGTGAAAAAGGAAATATCCTCAGATGAAATCTGGAAAGAAGCTTTCTTACAAACTGCTTAGTGTTCTCTTAATTCTTCTCACAGAGTTACAGCTTTCCCCTCAAGAAGCCTCTCGCTAAGCCTGTTCTTGTGTAATTTGAAAGTGATATTTGAAAGCCCCTCGAGGGCTATGGTGAAAAAGAAAATAACCTCAGAGAAAAACTGGAAAGAATGTTTCTGAGAAACTGCTTTGTGATGTGTGACTTCCACTCACAGACTTACATCTGTATTTCGTGTGTCTCTTTGCTAGCCTTTTTTCTGTGGAATCCGAGAACAGATATTTCGGATCCCTTTGAAGACTTTAGGGCCAAGGAAATATCCTTTGATAACAAATACAAAGAAGCTTTCTGAGAATCTTCTTTGTGTTCTGTGAAATCATCTCACAGAGTTACAGCTTTCTCCTCTAGAAGAATTACGCTAAGACACTTCTTGTGGAATTTGCAAAGTGATATTTGGAAGCCCTTAGAGGGCTATGGTGAGAAAGGAAATATCCTCAGATGAAATCTAGAAAGCAGGTTACTGAGAAACTGCTTAGTGGTGTGTTACCTCATCTCACAGAGTTACAGCTTTCGCCTGAAGAAACCGCTCGCTGAGCCTGTTCTTGTGGAATTCGCAAAGTGATATTTGGAAGCCCATGGAGGGCTATGATGAAAAAGAAAATATCCTCTGCAAAGAACTGGAAAGAAGCTTTCTGAGAAACTGCTTTGTGATGTGTGATTTCCACTCACAGAGTTACATCTGTATTTCGTGGATCTCTTTGCTAGCCTTATTTCTGTGGAACCTGAAAACAGATATTTCGGTTGCCTTTCAAGACTATAGGGCCAAAGGAAATATCCTCCGATAACAAAGAGAAAGAAGCTTTCTGAGGAACTTCTTTGTATTCTGTGAAACCATCTCACAGAGTTACAGCTTGCCCCTCAAGAAGCCTTTCGCTAAGACAGTTCTTCTGGAACTGCAAAGTGATATTTGGAAGCCCATAGAGGGCTATAGGGAAAAACGAAATATCCTCAGATGAAATCTGGAAAGAAGCTTTCTGAGAAACTGCTTAGTATTCTGTTAATTCATCTCACAGATTTACAGCCTTCCCCTCAAGAAGCCGCTCGCTAAAACTGTTGTTTTGGAATTTGCAAAGTGATATTTGGAAACCCTTAGAGGGCTACGGTGAAAAAGAAAATATCCTCACAGAAAACTGGAAAGAAGCTTTCTGAGAAACTGCTTTGTGATGTGTGACTTCCACTCACAGAGTTACATCTGTATTTCGTGGATCACTTTCCTTGCCTTATTTCTGTTTAATCTGGGAACAGATATTTCAGATCCCTTGAAGACTTTAGGGCCAAAGGAAATATCCTCCGATAACAAAGAGAAAGAAGGATTCTGAGAAACTTCTTTGTGTTCTGTGAAATCATCTCACAGAGTTACAGCTTTCCCCTCCAGAAGCCTTTCGCTAAGACAGTTCTTGTGGAATTTGTAAAGTGATATTTGGAAGCCCGTAGAGGGCTACGGTGAAAAAGGAAATATCCCCAGATGAAAGCTGGAAAGAAATTTTGTGAGAAACTGCTTAGTGTTCCGTTAATTCATCTTACAGAGTTACATCTTTCCCCTCAAGAAGACACTCGCTAAGCCTGTACTTGTGGATTTCACAAAGTGATATTTGGAAGCCCATAGAGTTCTATAGTAAAAACGAAAATATAATCAGAGGAAAACTGGAAAGAAGCTTTCTGAGAAACTGCTTTGTGATGTGTGACTTCCACTCACAGAGTTACATCTGTATTTCGTGGATCTCTTTGCTTGCCTTATTTCTGTGGAATCTGAGAACAGATATTTCGGATCCCTTTGAAGTCTATAGGGCCAAAGGAAATATCCTCCGATAACAAGAGAAAGAAGCTTTCTGAGAAACTTCTTTGTGTTCTGTGAAATCAGCTCACAGAGTTACAGCTTTCCCCTCCAAAAGCCTTTCGCTAAGCCAGTTCTTGTGGAATTCACAAAGTGATATTTGGAAGCCCATAAAGGGCTATGGTGAAAAAAAGAAATATCCTCTGTTGAAATCTGGAAAGAAGCTTTGTGAGAAACTGCTTAGTGTTCTGTTAATTCATCTCTCAAAGTTACAGCTTTCCCCTCAAGAAGCCGCTCGCTAAGACTATTCTTGTGGAATTCGCAAAGTGATATTTGGAAGCCCATAGAGGGCTACGGTGAAAAAGAAAATATCCTCTGAAAACACTGGAAAGAAGCTTTCTGAGGAACTGCTTTGTGATGTGTGACTTCCACTAACCGAGTTACATCTGTATTTCGTGGATCTCTTTCCTAGCGTTATTTCTGTGGAATCTGAAACCGATATTTCGGATCCCTTTGAAGACTACAGGGCCAACGGAAATATCCTAAGATAACAAAGAGAAAGAAGCTTTCTGAGAAACTTCTTTGTGTTCTGTGAAATCATCTCACAGAGTTAGAGATTTCCCATCAAGAAGCCTTTCGCTAAGACAGTTCTTTTCGAATTTGCAAAGTGATATTTGGAAGCCCATAGAGGGCTATGGTGAAAAACGAAATATCCTCAGATGAAATCTGGAAAGAAGCTTTCTGAGAAACTGCTTAGTTTTCTGTTAATTCATCTCACAGAGTTACAGCTATCCCGTCAAGAAGCCGTTCGCTAAGCCTGTTCTTGTGGAATTCGCAAAGTGATATTTGGAAGCCCATAGAAGGCTATGGTGAAAAAGAAAATATCCTCAGAGAAAAACAGGAAAGAAGCTTTCGGAGAAACTGCTTTGTGTTCTGTGACTTCCACTCACAGGGTTACAGCTGATTTTGTGCATCTCTCTGGTATCCTTATTTCTGTGGAATCTGAGAACAGATATTTCGGATCCCTTTGAAGATTATAGGGCCAAAGGAAATATCCACCTATAACAAAGACAAAGAAGCTTTCTGACAAACTTCTTTGTGTTCTGTGAAATCATTTCACAGAGTTACAGCTTTCCCTTCAAGAAGCCTTTAGCTAAGACAGTTCTTGTGGAATTTGCAAAGTGATATTTGGAAGCCCATAGAGGGCTATGGTGAAAAAGGAAAGATCCTCAGATGAAATCTGAAAAGAAGCTTTCTGAGAAACTGCTTAGTGTTCTGTTAATTCATCTCAAAAAGTTACAGCTTTCCCCTCAAGAGGCCCCTCGCTAAGACTATTCTTGTGGAATTCGCAAAGTGATATTTGGAAGCCCATGGACGGCTATAGTGAAAAAGAAAATATGCTCAGCAAAAAACTGGAAAGAAGCTTTCTGAGAAAGTGCTTTGTGATGTGTGACTTCCACTCATAGAGTTACATCTGTATTTCGTGGATCTCTTTGCTGGCCTGATTTCTATGTAATCTGAAAACAGATATCTCGGATCCCTTTGAAGACTATAGGGCCAAAGGAAATATCCTTCGATAACAAAGACAAAGAAGCTTTCTGAGAAACTTATTTGTGTTCTGTGAAATCATCTCACAGAGTTACATCGTTCCCCTCAAGAAGCCTTTCGCTAAGACAGTTCTTGTGGAATTTAAAAAGTGATATTTGGAAGCCCATAGAGGGCTATGGTGAAAAAGGAAAGATCCTCAGATGAAATCTGGAAAGAAGCTTTCTGAGAAACTGCTTAGTGTTCTGTTAATTCATCTCACAGTGTTACAGCTTTCCCCTAAAGAAGACGCTCGCTAAGCCTGTTCTTTAGGAATTCGCAAAGTGATATTTGGAAGCCCATAAAAGGCTACGGTGAAAACGAAAATATCCTGAGAGAAAAACTGGAAAGAAACTTTCTGGGAAACTGCTTGGTGATGTGTGACTTCCACTCACAGAGCTACATCTGTATTTCGTGGATCTCTCTGCTAGCCTTATTTCTGTGGAATCTGAGAACAGAAGAGATATTTCGGATCCCTTTGAAGACTATAGGGCCAAAGGGAATATCCTCTGATAAAAAAGAGATAGAAGCTTTCTCAGAAACTTCTTTGTGTTCTGTGCAATCATCTCACAGAGTTACAGCTTTCCCCTCCAAAAGCCTTTCGCTAAGAGAGTTCTTGTGGAATTTGCAAAGTGATATTTGGAAGCCCGTGGAGGACTATGGTGAAAAAGGAAATATCCTCAGATGTAATCTGGAAGAAAGCTTTCTGAGAAACTGCTTAGTGCTGAGTTAACTCATCTCACAGAGTTACAGCTTTCCCCTCAAGAAGCCGCTCGCTAAGCCTGTTCTTGTGGAATTCGCAAAGTGATATTTGGAAGCCCATAGAGGGTTATGGTGAAAAAGAAAATATCCTCAGAAAAAAACTGAAAAGAAGCTTTCTGAGAAACTGCTTTGTGATGTGTGACTTCCACTCACAGAGTTACGTCTCTATTTCGTGGATCTCTTTGCTAGCCTTATTTCTGTGGAATCTGAGAACAGATATTTCGGATCCCTTTGAAGAATATAGGGCCAAAGGAAATATCCTCCCAAAACAAAGAGAAAGAAGCTTTCTGAGAAACTTATTTGTGTTCTCTGAAATCAACTAACAGACTTACAGCTTTCCCCTCAAGAAGCCTTTCGCCAAGACAGTTCTTGTGGAATTTGCAAAGTGATATTTGGAAGCCCATAGAGGGCTATGGTGAAAAACGAAATATCCTCAGATGAAATCTGGAAAGAAGCTTTCTGAGAAATTGCTTGGTGTTCTGTTAATTCATCTCACAGAGTTACAGCTTTCCCCTCAAGGAGCCGCTCGGTCAGCCTGTTCTTCTGGAATTCGCAAAGTGATATTTGGAAGCCCCTACAGGGCTATGGTGAAAAGGAAAATATCCTCAGAGAAAAACTGGAAAGAAGCTTTCTGAGAAATGCTTTGTGATGAGTGACTTCCACTCACAGTGTTACATCTGTATTTCGTGGATATGTTTGCTAGCCTTATTTCTGTGAAATCTTAGAACAGACATTTCGGATTCCTTTGAAGACTATAGGGCCAAAGTAAATATCCTCCGATAACAAAGAGAAAGAAGCTTTCAGAGCAACTTCTTTGTTTTCTGTGAAATCATCTCACAGAGTTACAGCTTTCCCCTAAAGAAGCCGCTCGCTAAGCCTGTTTTTGTGGAATTCGCAAGGTGATACTTGGAAGCCCCTAGAGGGCAATGGTGAAAAGGAAAATATCCTCAAAGAAAAACTGGAAAGAAGCTTTCTGAGAAACTGCTTTGTGATGTGTGACTTCCACTCACAGAGTTACATCTGTATTTCGTGGATCTCTTTGCTACCCTCATTTCTTTGGAATCTGAGGACAGATATGTCGGATCCCATTGAAGACTATCGGGCCAAAGGAAATATCCTCCGATAACAAAGAGAAAGAAGCTTTCTGAGAAACTTCTTTGTGTTCTGTGAAATCATCTCACAGAGTTACAGCTTTCCCCTCAAGAAGCCCTTAGCTAAGACAGTTTTTGTGGAATTTGCAAAATGATATTTGGAAGCCCATAGAGGGCTCTGGTGAAAAAGAAAATATCCTCAGAGAAAAACTGGAAAGAAGATTTCTGAGAAACTGCTCTGTGATGTGTGACTTCCACTCAAAGAGTTACATCTGTATTTCGTGGATCTCTTTGCTAGCCTTATTTCTGTGGAATCTGAGAACAGATATTTCGTTCCCTTTGAAGACTAAAGGACCAAAGGAAATATCCTCCGATAACAAAGAGAAAGAAGCTTTCTGAGAAACTTCTTTGTGTTCTGTGAAATCAACTCACAGAGTTGCAGCTTTCCCCTCAAGAAGCCTTTCGCTAAGACACTTCTTGTGTAATTTGCAAAGTGATATTTAGAAGCCCATAGAGGGCTATGGTGAAAAAATTAATATCCTCAGATGAAATCTGGAAAGAAGCTTTCTGCTCCACTCCTTAGTTTTCCGTTAATTCATCTCACAGAGTTACAGCTTTCCCCTCAAGAAGCCGCTCGCTAAGCCTGTTCTTGTGGAATGCGCAAAGAGATATTTGGAAGCCCATAGAGCTCTATGATGAAAAATGAAATATCCTCAGATGAAATCTGTAAAAAAGCTTTCTGAGAAACTGCTTAGTGCTGTGTTAATTCATCTCACAGAGTTACAGCTTTCCCCTCAATAAGCCGCTCGCTAAGCCTCTTCTTGTGGAATTCGCAAACTGATATTTGGAAGCCCCTAAAGGACTGTGGTGAAAGAGAAAATATTCTCAGAGAAAAACTGGAAAGAAGCTTTCTGAGAAACTGCTTTGTGATGTGTGACTTGCGCTCAAAGTGTTACATCTGTATTTCGTGGATCTCTTTGCTAGCCTTATTTCTGTGAAATCAGAGAACAGATATTTCGGATCCCTTTGAAGACTATAGGGCCAAAGGAAATATCCTGCGATAACAAAGAGAAAGAAGTTTTCTGAGAAACTTCTTTGTGTTCTGCGAAATCATTTCACAGAGTTACAGCTTTCGACTCAAGAAGCCTTACGCTAAGAAAATTCTTGTGGAATTTGCAAAGTGATATTTGGGAGCCCATAGAGGGCTATGGTTTAAAAGGAAATATCGTCAGATGAAATCTGGAAAGAAGCATTCTGAGAAACTCCTTAGTGTTCTGTTAAGTCATCTCATTAGAGTTACAGCTTTCCCCTCAAGATACGCTCGCTAAGCTTGTTCTTGTGGAATTCGCAATGTGATATTTAGAAGCCCATAGAAGGCTACGGTGAAAAAGAAAATATTGTCAGAGAAAAACTGGAAAGAAGCTTTCTGAGAAACGGCTTTTTGATTTGGGACTTCCACTCACAGAGTTACATCTGTATTTCATGAATCTCTTTGCTAGCCTTATTTCTGTGGAATCTGAGAACAGATATTTCTGATCCCCTTGAAGAGTATAGGGCCAAAGGAAATATCCTCCGATAACAAAGAGAAAGAAGCTTTCTGAGAAACTTCTTTGTGTTCTGTAAAATCATCTCACAGAGTTACAGCTTTCCCCTCAGGAATCCTTTCGCTAAGACAGTTCTTGTGGAATGTGCAAGGTGATTTTTGGAAGCCCAAAGAGGGCTATGGTTAAAAAGGAAATATCCTCAGATGAAAACTCAAAAGAAGCTTTCTGGGAAACTGCTTAGTGTTCTGTTAATTCATCTCACAGAGTTACAGCTTACCCCTCAGGAAGCCGCTCACTAAGTCTGTTCTTGTGGAATGCGCAAAGTGATATTTGGAAGCATATAGAGGGCTAAGGTGTAAAAAAAAATATCCTCAGAGAAAAACTGGAAAGAAGCTTTATGAGAAACTGCTTTGTGATGTGTGACTTCCACTGACAGAGTTACATCTGTATTTCCTGGATCTCTTTGCTAGTCTTATTTCTGTGGAATCTTAGAACCGATATTTCGGATCCCTTTGAAGACTATAGGGACAAAGGAAATATCCTCCGATCACAAAGGGAAATAAGCTTTCTGAGAAACTTCGTTGTGTTCTGTGAAATCATCTCACAGAGTTACAGCTTTCCCCTCAAGAAGCCTTTCGCTAATACAGTTCTTGTGGAATTTGCAAAATGATATTTTACAGCCAATATAGGGCTATGGTGAAAAAGAAATTATCCTCAGAGAAAAACTGGAAAGAAGCTTTCTGAGAAACTGCTTTGTGATGTGTGACTTCCACTCAAAGAGTTACATCTGTATTTCGTGGATCTCTTTGCTAGCCTTATTTCTGTGGAATCTGAGAACAGATATTACGGATCCCTTTGAAGACTATAGGGCCAAGGAAAATATCCTCCGACAGCAAAGAGAAAGAAGCTTTCTGAGGAACTTCTTTGTGTTCTGCGAAATCATCTCATGGAGTTACAGCTTTCGCCTCAGGAAGCCTTTCGCTAAGACAGTTCTTGTGGAATTTGCAAAGTGATATTTGGGAGACCATAGAGGGCTATGGTGACAAAGGAAATATCCTCAGATGAAATCTGGAAAGAAGCTTTCTGAGAAATTGCTCAGTGTTCTGTTAATTCATGTCCCAGGCTTACATCTGTATTTCGTGGATCTCTTTGCTAGCCTTATTTCTGTGGAATCTGAGAACAGATATTTCGGATCCCTTTGAAGACTATAGGGCCAAAGGAAATATCCTCCGATAACTAAGAGAAAGCAGCTTTCTGAGAAACTTCTTTGTGTTCGGTGAAATCATCTCACAGAGTAACAGCTTTCCCCTCAAGAAGACTTTCGCTAAGACAGTTCTTGTGGAATTTGCAGAGTGATATTTGGAAGCCCATAGAGGGCTACGGTGAAAAAGGAAATATCCTCAGATGAAATCTGGAAAGAAGCTTTCTGAGAAACTCCTTAGTGTTCCGTTAATTCATCTCACAGAGTTACAGCCTTCCCCTCAAGAAGCCTTTCGCTAAGCCCGTTCTTGTGGAATTCGCAAAGAGATATTTGGAAGCCCATAGAAGGCTTCGGTGAAAAAGAAAATATCCTCAGAGAAAAACTGGAAAGAAGCTCTCTGAGAAACGGCTTTGTGATGTGGGACTTCCAGTCACAGAGTTACATCTGTATTTCGTGAATCTCTTTGCTAGCCTTATTTCTGTGGAATCTGAGAACTGATATTTCGGATCCCTTTGAAGATTAAAGGGCCAAAGGAAATATCCTCCCATAACAAAGAGAAAGACGCTTTCTGAGAAACTTCTTTGTGTTCTGTGAAATCATCTCACAGAGTTACAGCTTTCCCCTGAAGAAGCCTTTTGCTAAGACAGTTCTTGTGGAAAATGGAAAGTGATATTTGGAAGGCCATAGAAGGCCATGGTGAAAAAGGAAATATCCTCAGATGAAATCTGGAAAGAAGCTTTCTGAGAAACTGCTTAGTATTCTGTTAATTAACCTCTCGGATTTACAGCTTTCCCCTCAAGACGCCCCTCGCTAAGCTGGTTCGTGTGGAATTCGCAAAGTGATATTTGGAAGCCCATAGAGGGCTATGATGAAAAAGAAAATATCCTCAGAGAAAAACTGGAAAGAAATTTTCTGAGAAACTGCTTTGTGATGTGGGACTTCCACTCACAGAATTACATCTGTATTTCGTGGATCTCTTTGATAGCCTTATTTCTGAGGAATGTGAGAACAGATATTTCGGATCCCTTTGAAGACTATAGGGCCAAAGGAAATATCCTCCGATAACAAAGACAAAGAAGCTTCCTGAGAACCTTCTTTGTGTTCTGTGAAATCATCTCACAGAGTTAGAGCTTTCCCATCAAGAAGCCTTTCGCTAAGACAGTTCTTTTCGAACTTGCAAAGTGATATTTGGAAGCCCATAGAGGGCTATTGTGAAAAATGAAATAACCTCAGATGAAATCTGGAAATAAGTTTTCTGAGAAACTGCTTAGTGTTCTGTTAATTCATCTCACAGAGTTACAGCTTTCCCCTCAAGAAGACGCTCGCTAAGCCTGTTCTTGTGGAATTCGCAAAGTGATATTTGGAAGCCCATAGAGGGCTACGGTGAAAAAGAAAATATCCTCAGAGAAAAACTGGAAAGAAGGTTTCTGAGAAACTGCTTTGTGATGTTTGACTTACACTCACAGACTTACATCTGTATTTCGTGGATCTCTTTGCCAGCCTTACTACTGTGGAATCTGAGAACCGATATTTCGGATGCAATTGAAGACTATAAGGCCAAAGGAAATATCCTCTGATAACAAAGAGAAAGAAACTTCCTTAGAAATTTCTTTGTGTTCTGTGAAATCGGCTCACAGAGTTACTTTGCAAATTCCAGAAGAACAGGCATAGCGAGCGGCTTCTTGAGGGGAAAGCTGTAACTCTGTGAGATGGTTTAACAGAACACTAAGCAGTTTATCAGAAAGCTCCTTTCTAGATTTCATATGAGGATATTTCCTTTTTCAACATAGCCCTCTATGGGCTTCCAAATATCACTTTACAAATTCCACAAGAACTGTCCTCGCGAAAGGCTTCTTGAGAAGAAAGCTGTAAGTGTGTGAGATGATTTCACAGAACACAAAGAAGTTTCTCAGAAAGCTTCTTTCTCTTTGTTATCGGAGGATATTTCCTTTGGCCCAAAAGTCTTCATAGGCATCCGAAATATCTGTTCTCAGATTCCACAGAAATAAGGCTTGCAAAGAGATCCACGAAATACAGAGGTAACTCTGTGAGTGGAAGTCACACATCACAAAGCAGTTTCTCAGAAAGCTTCTTTCCAGTTTTTCTCTGAGGATATTTCATTTTTAACCATAGCCCTCTATTTGGTTCCAAATATCACTTTGCGAATTACACAAGAAGATGCTTAGGGAGCGGCCTCTTGAGGGGAAAGCTGTAACTCTGTGAGATGAATTAACAGAACAGTAAGGAGTTTCTCTGAAACCTTCTTTCTCTTTGTTATCAGAGGATATTTCCTTCGGCCCTATAGTCTTCAAAGGGATCCAAAATATCTGTTCTCGGATTCCTCAGAAATAAGGCTAGCAAAGAGATCCACGAAAAACAGATGTTACTCTGTGAGTGGAAGTCACACATCACAAAGCAGTTTCTCAGAAAGTTTCTTTCGAGATTTCATCTGAGGATATTTTCTTTTTCACCATAGCCCTCTATGGGCTTCCAAATATCACTTTGCAAATTCCAGAAAAACAGGCTTATCAAGCGGCTTCTTCAGGGAAAAGCTGTAAATCTGTGAGATGATTTAACAGAACACTAAGCAGTTTCTCAGAAAGCTTCTTTCCAGATTTCATCTGAGGATATTTCCTTTTTCATCATAGCCCACTATGGGCTTCCAAATATCACTTTGCATATTCCACAAGAACTCTCTTAGCGAAAGGCTTCTTGAGGGGAAAGCTGTAACTCTGTGAGATGATTTCACAGAACACAGAGAAGTTTCTCAGAAAGCTTCTTTCCAGATTTCATCTGAGGATATTTTCTTTTTCACCATAGCCCTCTATGGGCTTCCAAATATCACTTTGCAAATTCCAGAAAAACAGGCTTATCAAGCGGCTTCTTCAGGGAAAAGCTGTAAATCTGTAAGATGATTTAACAGAACACTAAGCAGTTTCTCAGAAAGCTTCTTTCCAGATTTCATCTGAGGATATTTCCTTTTTCATCATAGCCCACTATGGGCTTCCAAATATCACTTTGCATATTCCACAAGAACTCTCTTAGCGAAAGGCTTCTTGAGGGGAAAGCTGTAACTCTGTGAGATGATTTCACAGAACACAGAGAAGTTTCTCAGAAAGCTTCTTTCCAGATTTCATCTGAGGATATTTTCTTTTTCACCACAGCCCTCTATGGGCTTGCAAATATCACTTTGGGAATTCCACAAGAAGAGTCTTAGCGAGCGGCCTCTTAAGGGGAAAGCTGTCACTCTGTGAGATGATTTCAAAAAACACAAAGAAGTTTCTCAGAAGGCTTCTTTCTCTTTGTTATCGGCGGATATTTACTAATGCCCTGTACTCTTCAAAGGGATCTGAAATATCTGTTCTCAGATTCCGCATAAATAAGGCTAACAAAGAGACCATGAAATAGAGATGTAATTCTGTGAGTGGAAGTCACACATCACAAAGCAGTTTCTCAGAAAGCTTCCTTCCAGATTTCATCTGAGGATATTTCCTTTTTCACTATAGCCCTCTGAGGGCTTCCAAATATCACTTTGCAGATTCCACAAGAACTGTCATAGCGAAAGGCTTCTTCAGGGGAAAGCTGTAACTCTGAGAGATGATTTCACAGAACACAAAGAAGATTCTCAGAAAGCTTCTTTCTCTTTGTTATCGGAGGATATTTCCTTTGGCCCAAAACTCTTCGTAGCGATCCGAAATATCTGTTTTCAGATTCCACAGAAATAATGCTAGCAAAGAGATCCACGAAATACAGATGTAACTCTGTGAGTGGAAGTCAAACATCACAAAGCAGTTTCTCAGAAATCTTCTTTCCAGTTTTTCTCTGAGGATATTTTCTTTTTCCCATAGCCCTTTATGGGTTTCCAAATATCACTTTGCGAATTCAACAAGAACAGGCATAGCGAGCGGCCTCTTTGGGGGAAAGCTGTAACCCTGTGAGTTGAATTAACAGAAAACTAAGCAGTTTCTCAGAAAGCTTCTTTCCAGATTTCATCTGAGGATATTTCCTTTTTCACCATAGCCCTCTATGGGCTTCCAAATATCACTTTGCCAATTATAAAAGAACTGTCTTAGCGAAAGCCTTCTTGATTGTAAAGCTGTAACTCAGTGAGATGATTTCACAGAACACAAAGAAGTTTCTCAGAAAGCTTCTTTCTCTTTTTTATTTGAGGATATTTCCTTTGACTCTATAGTCTTCAAAGGGATCCGAAATATCTGTTCCCAAATTCCACAGATGTAAGGCTAGCAAAGTGATCAACGAAATACAGATGTAACTCTGTGAGTGGAAATCACACATCACAGAGCAGTTTCTCAGAAAGCTTCTTTCCAGTTTTTCTCTGAGGATATTTTCTTTTTCAGCGTAGCCCTCTATGGGCTTCCAAATATCACTTTGCGAATTCCACAAGAACAGGCTTAGCGAGCGGCCTCTTGAGGGGAAAGCTGTAACTCTGTGAGATGAATTAACAGAACACTAAGCAGTTTCTCAGAAAGCTTCTTTCCATATTTCACCTGAGGATATTCCCTTTTTCACCATAGCCCTCTATGGGCTTCCAAATATCACTTTGCCAATTCCTCAAGAACTGTCTTAGCGAAAGGCTTCTTGATGGGAAAGCTGTAACTCTGTGAGATGATTTCACAGAACACAAAGAAGTTTCTCAGAAAGCTTCTTTCTCTTTGTTATCGGAGGATATTTCCTTTGGCCCTATAGTCTTCAAAGGTATCCGAAATATCTGTTCTCAGATTCCACAGAAATAAGGCAAGCAAAGAGACCCATGAAATACAGATGTAACTCTGTGAGTGGAAGTCACACATCACAAACCAGTTTCTCAGAAAGCTTCTTTCCTGTTTTTCTCTGAGGATATTTTCTTTTTCACAATAGCCCTCTAATGGCTTCCAAATATCACTTTGCGATTTCCACAAGAACAGGCTTAGCGAACGGTCCCTTGATGGGAAAGCTGTAACCCTTTAAGATGAACTAACAGAACTCTAAGCAATTTCTCAGAAAACCTCTTTCCCGATTTCATCTGAGGATATTTCCTTTTTCACCATAGCCCTGTATGGGCTTCCAAATATCACTTTGCAAATTACAAAAGAATAGGCTTAGCGAAAGGCTTCTTGAGGGGAAAGCTGTAATTCTGTGAGATGATTTCACAGAACACAAAGAAGTTTCTCAGAAAGCTTCTTTCTCTTTGTTCTCGGAGGATATTTCCTTTGGCCCTATTGTCTACAAAGAGATCCGAAATATATGTTCTCAGATTCCACAGAAATAAGGCTAGCAAAGAGATGCACGAAATACAGATGTAACAATGCCAGTGGAAGTCACACATCACAAAGCAGTTTCTCAGAAAGCTTCTTTCCACTTTTTCTCTGAAGATATTTTCTTTTTCACCATAGCCCTCTAATAGCTTCCAAATATCACCTTGCGAATTCCACAAGAACAGGCTTAGCGAGCGGCCTCTTAAGGGGAAAGCTGTAACTCTGTGAGATTAATTAATAGAACACTAAGTAGTTTCTCAGAAAGCTTCTTTACAGATTTCATCTGAGGATATTTCCTTTTTCACCATAGCCCTTTATTTGCTTCCAAATATCACTTTGCCAATTCCACAAGAACTGTCTTAGTGAAAGGTTCTTCAGGGGAAAGCAGTAACTCTGTGAGATTATTTCACAGAACACAAAGAAGTTTCTCAGAAAGCTTCTTTCTCTTTGTTATTGGGGGATGTTTCCTTTGTCCCTAGAGATTTCAAAGGGATCCGAAATATCTGTTCTCACATTCCACGGAAATAAGGCTAGCAAAGAGATCCACGAAATACAGATGAAACTCTGTCAGATGAATTACCAGAACACTAAGCAGTTTCTCAGAAAGCTTCTTTCCAGATTTCATCTGAGGATGTTTCCTTTTTCACCATAGCCCTCTTGGGCTTCCAAATATCACTTGGCCAATTCCGCAAGATCTGTCTTAGCGAATGGCTTCTTGAGGGGAAAGCTGTAACTCTGTGAGATGATTTCACAGAACACAAAGAAGTTTCTCGAAAAGCTTCTTTCTCTTTTTATCGGAGGATATTTCCTTTGGCCCTATTGTCTTCAAAGGGATCCGAAATATCTGTTCTCAGATTCCACAGAAATAAGGCTAGCAAAGAGATCCACGCAATACAGATGTAACTCAGTGAGATGAATTAATAGAACACTAAGCAGTTTCTCAGAAAGCTTCTTTCCAAATTTCATCTGAGGATATTTCCTTTTTCACCATAGTACTCTATGGGCTTCCAAATATCACTTTGCCAATTCCATAAGAACTATCTTAGCGAAAGCCTTCTTGAGGGGAAAGCTGTAACTGTGTGAGATGATTTCACAGAACACAAAGAAGTTTCTTAGAAAGCTTCTTTCACTTTGTTATCGGAGGATATTTCATTTGGCCCTATAGTCTTCAAAGGGATCTGAAACATCTGTTCTCAGATTCTACAGAAATAAGGCTAGCAAAATGATCCAGGAAATACAAATGTAACTCCGTGAGTGGAAGTCTCACGTCACAGAGCAGTTTCTAAGAAAGCTTCTTTCCAGATTTCATCTGAGGATATTTCCTTTTTCACCATAGACCTCTCTGGGCTTCCAAATATCACTTTGCCAATTCCACAAGAACTGTCTTAGAGAAAGGCTTCTTGAGGGGAAAGCTGTAACTTTGTGTGATGATATCACCGAACACAAAGAAGTTTCTCGGAAAGCCTCTTTCTCTTTGCTATCAGAGGATAATTCCTTTGGCCCTATAGTCTTCAAAGGGATCCGAAATATCTGTTCTCAGCTTCCACAGAAATAATGCTAGCAAAGAGATCCACGAAATACAGATGTATCTCTGTGAGATGAATTAACAGAACGCTAAGCAGTTTCTCAGAAAGCTTCTTCCCAGATTTCATCTGACGATATTTCCTTTTTCACCAGAACCATCTATGTGCTGCCAAATATCACTTTGCCAATTCCACAAGAACTGTCTTACCAAAAGGCTTCTTGAGGGGAAAGCTGTAACTCTGTGAGATGATTTCACAGAACCCAAAGAAGTTTCTCAGAAAGCTTCTTTCTCTTTGTTATCGGAAGATATTTCCTTTGGCCCTGTAGTCTTCAAAGGGATTCGAAATATCTGTTCTCAGATTCCACAAAAATATGGCTAGCAAAGAGATCCACGAAATACAGGTGTAACTCTTTGAGATGAATTAACAGAACACTAAGCAGTTTCTCATAAAGCTTCTTTCCAGGTTTCATCTGAGGGTATTTCCTTTTTCACCATAACCCTCTATGTGCTTCCAAATATCACTTTGCCAATTCCACAAGAACTGTCTTAGCGAAAGTCTTCTAGAGGGGAAAGCTGTAACTCTTTGAGATGATTTCACAGAACACCAAGAAGTTTCTCAGAAAGCTTCTTTCTCTTTGTTATCGGAGGACATTTCCTTTGGCCCTATAGTCTTCAAAGGGATCCGAAATATCTGTTCTCAGATTCCACAGAAATAAGGCTAGGAAAGAGATCCAGGAAATACAGATGTAACTCTGTGAGATGAATTAACAGAACACAAAGCAGTTTCTCAGCAAGCTTCTTTCCAGATTTCATCTGAGGATATTTCCTTTTTCACCATTGCCCTCCATGGGCTTCTAAATACCACTTTACCAACTCCACAAGAACTGTCTTAGCGAGCGGCTTCTTGAGGGGAAAGCTGTAACTCTGTGAGATGATTTCACAGAACACAAAGAAGTTTCTCGGAAAGCTTCTTTCTCTTAGTTATCGGAGGATATTTCCTTTGGCCCTATAGTCTTCAAAGGAATCCGAAATATCTGTTCTCAGATTCCACAGAAATAAGGCTAGCAAAGAGGTACACGAAATACAGATGTAACTCTGTAAGTGGAAGACACATGACAGAGCAGATTGTCAGAAAGCTACTTTCCAGATTTCATCTGAGGATATTTCCTTTTTCACCATAGCCCTTTAAGGGCTTCCAAATATCACTTTGCCAATTCCACAACGGCTGTCGTAGCAAAAGGCTTCTTGAGGGGAAAGCTGTAACTCTGTGAGAATATTTCACAGTACACAAAGAAGTTTCTCAGAAAGCTTCTTTCCAGATTTCATTTCAGGATATTTCCTATTTCACCATAGCCCTCTATGGGCTTTCAAATATCGCTTTGCTTATTCCACAAGAACTGTCTTAGCGAAAGGCCACTTGAGGGGAAAGCTTTAACTCTGTGAGATGATTTCACAGAACACAAAGAAGTTTCTCAGAAAGATTCTTTCTCTTTGTTATCGGAGGATATTTCCTTTGGCCCTCTAGTCTTGAAAGGGATCTGAAATATCTGTTCTCAGATTCCACAGAAATAAGGCTAGCAAAGAGATCCACGAATACAGATGTAACTCTGTGAGATGAATTAACAGAACACTAAGCAGTTTCTCAAAAAGCTTCTTTCCAGATTTCATCTGAGGATATTTCCTTTTTCACCATAGCCCTCTATGGGCTTCCAAATATCACTTTGCCATTTCCACAAGAACTTACTTAGCGAAAGGCTTCTTGAGGGGAAAGCTGAAACTCTGTGAGATGATTTCACAGAACTCGAAGAAGTTTCTCCGAAACCTTCTTTCTCTTTGTTATCGGAGGATATTTCCTTTGGCCCTAGAGTATTCAAAGGGATCCGAAATATGTGTTCTGCGATTTCATAGAAAGAAGGCTAGCAAATAGATCCACGAAATACAGATGTAACACTGTGAGATGAATTAACAGAACACTAAGCAGTTTCTCAGAAAGCTTCTTTCCAGATTTCATCTGAGGATAATTCCTTTTTCACCATAGCCCTCTAAGGGCTTCGAAATATCACTTTGCCAATTCCACAAGAACTGTCTTAGCGAAAGACTTCTTGAGGGGAAAGCTTAAACTCTGTGAGATGGTTTCACAGAACACAAAGAAGTTTGTCAGAAAGCTTCTTTCTCTTTGTTATCGTAGGATATTTCCTTTAGCTCTATAGTTTTCAAAGGCATCCGAAATATCTGTTCTCAGATTCCACAGAAATAAGGCTAGCAAAGAGATCCACGAAACACAGATGTAACACTGTGAGATGAATTAACAGAACACTAAGCAGTTTCTCAGAAAGCTTCTTTCCAGATTTCATCTAAGGATATTTCCTTTTCACCGTAGCCCTCTATGAGCTTCCAAATATCACTTTGGGAATTCCACAAGAACTGTCTTAGCGAAAGGCTTCTTCAGGGGAAAGCTGTAACTCTGTGAGATGATTTCACAGAACACAAACGAGTTTCTCAGAAAGCTTCTCTCTCTTTGTTATCGGAGGATATTTCCTTTGGCACTATAGTCTTTAAAGGGATCCAAAATATGTCTTTTCAGATTCCACAGAAATAAGGCTAGCAAACAGATCCAAGAAATACAGATGTAACTCTGCGAGATGAATTAACAGAACACTAAGCAGTTTCTCTGAAAGCTTCTTTCGAGATTACATTTGAGGATATATCTTTTTTCACCATAGCCCTCTTTGGGCTTTCAAATATGGCTTTGCTTATTCCTCAAGAACTGTCTTAGCGAAAAGCAATTTGAGAGGAAAGCTGTAACTCTGTGAGATGATTTCACAGAACACAAAGCAGTTTCTCAGAAAGCTTCTTTCTCTTTGTTATCGGAGGATATTTCCTTTGGCCCTATAGTCTTCAAAGGGATCTGAAATATCTGTTCTCAGATTCCACAGAAATAAGGCTAGCAAAGAGATCCACGAATACAGATGTAACCCTGTGAAATGAATTAACAGAACACTAAGCAGTTTCTCAAAAAGATTCTTTCCAGATTTCATCTGAGGATATTTCTTTTTTCACCATAGACCTCTATGGGCTTCCAAATATCACTTTGCCAATTCCACAAGAACTGTCTTAGCGAAAGGCTTCTTGAGGGGAAAGCTGCAACTCTGTGAGATGATTTCACAGAACACACAGAAGTTTCTCAGAAAGCTTCTTTCTCTTTGTTATCGGATGATATTTCCTTTGGACCTATAGTCTTCAAAGGGTTCAAAATATCTGTTCTCAGATTCCACAGAAATAAGGGTGGCAAAGACATCCACGAAATTCAGATGTAACTCTGTGAGATGAATTAACAGAGCACTAAGCAGTTTCTCAGAAAGCTTCCTTCCAGATTTCATCTGAGGATATTTCCTTTTTCACCGTAGCCCTCTATGGGCTTCAAATTTATCACATTGCCAATTCCACAAGAACTATCTTAGCGAAAGGCTTCTTGAGGGGAAAGCTGTGACTCTGTGAGATGATTTCACAGAACACAAAGAAGTTTCTCAGAAAGCTTCTTTCTCTTTGTTATCGGAGGATGTTTCCTTTGGCCCTATAGTCTTCATAGGGATCCGAAATATCTGTTCTCAGATTCCACAGAAATAAGGCTAGCAAAGAGATCCACGAAATACAGATGTAAGTCTGTAAGTGGAAGTCACAACACAGACCAGTTTGTCAGAAAGCAACTTTCCAAATTTCATCTAAGGATATTTCCTTTTTCACCACAGCCCTTTAAGTGCTTCCAAATATCACCTTGCCAATTCCACAAGAACTGTCTTAGCGAAAGGCTTCTTGAGGGGAAAGCTGTAACTCTGTGAGATGATTTCGCAGAACGCAAAGAAGTTTCTCAGAAAGCTTCCTTCTCTTTATTATCGGAGGATATTTCCTTTGGCCCTATAGTCTTCAAAGGGATCCGAAATATCTGTTCTCAGATTCCACAGAAATAAGGCTAGCAAAGAGATCCACGAAATACAGATATAACTCTGCGAGATGAATTAACAGAACACTAAGCAGTTTTTCAGAAAGCTTCTTTCCAGATTCCATCTGAGGATATTTCTTTTTCATCATAGCCCTCTAGGGGCTTCCAAATATCACTTTGCCAATTCCAAAAGAACTGTCTTAGTGAAGGCTTCTTGAGGGGAAAGCTGTAACTCTGTGAGATGATTTCACAGAACACAAAGAAGTTTCTCAGAAACCTTCTTTCTCTTTGTTATCGGAGGATATTTCCTTAGGCCCTATAGTCTTCAAAGGGATCCGAAATATCTGTTCTCAGATTCCACAGAAATAAGGCTAGCAAAGAGATCCACGAAATACAGATGTAACTCTCTGAGATAAATTAACAGAACACTAAGCAGTTTCTCAGAAAGCTTCTTTCCAGATTTCATCTGAGAATAGTTCATTTTTCACCGTAGCCCTCTATGGGCTTCCAAATATCTCTTTGCCTATTCCACAAGATGTGTGTTAGCGAAAGGCTTCTTGAGGGGAAAACTGTAACTCTGCGAGATGATTTCACAGAACACATAGAAGTTTCTCAGAAAGCTTCTTTCTCTTTTTTATCAGAGGATATTTCCTTTGGCCTATAGTCATCAAAGGGATGCGAAATATCTGTTCTCAGATTCTACAGAAATAACAGTAGCAAAGAGATCCACGAAATACAGATGTAACTCTTTGAGTGGAAGTCACACATCGCAGAGCAATATCTCAAAATCTTCTTTAGAGATTTCATGTGAGGATATTTCCTTTTTCACCATAGCCCTCTAAAGGTTTCAAAATATCACCTTGCCAATTCCACAAGAACTGTCTTAGCGAAAGTCTTCTTGAGGGGAAAGCTGTAACTCTGTGAGATGACTTCACAGAACACAAAGATGTTTCTCAGAAAGGTTCTTTCTCTTTGTTATTGGAGGATATTTCCTTTGGCCCTAGGCTCTTCAAAGGAATCCGAAATATCTGTTCTCACATTCCACAGAAAAAAGGCTAGCAAAGAGATCCACGAAATACAGATGTAACACTGTGAGATGAATTAACAGAACACTAAGCAGTTTCTCAGAAAGGTTCTTTCCAGATTTCATCTGAGGATATATCCTTTTTCACCATAGCCCTCTAAGGACTTCCAAATATCACTTTGCCAATTCCACAAGAACTGTCTTAGCGAAAGGCTTCTTGAGGGGAACGCTGTAACTCTGTGAGATGATTTCACAGAACACAAAGAAGTTTCTCAGAAAGCTTCTTTCTCTTTGTTATCGGAGGATATTTCCTTTGTCCCTATATTCGTCAAAGGGATCCGAAATATCTGTTCTCAGATTCCACAGAAATAAGGCTAGCAAAGAGATCCACGAAATACAGATGTAACTCTGTGAGTGGAAATCACATCACAAGACAGTTTCTTAGAAAGCTTCTTTCCAGATTTCATCTGAGAGACTTTCCTTTTTCACCGTAGCCCTCTATCGGCTTCCAAATATCACTTTGCCAATTCCACAAGAACTGTCTTCGGGAAAGGCTTCTTGACGGGAATGCTGTAACTCTGTGAGATGATTTCACAGAACACGAAGACGTTTTTCAGAATGCTTCCTTCTCGTTGTTATCGGAGGATATTTCCTTTGGCCCTTTAGTCTTCAAAGGGATCCGAAATATCTGTTCTCAGATTCCACAGAAATAAGGCTAGCAAAGAGATCCACGAAATACAGATTTAACTCTACGTGATGAATTAACAGAACACTAAGCAGTTTCTCAGAAAGTTTTTTTCCAGATTCCATATGAGGATATTTCATTTTCACCATAGCCCTCTAAGGGCTTCCAAATATCACTTTGCCAATTCCACAAGAACTGTCTTAGCGAAAGGCTTCTTGAGTCGAAAGCTGAAACTCTGTGAGATGATTTCACAGATCACAAAGAAGTTTCTCAGAAAGCTTCTTTCTCTTTGTTATCGGAGGATATTTCCTTTGGCCCTATAGTCTTCAAAGGGATCCGAAATATCTGTTCTCAGATTCCACAGAAATAAGGCTAGCTAATAGATCCACGAAATACAGATGTAACAATGTGAGATGAATTAACAAAACACTAAGCAGTTTCTCAGAACGATTGTTTGCAGATTTCATCTGAGGATATTTTCTTTTTCATCATAGCCCTCTATGGGCTTCCAAATATCAGTTTGGCAATTCCACAAGAACTGTCTTAGCGAAAGACTTCTTGAGGGGAAAGCTGTAACTCTGTGAGATGATTTCACAGAACACAAAGAAGTTTCTCAGAAAACTTCTTTCTCTTAGTTATCGGTGGATAATTCCTTTGGCCCTATAGTCTTAAAAGGGATCCGAAATACATGTTCTCAGGTTCCACAGAAATAAGGCTAGCAAAAAGATCCACGAAATACAGATGTAACTTTGTGAGTGGAAGTCACACATCATAGTGCAGTTTCTCAAAAATCTTCTTTCCAGATTTCATATGAGGATATTTCCTTTTACACCATTGCCCTCTATGGGCTTACAAATACCACTTTGCCAATTCCACAAGAACTGTCTTAGCGAAAGGCCTCTCGAGGGGAAAGCTGTAACTCTGTGAGATGATTTCACAGAACACAAAGAAGTTTCTCAGTAAGCTTCTTTCCAGATTTCATCTGAGTATATTTCGTTTTTCACCACAGCCCTCTATGGACTTCCAAATATCACTTTTCTAATTCCACAAGAACTGTCATAGAGAAAGGCTTCTTGAGGGGAAAGCTGTAACACTGTGAGATGAATTAACAGAACACTAAGCAGTTTCTCAGAAAGCTTCTTTCCAGATTTCATCTTAGGATATTTCCTTTTCCACCATAGCCCTCTAAGGGTTTCCAAATATCACTTTGCCAATTCCACAAGAACTGTCTTAGCGAATGGCTTTTTGAGGGGAAAGCTGTAACTCTGTGAGATGATTTCACAGAACACAAAGAAGTTTCTCAGACAGCTTCTTTCTCTTTGTTATCGGAGGATAATTCCTTTGGCCCTATAGTCTTCAAAGGGTTACGAAATATATGTTCTCAGGTTCCACAAAAATAAGGATAGCAAAGAGATCCACGAAATACAGATATAACTTTGTGAGTGGAAGTCACACATCATAGTGCAGTTTCTCAAAAAGCTTCTTTCCAGATTTCATCTGAGGATATTTCATTTTTCACCATTGCCCTCTATGGGCTTCCAAATACCACTTTGCCAATTCCACAAGAACTGTCTTAGCGAAAGGCTTCTCAAGGGGAAAGTTGTAACTCTGTGAGATGATTTCACGGAACACAAAGAAGTTTCTCAGAAAGCTTCTTTCTCTTTGTTATCGGAGGATATTTCCTTTGGCCCTATAGTCTTCAAAGGGATCCGAAATATCTGTTCTCAGATTCCACAGAAATAAGGCTAGCAAAGAGGTCCACGAAATAGAGACGTAACTCTGTGAGATGAATTAGCAGAACGCTAACCAGTTTCTCAGAAAGCTTCTTTCCAGATTTCATCGTAGGATATATCCTTTTTCACCATAGCCCTCTATGGGCTTCCAAATATCACTTTACCAGTTCCACAAGAACTGTCTGAGCGAAAGGCTTCTTGAGGCAAAAGCTGTAACTCTGTTAGATGATTTCACAGAACACAAAGAAGTTTCTCAGAAAGCTTCTTTCTCTTTGTTATCGGAGGATATTTCCTTTGGCTCTATTGTCTTCAAAGGGATCAGAAATATCTGTTCTCAGATTCCACAGAAATAAGACTAGCAAAGAGGTGCAAGAAATAGAGACGTAACTCTGTGAGATGAATTAGGAGAACACTAAGCAGTTTCTCAGAAAGCTTCTTTCCAGATTTCATCTGATGATATTTCCTTTTTCACCGTAGCCCTCAATGTTCTTCCAAATATCACTTTGCCAATTCCACAAGAACTGTCTTAGCGAAAGGCTTCTTGAGGGGCAAGCTGTAACTCTGTGAGATGATTTCACAGAACACAAAGACGTTTCTCAGAAAGCTTATTTCTCTTTGTTATCGGAGGTTATTTCCTTTGGCCCTACAGTCTTCAAAGGGATCCGAAATATCTGTTTTCAGATGCCACAGAAATAAGGCTAGCAAAGAGATCCACGAAATACAGATGTAACTCTGTGAGATGAATTAACAGAACACTAAGCAGTTTCTCAGAAGGCTTCTTTCCAGATTTCATCTGAGGATATTTCCTTTTTCACCATAGCCCTCTATGGGCTTGCAACTATCACTTTGCCAATTCCACAACAACTGTCTTAGAGAAAGGCTTCTTGAGGGGGAAGCTGTAACTCTCTGCGATGATTTCACAGAACACAAAGAAGTTTCTCAGAAAGCTTCTTTCTCTTTGTTATCGGAGGATATTTCCTTTGGCCCTATAATCTTCAAAGGGATCCGAAATATCTGTTCGCAGATTCCACAGAAATAAGGCTAGCAAAGAGATCCACGAAATACAGATGTAACTCTGTGACTAGAAGTCACACATCACAGAGCCGTTTCTCAGAAGGCTTCTTTCCAGATTTCATCTGAGGATATTTCCTTTTTCACCATAGTCCTCTATGGGCTTCTAAATATCACTTTGCCAATTCCACAAGAACTGTCTTAGCGAAACGCTTCTCGAGTGGAAAGCTGTAACTCTGTGAGATGATTTCACAGAGGACAAAGAAGTTTCTCAGAAACCTTCTTTCTCTTTGTTGTCGGAGGATATTTCCCTTGGACCTATACTCTTCAAAGGGAACCGAAATATCTGTTCTTAGATTCCACAGAAATAAAGCTAGCAAAGATATCCACGAAATACAGATGTAACTCTGTGAGATGAATTAACAGAACACTATGCAGTTTCTCAGAAAGCTTCTTTCTCTTTGTTATCGGAGGATATTTCCTTTGGCCCTATAGTCTTCAAAGGGATCCGAATATCTGTTCTCTGATTCCACGGAAATAAGGCTAGCAAAGAGATCCACGAACTACACATGTAACTCTGTGAGATGAATTATCAGAACATTAAGCAGTTTCTCAGAAAGCTTCTTTCCAGATTTCATCTGATGATATTTCCTTTTTCACCGTAGACCTCTATGGGCTTCCAACTATCACTTTGCCAATTCCACAAGAACACTCTTAGCGAAAGGCTTCTTGAGGGGAAAGATGTAACTCTGTGAGATGATTTCACAGAACACAAAGAAGTTTCTCAGAAAGCTTCTTTCTCTTTGTTGTCGGGGGATATTTCCTTTGGCACTATAGTCTTCAAAGGGATCCGAAATATCTGTTCTCAGATTCCACAGAAGTAAGGCTAGCAAAGAGATCCACGAAATATAGATGTAACTCTGTGAGATGAATTAACAGAACACTAAGCAGTTTCTCAGAAAGCTTCTTTCCAGATTTCATCAGAGGATATTTCCTTTTTCACTGTAGCCCTCTATGGGCTTCCAAATACCACTTTGCCAATTCCGCAAGAACTGTCTTAGCGAAAGGCTTCTTGAAGGGAAAGCTGTAACTCTGTGAGGTGATTTCACAGAACACAAAGAAGTTTCTCAGAAAGCTTCTTTCTCGTTGTTATCGGAGGATATTTCCCTTGGCCCTATAGTCATCAAAGGGATCCGAAATATATGTTTTCAGATTTCACAGAAATAAGGCTAGCAAAGGGATCCACGAAATACAGATGTAACTCTGCGAGTGGAAGTCACACATCACAGAGCAGTTTCTCAGAAAGCTTCTTTCCAGATTTCATCTGATGATATTTCCTTTTTCACCATAGTCCTCTATTGGCTTCCAAATACCACTTTACCAATTCCACAAGAACTGTCTTAGTGAATCGCTTCATGACTGTAAAGCTGTAAATCTGTGAGATGATTTCACAGAACACAAAGAAGTTTCTCAGAAAGCTTCTTTCTCTTTGTTGTCGGAGGATATTTCCTTTGTCCCTATAGTCTTCAAAGGGATCCGAAATATCTGTTCTCACATTCCACGGAAATAAGGCTAGCAAAGAGATCCACGAAATACAGATGTAACTCTGTGAGATGTATTAACAGAACACTAAGCAGTTTCTCAGAAAGCTTCTTTCCAGATTTCATCAGGGGATATTTCCTTTTTCACCATAGCCCTCTATGGGCTTCCAAATATCACTTTGCCAATTCCACAAGGACTGTCTTAGCGAAAGGCTTCTTGAGGGGAAAGCTGTAACTCTGTGGGATGATTTCATATCCCGGCCCGCGGGATCATCGAAGCAGGCCCTGGAGGAGGGAGTGGGAATTTGGGGGACAAGAGACACGAGAAATGGAGACAAGACAGTGCTCTGATCAAGTCTCGTTTAATGCCGGTAATGCAGTGCCTTATATACACTTGGAGGGGAAGGGGTTGGGCCCGAGGTGGAGATGATCTCATCGCAGAGGGCGTGACCAAGTAGGTATTGGTTTCTCTGGTCCAACGTTATGTTGCACCTGCGCTGTCAGTTGGTAATTTTCCCGGGCATGGGATGGTTCCTGTGCTACAAAGTAACAATTTTCGTGGCCGCGGGGGAAAAACAAGTGAAGAAGAAGCAGGAAGAGCGCCATCTATTATGAGGTATTGATACAAAAGAGAAACAACAAATCTAGGGAGGAGGTAGAAGATGGAAAGGAATAGAGCTCGGGTGTTTAATCTTTAATTATTTGCTATGGCCAGGGCGTGCAGCTCCGGACAGGTCCCCCTTTTTATTATTTTATGATAAGAAATGACCCCTCGGGAACTCCGCCTGTCTTAGGTTGGGTCAACTCATCCCCATCTTCTAGGCCCGTCATGGGATAAGGCAGCAGCAAGGGCGGCCCTCCTGTCTTAGGCTCCCATGGGGATAGTGTCCTCTTACCCGTCATTGACTGTCCAGTTCAGCACACACGGGAGGTGGTCTTATTAAGGTAAATAAGACTCACCATTTTCAGTCATCTCAAGGCGATGATAATGGACCTGTATAGGTTTGGCCTAGAGGGCCTCGATTTGTTGTCTGACAAATGCCATAAGCTTATTAAGGATTATAGGCCTGAGAGTGAGGAAGAGTAAAAGAGTGAGTAAAGGACCAAGAAATGGCAGGAGATAGGGGAGAAGTCCATCGAGTCCAGTCCACAAGGGATTGGCGGCCAGGCCTTTTCTGCGCTTTTCTAGTTCTTCTTGCAACGTTTTTATCTTATCTCTGACGATTCCGGATTTGTTGGCGTAAAAACAGCACTTTTCCTGTAAAGCCAAACAGATCCCTCCCTGTTCTGCTGTTAACAAATCTAGACCTCTTCTATTCTGGAGAACTACTTCTGCTAATGAATCTACTTGATCTTGTAAATCTTGTACAGTACTGGATAAGGTCTGTACATCTGAAATTAATTGATTGGATAATTTGGTATATTGGGTTAGTGAGACTCCTAGGCCTGTGGCTCCTGTAGTAAAAGCAGTGGTGATTCCTAGTCCAGCCAACAAGGGAATAAATTGTATGGCTCGTTTCGGTCTATAAATAAATGTTCAATAGCGGGGATGGGGATAGGTTCATCTCCAGGGATGATATCAATGTCGGGGAGAAGAGTGGCCAGAACACAAAGCCCTGTCCAATTTGTAGGTAGATAAGTATATGCCATGTTGTTTCCACAAACGAAGACCGAGCCATTTATAGCACACAAAGGATTGGTGGCATTGATTATGGAAGTACAGTTGCCAAACACAACATAGCCTAAATCAATTTCTTTAGTGTTATTATATGATGGTGAAAAGAGGCAAGTGGAATTAGAAAACGTCATCGGTTGAACTAAGGGGGGGGATAATAGGACAGGAATTATTTACTAAGGATTCATTTGAGTAATTGACATAGGGCAATGAAAGGTTAGGTATGGCTAGAGGAATAGGGGGGCCCATCTTAAGGCAAAGCCAACAATCATGGGCCAGACTTGTATTGGACATTTGAAGTAAATTGTAAGTAGCGTTGAGGATATCAAAGGTTTGGGCATCGAGCCTAAAATTATCTCTAAGCTCAGGCAAGGCTAAGGGGTGATATTGAAGTTCCGGATATAGAGCTTTATGAATTTCTTCTAATTTTTTCTGGACGGTTTTAATTCTTGCAGTATCTAATGGGCCTCCTCCATCAGAAATGTGAATGGGGGCGGTAGTGCTCCAACAAACAGGCTTTCCTTTTTGGCCGTTACAAGGCGATTGTACAAGTTTATTAGTGGATCCTAATACTTGTATGTCATTAATGCCTCCAGTTTGTGTTTTTAGTAACGTGGCCGTATAATATGTTCTATTGCCTGATTTGCATTGTTGATAGGAGGTATAACAGGAACTATGTACAGAAGATTGGAAAGAGCTACAAGGGCATTCTAGGAGCGGCCCGCTAGGTGAGGTATCTCTTGGGGTAGACTTACATTTCCATAACTGGTTTGGCATTAGGTAAGCTGTCTTGCCCACGCAAGTCACCTGGGTGATTCTGTCTGACGGAGGTTCAGATACTTGTCCCCCTCTGCAATCACAAGGCTGGCCGTATTGTTTTCGTAATAATTCTCTTGCTTTACGAGGGTCACCAAAACCTGCATAGACTGCCACTATGCTATATAGAGCGATTATTCCCCAAAGGAATCTCATGTTAGGCTTCATTTTCTGAAAAACAAGAAGGAAAGAACTTCTCAGGGAGATTTATCTTCCCTGGACTGACAATGGTTATGATTTATTTGTCTTACCAATCTTTCAGGCAGCCATCTGGCTGCATCATTTTTTTGTGAGAAGATGCATACTGAGCCTCTTCCCCAAATTAAAACTGGATCGGGGCCATGCCATGAATTATCAAGTGGATCTTTCCATTTTACCATTGCAAACTGTTTTTGAGATTCAGGATGCCAGAAACGGTCGGCTGCCGATTTTCCATGACTGTCCAAATTTAAAAAATTAAGGATAAACAGGGCATGATTGAGTATGTTTCTGGGGGTACCCTTCACGGGGTACCAGCTCCCCCCTTTTAATTTTGTGATAACAGTTTTTAATGACAGATGAGCTCTTTCTACTATACCTTGTCCTTGGGGATTATAGGGAATGCCTGTGGTATGTTTAATTTGTAGGGTATTACAAAATTGTAAGAAGGTTTTGGCTATATAACCGGGGCCATTATCTGTTTTGATTTGTTTGGGTATTCCTAAAATAGAAAAGCAGTGTAATAAATGAGTTATGACATGTTTGGTGGCCTCTCCTGTTTGGAGAGTTGCACTGATGAATCCACTATAGGTGTCTATGCATGCATGGATATATTTTAGTTGACCGAATTCTAAGTGGTGAGTAACGTCCATTTGCCAAATTTCGTTGGGAATGAGTCCTCGGGGATTAACTCCTAAATGGGGAACAGGTAAATATGTTATGTAGTTGGCGCATTGTTCAACTATTTGTCAAGCTTGTTCTCTGGTAAGTTTAAACATAAGTCTTAAGGTTTGGGCGTTTAAATGATGTAAGGCATGTGCTTTTTGCACTTGTTGCAAATTGTCTGTAGTGACTGTGGCTATGGTTTTTGTTGCCGTGTCGGCTGTTGCGTTACCTTGAGTTAAAGGTCCCGGTAATCCTGAATGTGCCCTAATATGCCCAAGAAAAAAGGGAGTAGTCCTTTTTTGAATAAGTTGTTGGCATTGTAAAAATAGGTTAGCTGTGTCTGAAATATGTTTAATTTGAGACACGGTCTCTAAGAGGGGTATCGAATGAGCCAGGTAGGCGCTGTCTGTATAAATGTTAAGTGGCTGACAAGGAAAAGCTGATAGTGCTGCAATTATAGCTTGCAATTCGACCAGCTGAGCTGATGTATAAGCGGTCTGGAATTTAACGATTATATTATTGTAGGTGTAAGCGGCAAGTCCTGTGGAAGATCCATCAGTGAAAATTAGTAATGCGTCATTGAGAGGTTCTTTACTGGTAATATGGGGAAACACAAACGCATGAAGTTTGCAAAATTGAATGAGTTTGTTAGGTGGGTAATGGTTGTCAATCACGCCAGTGTAAGAAGCGCAAGCAATTGGCCAGGCTTCCGTATTTTGTAACAGCCAATGGATGTGTGATTGAGTGTAGGGTTGTATAATAGTAGAGGGTTCTATTCCAAAGTATTTTCTACTGTTTTCTCTTCCCAAGATAATTAGATCAGCTATTGCATCATAATAAGGCAACAAAACCTTTTTAGGGGAGGAGGGCAGGTGTACCCACATAATGGGATTATTTTGCCAGAATAAGCCAGTAGGGGTTATTGTTGTGTTAAAAATAATGAATATTAATGGCTGAGAATAATCAATGCTGGTAACAAATTGTGTTGCAATGGCATGTTCTACCTGTTGGAGTGCTATTAATGCTTCTTTAGTAATGGACCTGGGGGATTTTGGATTAGAGTCTCCTTTTAATATATCGAAAAGAGGTTTTAACTCTCCTGTGGTGAGCTTTAAGTACGGCCGAAGCCAATTTATGTCTCCCAGTAATTTTTGGAAATCATTTAAAGTTTTTAAATGATCACGACGTATAACGGCCTTTTGATTAATGATTTTGGGTCCATTAATTTGGAAACCAAGATAGGTGTATGGATCTTGTAATTGTACCTTTTCTGGGGCTATTTGTAGTCCGGCTGCTGTTAACTCTTCTTTGAGTTGGGCAAAACACTGTAAGACTTGTTCGCCAATTTCTCCTGCTATTAAAATATCATCCATATAATGTATAATATACATCTGTGCCCATGTTTTTCTGACTGGCTCTATAGCAGCAGCTACATATTTTTGACACAAGGTAGGACTATTAGCCATACCCTGAGGTAAAACTTTCCATTGATAACGCTTCATTGGTTGCTTAAAATTTGTGGATGGAAGACTAAAGGCAAATCTTTTTTGGTCAGCAGGGTGAAGGGGAATTGTAAAAAAGCAATCTTTAAGGTCAATAACGATTTTAAAATATTTTTGAGGAATCGCAACTGGTGAAGGCAATCCTGGTTGTAAGGCACCCATAAGGATCATAGTGATATTTACTGCTCTTAAATCTTGTAAGAGTCTCCATTTACCAGACTTCTTTTTAATAACAAAAATAGGTGTATTCCAAGGAGAATTACTTTCCACAATATGCCCTGCTGCTAGTTGTTCCTGCACTAACTGTTGGGCAGCACTTAGTTTATCATTGAGTAAAGGCCACTGATCAACCCAAACGGGCTCATCTGACTTCCAAGTAATGGGGTCAGCGCACCTTTGGGGTGCAGGTATGTCAGTGGCCTGAGCTAAAAATTTCCAAACCCCTTTTTATCAAGTTGTCCTGAAACCAGTATAGGCTGTGGGATACCGTTTTCTCCTTTTCCAAGACCTTTACCAGGGGTGTATCCTTGAGTTAACATTTGTGCAGTAACTATATCATTTGGACTACACATTATAATTTTCATTTGAGAGAGCAGATCTCGCCCCCAAAGGTTAACAGGTAGGTAAGGAATGACAAATGGCTTAATGAGGCCTGAATTGTTTTCTTTATCTGTCCATGTTAGATATTTAGAACTTTGTTTAGGATTACTGCTTTGTCCAAGTCCTCTCAAGTGAGTTAAAGTTTCTGTGGTAGGCCAATGAGAGGGCCAATCTTCCTGTTTAATGATCGTTACATCAGCCCCTGTGTCTATTAGTCCAGTGAATGCCTTCCCGTCTAACCATAAGGTTAGAGAGGGTTTTTGATTTGTAATTGGTTGCACCCAATATATCTCTGATGATCCGAAACCTTTTATATTTCTATTAGAGTATTGGATATTATTATCTGTTTTAACCAAAGGTAGCAGGAATAACTGAGCTATTCTAACTCCTTGAGGGACAGTAATAATACTATCAATAGCTCTGGCCATAATTTTAATTTCTCCTTCATAATCATTATCGATAACTCCGGGGAGGGCTTGTAAGCCTCTCATGGTGACACTACTTCTTCCCAAAAGTAGCCCAAAAGTGTTAGGTGGTAAGGGTCCATATATTCCGGTATTTAAGGTCTGTGGTCCCATTTCAGGTGTTAGTACTGTGTGGGAGGTGGAACTGAGGTCCAATCCCGCACTTCCTGGGGTTGCTCTACTAAGTTTTGAAATGGATTGCTGTTGCTGGCTGGAACAAAGCTGACTGCCCCATATGCTTGTTTCGGGGCCTGGGGCTGGCCCCTCATCCCGTTTCCCTGCCTGGGGGGTAAAGGATTTCCTTGACTGTCAGTTTTAGATTTACATTCGTTTGCCCAGTGCCTTCCTCTTTTACACCTTGGGCAAAGGCCTGGGATTTTTGCTTCTGGACTCTTATTTTGGTTTTCACAGCAATCTTTTGCAAAGTGTCCCCTTTTACCGCATCTAAAACATCCCCCTTTATCTCTACCTTTGTTAATGAGGAAGTCTCTCACTGTTTGGCTGCTAAAAGCGGCGGCCATTGCTAGGCCTTGTTGATATGAGGGCCCAATATCTGAACAAAGGCGAATGTATCCTGTTAAATCTGTTTTCTTTCGATAAGGTCTGATTGCCGCTTGGCAGGCGGGGTTAGCGTTTTCATAAGCTAACTGTTTAACATAATCTACACCCGTTTCTGCATTTCCAAAGATTCTACCTGCCGTGGTCATAAGCCTATGCACAAAGTCTGAAAATGGCTCATCGGGTCCTTGTTTAACCGCTGTGAGCGAAGCCCCTGGATCTCCTTTAACGGGAAGTTTTCTCCAGGCTTTTGTAGCAGCAGCCTGGATTTGTGAGAACAGTCCAGGGTCATATTGCATTTGGACCCAAGTGTCTGCATAATTACCTGAACCAGTTAACATATCAAAATCCCAACCGTTTCCTGCCTGTTGATTTCTTTTAGCTGTATCTCTACGATTTTCAAAGAACTCTGACTTCCAAATTAAGTGGTCTCCCCCAGAAAGGACTGACCTAACTAAGGTATTCCAGTCTGTAGGAGTGAGCCAATTATCAGCCACAGATTCCACTATAGCAAGAGTATATGGAGCAGTAGCCCCATACTGAGAGGCAGCAGTCTTTAACTCTTTTATAATAGTAAAATCAAATCCAGTATGATGTCTCCAAGCCTGTCCCTGTTCATCTATGGTTTCAGTGACCGGAAAAACGTCTTTGGGGGAGGAGTCTTCTCTATGTCGGCTAGCAACTAACCCCCCTCTTGGAACATGTTGTCCAGGCTGCTGAAGTGGGCACAAGGGACCCTCCATAGCGTCTGAGTTAGGTACTTTTTCATTTCCTGTTTTTAGCTTTTGGAGCCTAATTATCAATGATTGATGTAACTCTTCAAGTTTAATTTGCTCTTCTAGTTGAGCAATCTTTTGCTTTAATTCTTCTTTGGGATCTATTGCTGCCATAACAATGGGCGCAGAAGCCTCATTATGTGTCTTATTATACGGGGGTGGGTATGAAGTAAAGGGAGGCAAATCAGGGTTGTGATATTTAGCTGCCTCTTCCTCTAAATCATACCAATTTATGTCCGATTGATTAGGCTTATTAATTTCCTCCTCCTTTTGAAGCATCTGTAAAATCGGGTATTTTTTTGGTTTGTTTTCATGTGGCATTTCTTTATCTGTTACAGAAGCAGACTTAATTTCCTCATGATCACTTTCGAGGGAAATGAGATCCTCCTCCGTATCTTGCGGAGGCTTTGCGAGGTTAGAGCGGGAGCTAACCTTTAAAATATGCTCTGTCTGAGCGACCACAGCCATGACTTGCGGATCGGCCTCCTTCTTATCTATTAAATCTCTAATGAGGTTCCAATAAGAGAAGGCGGTTACAGGAATTTTTTCCGGCCCAAAAGTATTATAATAGTCCTGAAGACAAGCCCCTACTCTACGCCATCTTTTAATATCAATAGTTCCTTCCTGTGGGAATCAAGGGCAAGTGTCTTTTACAAAATCAAAAAATTTAAACAAATCATTACCTTTAACCTTTACTCCTCGTATCTTTAAAGCCTCTTTTAATTGTCCTACATATATTTGATGTTGGCTTAATTCTTGTCCCATTTCGGACGCGTCACTTACCTTCGATTCTGACGCGGCAGGTTCCCGCGGTGATCGGAAGAATTTGACTCCTTTTGTCTTTATTAGCGGTCGACCGTCCTTTGGCGTCCTTTTCCTCATGGAGTCCCTCGTTTCCAGGTCCCTGTTCGGGCGCCACATATACCGGCCCGCGGGATCGTCGAAGCAGGCCCTGGAGGAGGGAGTGGGAATTTGGGGGACAAGAGACACGATAAATGAAGACAAGACAGTGCTCTGTAAAGTCTCGTTTAATGCCGGTAATGCAGTGCCATATATACACTTGGAGGGGAAGGGGTTGGGCCAGAGGCGGAGATGATCTCATCGCAGAGGGCGTGACCAAGTAGGTATTGGTCTCTCTGGTCGAACGTCATGTTGCACCTGCGCTGTCAGTTGGTAAACATCCCGGGCACGGGATGGTGCCTGTGCTACAAAGTAACAATATTGCGGCCGTGGGGGAAAAACAAGTGAAGAAGAAGCAGAAAGAGCGCCATCTATTATGAGGTATTGATACAAAAGAGAAACAAAAAATCTAGGGAGGAGGTAGAAGGTGGAAAGGAATAGAGCTCAGGAGTTTAATCATTAATTATTATTTGCTATGGCCGGGGCGCGTAGCTCCGGACAATTTCACAGAACACAAAGAAGTTTCTCAGAAAGATGATTTCTCTTTGTTATCGGAGGATATTTCCTTTGGCCCTATAGTCTTCAAAGGGATCCGAAATATCTGTTCTCATATTCCACAGAAATAAGGCTAGCAAAGAGATCCACGAAATACAGATGTAACACTGTGAGATGAATTAACAGAACACTAAGCAGTTTCTCAGAAAGCTTCTTTCAATATTTCATCTGAGGATATTTCCTTTTTCACTGTAGCCCTCCATGGGCTTCCCACTATCACTTTGCCAATTCCACAAGAACTGTCTTAGCGAAAGGCTTCTTGAGGGGAAAGCTGTAACTCTGTGAGATAATTTCACAGAACACAAAGAAGTTAATCAGAAAGCTTCTTTCCCTTTGTTATCGGAGGATATTTCCTTTGGCCCTATAGTCTTCAAAGGGATCCGAAATATCTGTTCTCAGATTCCACAGAAATAAGGCTAGCAAAGAAATCCACGAAATACAGATGTAAGTCTCTGAGTGGAAGTCACGCATCACAGAGCAGTTTCTCTGAAAACTTCTCTCCAGATTTCATCTGAGGATATTTCCTTTTTCACCATAGCCCTCTATGGGCTGCCAAATATCACTTTGCAAATTCCACAAGAACTGTCTTAGCGAAAGGCTTCTTGAGGGGAAACCTGTATCTCTGTGAGATGATTTCACAGAACACAAAGAAGTTTCTCAGAAAGCTTCTTTCTCTTTGTTATCGGAGGATATTTCCTTAGGCCCTATAGTCTTCAAAGGGATCCGAAATATCTGTTCTCAGATTCCACAGAAATAATGCTAGCAAAGAGATTCACGAAATACAGTTATAACTCTGTGAGATGAATTAACTGAACACTAAGCAGTTTCTCAGAAAGCTTCTTTCCAGATTTCATCGGAGGATAATTCCTTTTTCAACATAGCCCTCTATGGGCTTCCAAATATCACTTTGCCAATTCCAGAAGAACTGTCTTAGCGAAAGGCTTCGTAAGGGGAAAGCTGTAACTCTGTGAGATGATTTCACAGAACACAAAGAAGTTTCTCAGAAAGCTTCTTTCTCTTTGTTATCGGAGGATATTTCCTTTGGCCCTATAGTCTTCAAAAAGATCCGAAATATCTGTTCTCAGATTCCACAGAAATAAGGCTATCAAAGAGATCAACGAAAAACAGATGCAACTCTGTGAGATGAATTAACAGAACACTAAGCAGTTTCTCCGAAAGCTTCTTTCCAGATTTCATCTGAGGATGTTTCCTTTTTCACCATAGCCCTCTATGGGCTTCCAAATATCACTTTGCCAATTCCACAAGAACTGTCTTAGCGAAAGGCTTCTTGAGGGGAAAGCTGTAACTCTGTGAGATAATTTCACAGAACACAAAGAAGTTAATCAGAAAGATTCTTTCTCTTTGTTATCGGAGGATATTTCCTTTGGCCCTATAGTCTTCAAAGGGATCCGAAATATCTGTTCTCAGATTCCACAGAAATAAGGCTAGCAGAGACATACACGAAATACAGATGTAACTCTGTGAGATGAATTAACAGAACACTAAGCAGTTTCTCAGACAGCTTCTTTCCAGATTTCATCGGAGGATATTTCCTTTTTCACCATAGCCCCCTAGGGGTTCGAAATATCACTTTGCCAATTCCACAAGAACTGTCATAGCGAAAGGCTTCTTGAGGGGAAAGCTCTAACTCTGTGAGATAATTTCACAGAACACAAAGAAATTTCTCAGAAAGCTTCTTTCTCTTTGTTATCGGAGGATATTTCCTTTGGCCCTATAGCCTTCAAAGGGATCCGAAATATCTGTTCTCAGATTCCACAGAAATAAGGCTAGCAAAGAGATCCACCAAATACAGATGTATCTCTGTGAGTGGAAGTCACACATCACAGAACAGATTCTCAGAAAGCTTCTTTCCAGATTTCATCTGAGGATATTTCCTTTTTCACCATAGGCCCCTATGAGCTTCCAAATATCACTTTGCCAATTCCACAAGAACTGTCTTAGCGAAAGTTTTCTTGAGGGGAAAGCTGTAACTCTGTGAGATGATTTCACAGAACACAAAGGAGTTTCTCAGGAAGCTTCTTTCTGTTTGTTATCGGAGGATATTTCCTTTGGCCCTATAGCCTTCAAAGGGATCCGAAATATCTGTTCTCAGATTCCACAGAAAGAAGGCTAGCAAAGAGATCCACGAAACACAGATGTAACACTGTGAGTGGAAGTAACACATCACAGAACAGTTTCTCAGAAAGCTTCTTTCCAGATTTCATCTGAGGATATTTCCTTTTTCACCGTAGCCCTCTATGGGCTTCCCACTCTCACTTTGCCAATTCCACAAGAACTGTCTTAGCGAAAGGCTTCTTGAGGTTAACGCTGTAAGTCTGTGAGATGATTTCACAGAACACAAAGAAGTATCTCAGAAAGCTTATTTCGCTTTTTTGTCGGAGGATATTTCCTCTGGCCCTATAGTCTTCAAAGGGATCCGAAATATCTGTTCTCTGATTTCACAGAAATAAGGCTAGCAAAGAGATCCACGAAATACAGATGTAACTCTGTGAGATGAATTAACAGAACACTAAGCAGTTTCTCAGAAAGCTTCCTTCCAGATTTCATCTGAGGATATTTCCTTTTTCACCATAGCCCTCTATGGGCTTCCAAATATCACTTTGCCAATTCTACTAGAACTGTCTTAGCGAAAGGCTTCTTGAGTGGAAAGCTGTAACTCTGTGAGATAATTTCACAGAACACAAAGAATTTTCAGAAGGCTTCTTTCTCTTTGTTATCGGAGGATATTTCCTTTGGCCCTATAGTCTTCAAAGGGATCCGAAATATCTGTTCTCAAATTCCACGGAAATAAGGCTAGCAAAGACATCCACGAAATGCAGATGTAACTCTGTGAGATGAATTAACAGAACACTAAGCAGTTTCTCAGAAAGCTTCTTTCCAGATTTCATCTGAGGATATTTCCTTTTTCAGCATAGCCCTCTATGGGCTTCCAAATATCACTTTGCCAATTCTACTAGAACTGTCTTAGCGAAAGGCTTCTTGAGTGGAAAGCTGTAACTCTGTGAGATAATTTCACAGAACACAAAGAAGTTTCAGAAGGCTTCTTTCTCTTTGTTATCGGAGGATATTTCCTTTGGCCCTATAGTCTTCAAAGGGATCCGAAATATCTGTCCTCAAATTCCACGGAAATAAGGCTAGCAAAGACATCCACGAAATGCAGATGTAACTCTGCGAGATGAATTTACCGAACACTAAGCAGTTTCTCAGAAAGCTTCTTTCCAGATTTCATCTGAGGATATTTCCTTTTTCACCGTAGCCCTCTATGGGCTTCCAATATCACTTTGGCAATTCCACAAGAACTGTCTTATGAAAGGCTTCTTGAGGGGAAAGCTGTAACTCTGTGAGATGATTTCACAGAACACAAAGAAGTTTCTCAGAAAGCTTCTTTCTCTTTGTTATCGGAGGATATTTACTTTGGCCCTGAAGTCTTCAAAGGGATCCGAAATATCTGTTCTCAGATTCCACAGAAATAAGGTTGGCAAAGTGTTCCACGAAATACTGATGTAACTCTGTGAGTGGAAGTCACACATCACTGAGCTGTTTCTCAGAAAGCTTCTTTCAGATTTCATCTGAGGATATTTCCTTTTTCACCGTTGCCCTCTATGGGCTTCCAAATATCACGTTGCCAATTCCACAAGAACTGTCTTAGCGAAAGGCTTCTTGATGGGAAAGCTGTAACTCTGTGAGATGATTTCACAGAACACAGAGAAGTTTCTCAGACCGCTTCTTTCTCTTTGTTATCGAAGGATATTTCCTTTGGGACTATAGACTTCAGAGGGATCCGAAATATCTGTTCTCAGATTCCACAGAAATAAGGCTAGCAAAGAGATCCACTAAATACAGATGTAACTCTGTGAGATGAATTAACAGAACACTAAGCAGTTTCTCAGTAATCTTCCTTCCAGATTTCATGTGAGGATATTTCCTTTTTCACCGTCGCCCTCTATGGGCTTCCCAGTATCACTTTGCCAATTCCACAAGAACTGTTTTATCGAAAGGCTTCTTGAGGTTAACACTGTAAGTCTGTGAGATGATTTCACAGAACACAAAGAAGTTTCTCAGAAAGCTTCTTTCTCTTTGTTGTTGGAGAATATTTCCTTTGACCCTATAGTATTCAAAGGGATCCGAAATATTTGTTCTCAGATTCCACAGAAATAAGGCTAGCAAAGAGATCTACGAAATAGAGATGTATCTCTGTGAGTGGAAGTCACACATCACAGAATAGTTTCTCAGAAAGCTTCTTTCCAGATTTCATGTGAGGATATTTCCTTTTTCACCATAGCCCTCTATGGGCTTCCAAATATCACTTTGCCATTTCCACAAGAACTGTCTTAGCGAAAGGCTTCTTGAGGGGAAAACTGTATCTCTGTGAGACGATTTCACAGAACACAAAGAAGTTTCTCAGAAAGCTTCTTTCTCTTTGTTATCGGAGGATATTTCCTTTGGCCCTATAGTCTTCAAATGGATCCGAAATATCTGTTCTAGCATTCCACAGAAATAAGGCTACAAAAGAAATCCACGAAATACAGATGTAACTCTGTTAGTGGAAGTCAGACATCACAAAACAGTTTCTCAGAAAGCTTCTTTCCAGATTACATCTTAGGATATTTTCTTTTTCACCATAGCCCTCTAGGATCTTCCAGATATCACTTTGCTAATTCTACTAGAACTGTCTGAGCGAAAAGCTTCTTTAGTGGAAAGCTGTAACTCTGTGAGAAAATTTCACAGAACACAAAGAAGTTTCTCAGAAGGCTTCTTTCTCTTTGTTATCCTAGGATATTTCCTTGGCCCTATAGTCTTCAAAGGGATCCGAAATATCTGTTCTGAAATTCCACAGAAATAATGCTAGCAAACAGACCCCCGAAATACAGAAGTAACTCTGAGAGATGAATTATCGGAACACTAAGCAGTTTCTCAGAATGCTTCTTTCCAAATTTCATCTGAGGATATTTCCTTTTTCACCATAGCCCTCTAAGGGCTTCCAAATATCACTTTGCCAATTCCACAAGAACTGTCTTAGCGCAAGGCTTCTGGAGGGGAAAGCTGTAACTCTGTGAGGTGATTTCACAGAACACAAAGAAGTTTCTCAGACAGCTTCTTTCTCTTTGTTATCGAAGGATATTTACTTTGGGCCTATAGACTTCAAAGGGATCCGAAATATATGTTCTCAGATTCCACAGAAATAAGGCTAGCAAAGAGATTGACGAAATACAGATGTAACTCTTTGAGTGGAAGTCACACATCACTGAGCACTTTCTCAGAAAGCTTCTTACCAGATTTCATCTGAGGGTATTTCCTTTTTCACCATAGCCCTCTATGGGCTTCCAACTATCACTTTGCCAATTCCACAAGAAGTGTCTTAGCGAAATGCTTCTTGAGGGGAAAGCTGTTCCAACTATCACTTTGCCAATTCCACAAGAACTGTCTTAGCGAAAGTCTTCTTGAGGGGAAAGCTGTAATTCTGTGAGATGATTTCAGAGAACACAAAGAAGTTTCTCAGAAAGTATCTTTCTCTTTTTTATCGGAGGATATTTCCTTTGGCCCTATAATCTTCAAAGGGATCCGAAATATCTGTTCTCAGATTCCACAGAAATAAGGCTAGCGAAGAGATCCACGAAATTCAGATGTATCTCTGTGAGTGGAAGTCACACATCACAAAACAGTTTCTCAGAAAGCTTCTTTCCAGATTTCATCTGAGAGTATTTCCTTTTTCACCATAGCCCTCTATGGGCTTCCAACTATCACTTTGCCAATTCCACAAGAACTGTCTTACGAAAGGATTCTTGAGGGGAAAGCTGTAACTCTGTGAGATGATTTCAAAGAACACAAAGAAGTTTCTCACAAAGCTTCTTTCTCTTTGTTATCGGAGGATATATCCTTTGGTCCTATAGTCTTCAAAGGGATCTGAAAAATCTGTTCTCAGATTCCACAGAAATAAGGCTAGCAAAGAGATCCACGAAATACAGATGTAACACTGTGAGATGAATTAAAAGAACACTAAGCAGTTTCCAGAAAGCTTCATTCCAGATTTCATCTGAGGATACTTCCTTTTTCACCTTAGCCCTCTATGGGCTTCCAAATATCACTTTTCCAATTCCACAAGAACTGTCTTAGCGAAAGGCATCTTGAGGGGAAAGCTGTAACACTGTGAGATGATTTCGCAGAACACAAAGAAGGTTCTCAGAAAGCTTCTTTCTCTTTGTAATCGGAGGCTATTTGCTTTGGACCTATAATCTTCAAAGTGATTCGAAATATCTGTTCTCAGATACCACAGAAATAAGGCTAGCAAAGAGATCCACGATATACAGATGTAATTCTGTGAGTGGAAGTCACACATCACAAAACAGTCTCTCAGAAAGCTCTTTCCAGATTTCATCTGAGGATATTTCCTTTTTCACCATAGCCCTCTATGGGCTTCCAAATATCACTTTGCCAATTCCACTAGAACTGTCTTAGCGAAAGGCATCTTGAGGGGAAAGCTGTAACTCTGTGAGATGATTTCGGAGAACACAAAGAAGTTTCTCGGAAAGCTTCTTTCTCTTTGTTATCGGAGGATATTTCCTTTGGTCCTAGAGTCTTCAAAGGGATGCGAAACATCTGTTCTCAGATTCCACAGAAATAAGGCTACCAAAGAGATGCACAAAATACGGATGTAACTCTGTGAGATGAACTAACAGAACACTAAGTACTTTCTCAGAAAGCTTTTTTCCAGATTTCATCTGAGGATATTTCCTTTTTTACGATAGACTTCTTTGGGCTTCCAAATATCACTTTGCCAATTCCACAAGAACTGTCGTAGCGAAAGGCTTCTTGAGGGGAAAGCTGTAACTCTGTGAGATGATTTCACAGAACACAAAGAAGTTTCTCAGAAATCTTCTTTCTCTTTGTTATCGGAGGATATTTCCTTTGGCCCTATAGTCTTTAAAGGCATCCGAAATATCTGTTCTCATATTCCACAGAAATAAGGTTAGCAAAGAGATCCACGAAATACAGATATAACTCTCAGAGTGGAAGTCACGCATCACAGAGCAGTTTCTCAGAAATCTTCTTTCCAGATTTCATCTGAGGATATTTCCTTTTTCAACATAGCCCTCTAAGGGCTCCCAAATATCGCTTTGCCAATTCCACAAGAACTGTCTTAGCGAAAGGCTTCTTGAGGGGAAAGCTGAAACACTGTGAGATGATTACAGAGAACACAAAGAAGTTTCTCAGAAAGCTTCTTTCTCTTTGTTATCGGAGGATATTTCCTTTGGCCCTATAGTCTTCAAATGGATCCGAAATATCTGTTCTCAGATTCCACAGAAATAAGGCTAGCAAAGGGATACACGAAATACAGTTGTAACTCTGTGAGATGAATTAACAGAACACTAAGCAGTTTCTCAGAAAGCTTCTTTCCAGATTTCATCTGAGGATATTTCCTTTTTCACCATAGCCCACAATCGGCTTCCAAATATCACTTTGTCAATTCCACAAGAACTGTCTTAGCGAAAGGCTTCTTGAGGGGAAAGCTGAAACACTGTGAGATGATTTCAGAGAACACAAAGAAGTTTCTCAGAAAGCTTCTTTCTGTTTGTTATCGGAGGATATTTCCTTTGGCCCTATAGTCTTCACAGGGATCCGAAATATCTGTTCTCAGATTCCACAGAAATAAGGCTAGCAAAGGGATCCACGAAATACAGATGTAACTCTGTGAGATGAATTAATAGAACACTAAGCAGTTTCTCAGAAAAATTCTTTACAGATTTCATCTGAGGATATTTCCTTTTTCACCATAGCCCACAATGGGGTTCCAAATATCACTTTGCCAATTCCACAAGAACTGTCTTAGCGAAAGGCTTGCTGAGGGGAATGATGTAACTCTGTGAGATGATATCACAGAACACAAAGAAGTTTCTCAGAAAGATTCTTTCTCTTTGTTTTCGGAGGATATTTCTTTGGCCCTATAGTCTTCAAAGGGATCGGAAATATCTGTACTCAGATTCCACAGAAATAAGGCTAGCAAATAGATCCACGAAATATAGATATATTTCGGTGAGGTGAATTAACGGAACACTAAGCGGTTTCTCAGAAAGCTTCTTTACAGATTCATCGGAGGATATTTCCTATTTCACCTTAGCCCACTATGGGCTTCCTAATATCACGTTGCCAATTCCACAAGAACTGTTTAGCAAAAGGCTTCTTGAGGGGATAGCTGTAACTCTGTGAGATGTTTTCACAGAGCACAAAGAAGTTTCTCAGGAGCTTCCTTCTCTTTGTTATCGGAGGATATTTCCTTTGGCCCTATAGTCTTCAAAGGGATCCGAAATCTCAGTTCTCAGATTCCACAGAAATAAGGCTAGCAAAGAGATCCACGAAATACAGATGTAACTCTGTGAGATGAATTAACATAACACTAAGCAGTTTCTAAGAAAGCTTCTTTCTAGATTTCATCTGAGGATATTTCCTTTTTCACCATAGCCCTCTAAGGGCTTAAAAATATCGCTTTGCCAATTCCAAAAGAACTGTCTTAGCGAAAGGCTTCTTGAAGGTAAAGCTGAAACAGTGTGAGATGATTTCAGAGAACACAAAGTAGTTTCTCAGAAATCTTCTTTCTCTTTGTTATTGGAGGATATTTCCTTTGGCCCTATAGACTTCAAAGGGATCCGAAATATCTGTTCTCAGATTACACAGAAATAAGGCTAGCAAAGGGATCCATGAAATACAGATGTAACTCTCTGAGATGAATTAACAGAACACTAAGCAGTTTCTCAGAAAACTTCTTTACAGATTTCATCAGAGCTTATTTCCTTTTTCACCATAGCCCTCAAAGGGCTTCCAAATATCACTTTGCAAATTCCACAAGAACTGTCTTACCGAAAAGCTTCTTGAGGGGAAAGATGAAACTCTGTGAGATGATTTCACAGAACACAAAGACGTTTCTCAGAAAGCTTCTTCTTCCTTGTTATCGGAGGATATTTCCTTTGGCCCTATAGTTTTCGAAGGGATCCTTAATATCTGTTCTCAGTTTCCACAGAAATAAGGCTAGCAAAGAGATCCACGAAATACAGATGTAACTCTGTGAGATGAATTAAAAGATCACTAGGCAGTTTCTCAGAAAGCTTCTTTCCAGATTTCATCTGAGGATATTTCCTTTTTCACCGTAGCGCTCTATGGGCTTCCAACTATCTCTTTGCCAATTCCACAAGTACTCTCTTAGCAAAAGGCTTCTTGAAGGGAAGGCTGAAACTCTGTGCGATGATTTCAAAGAACACAAAGAAGTTTCTCAGAAACTTCTTTCTCTATGTTATCGGAGGATATTTCATTTGGCCCTGTATTCTTCAAAGGGATCCGAAATATCTGTTCTCAGATTCGACAGAAATAAGCCTAGCAGAGAGATCCACGAAATAGAGATGTAACTCTGTGAGTGGAAGTTACTCATCGCAGAACAGTTTCTCAGAAAACTTCTTTCCAGATTTCATCTGAGGATATTTCCTTTTTCACCATAGCCCTCTATGGGCTTCCTAATATCACTTTGCCAATTCCACAAGTACTGTCTCAGCGAAAGGCTTCTTGAGGGGAAAGCTGTAACTCTGTGAGATGATTTCACAGACACAAAGAACTTTCTCAGAAAGCTTCTTGTTCTTTCTTATCGGAGGATATTTCGTTTGGCCCTATAGTCTTCAAAGGGATCCGAAATATCTGTTCTCAGATTCCACAGAAATAAGGCTAGCAAAGAGATCAATGAAACACAGATGTAACTCTGTGAGATGAATTAAAAGAACACTAAGCAGTTTCTCAGAAAGCTTCTTTCCAGATTTCATCTGAGGATAATTCCTTTTTCACCATAGCCCTCTATGGGCTTCCAAATATCACTTTGCCAATTCCACAAGAACTGTCTTAGCGAAAGGCGTCTTGAGGGGAAAGCTGTAACTCTGTGAGATGATTTCACAGAGCACTAAGAATTTTCTCAGAAAGCTTCTTTCTCTTTGTTATCGGAGTATAATTCCTTTGGCCGTATAGTCTTCAAAGGGATCCGAAATATCTGTTCCCAGATTCCCCAGAAATAAGGCTAGCAAAGAGATCCATGAAATACAGATGTAACTCTGTGAGAGGACGTCACAAATCACAGAACAGTTTCTCAGAAAGCTTCTTTCCAGATTTCATCTGAGGATATTTCCTTTTTCACCATTGCATTCTAAGGGATTCCAAATAACAATTTGCCAATTCCACAAGAACTGTCTTACGAAAGGATTCTTGAGGGGAAAGCTGTAACTCTCTGAGATGATTTCACAGAACACAAAGAAGTTTCTCAGAAAGTTTTTTCTCTTTGTTATCGGAGGATATTTCCTTTGGCCCTATAGTCTTCAAAGGGATCCGAAATCTCTGTTCTCAGATTCCACAGAAATAAGGCTTGCAAACAGATCCACGAAATACAGATGAAACTCTCTGAGTGGAAGTCACGCATCACAGAGCAGTTTCTCTGAAAACTTCTCTCCAGATTTCATCTGAGGATATTTCCTTTTTCAGCATAGCCCTCTATGTGCTTCCAAATATCACTTTGACGATTCCACAAGAACTTTCTAAGCGAAAGGCTTCCTGAGGGGACATTTGTAACTCTGTGAGATGATTTCACAGAATAAAAAGAAGTTTCTCAGAAAGCTTCTTTCTGTTTGTTATCGGAGGATATTTCCTTTGGCCCTATAGTCTTCAAAGGGATCCGAAATATCTGTTCTCAGATTCCACAGAAATAGGGCTAGCAAAGAGATCCATGAAATACAGATGTAAATCCGTGAGTGGAAGTCGCACATCACAGAGCAGTTTCGCAGAAAGCTTTTTTACAGATTTCATCTGAGGATTTTTCCTTTTTCACCATAGCCCTCTATGGGCTTCCAAATATCACTGCCAATTCCACAAGAACTGTCTTAGCGAAAGACTTCTTGAGGGGAAAGCTGTAACTCTGTGAGATGATTTCACAGAACACAAAGAAGTTCTCAGAAAGCTTCTTTCCCTTTGTTATCAGAGGATAATTCCTTTGGCCCTATAGTCTTCAAAGGGATCCGAAATATCTGTTCTCAGATTCCACAGAAATAAGGCTAGCAAAGAGATCCACGAAATACAGATGTAACTCTGTAGGTCTAAGTCACACATCACAGGGCAGTTTCTCAGAAAGCTTCTTTCCAGATTTCATCTGAGGATATTTCCTTTTTCACCATAGCCCTCTATGGGTTCCCAAATATCACTTTGCCAATTCCACAAGAACTGTCTTAGTGAAAGGATTCTTGAGGGGAAAGCTGTAACTCTGTGAGATGATTTCACCGAACACAAAGAAGTTTCTCAGAAAGCTTCTTTCTCTTTGTTATCGAAGGATATTTCCTTTGGCCCTATGTTCTTCAAAGGGATCCGAAATATCTGTTCTCAGATTCCACAGAAATAAGGCTAGAAAAGAGATCCACGAAATACAGATGTAACTCTGTGAGATGAATTAACAGAACACTAAGCAGTTTGTCAGAAAGTTTCCTTCCAGATTTCATCTGAGCATATTTCCTTTTTCACCATAACCCTCTATGGGATTCCAAATATCACTTTGCCAACTCCACAAGAACTGTCTTAGCGAAAGGCTTCTTGAGGCGAAAGCTGTAACTCTGCGAGATGATTTCACAGAACACAAGGAAGTTTCTCAGAAAGCTTCTTTCTCTTTGTTATCGGAGGATATTTCCTTTGGCCCTATAGTCTTCAAAGGGATCCGAAATATCTGTTCTCAGATTCCACAGAAATAAGTCTAGCAGGGACATCCACGAAATACAGATGTAACTCTGTGAGATGAATTAACAGAACACTAAGCAGTTTCTCAGAAAGCTTCTTTCCAGATTTCATCTGAGGATATTTCCTTTTTCACCTTAGCGCTCTATGGGCTTCCAAATATCACTTTGCCAATTCCACAAGAACTGTCTTAGCGAAAGGCTTCTGGAGGCAAAAGCTGTGACTCTGTGAGATGATTTCACAGACCACCAAGAAACTTCTCAGAAAGCTTCTTTCTCTTTTTTATCGGAGTATATTTTCTTTGGTCCTATAGTCTTCAAAGGGATCCGAAATATCTGTTCTCAGTTTCCACGAAATAAAGCTAGCAAAGAGATACAGGAAATACAGATGTAACTCTGTGAGATGAATTAACAGAACACTAAGCAGTTTCTCAGAAAACTTCTTTACAGATTTCATCTGAGGATATTTTCTTTTTCACAATAGCCCTTTATGGGCTTCCAAATATCACTATACCAGTTCCACAAGAACTGTCTTAGCGAAAGGCTTCTTTAGGGGAAAGCTGTAACTCTGTGAGATGATTTCACAGAACACAAAGAAGGTTTTCAAAAAGCCTCTTTCGCTTTGTTATCGGTGAATATTTCCTTTGGCCCTATAGTCTTCATAGAGATCCGAAATATCTGTTCTCAGATTCCACAGAAATAAGGCTAGCAAAGAGATCCACGAAATACAGATGTAACCCTGTTAGGTGAATTAACAGAACACCATGCAGTTTCTCAGAAAGCTTCCTTGCAGATTTCATCTGAGGATATTTCCTTTTTCACGATAGCCCTCTATGGGCTTCCAAATATCACTTTGCCAATTCCACAAGAACTGTCTTAGCGAAAGGCTTCTTGAAGGGAAAGCTGTAACTCTGTGAGATGATTTCACAGAACACAAAGAAGTTTCTCAGAAACCTTCTTTCTCCTTGTTATCGGAGGATATTTCCTTTGGCCCTATAGTCTTCAAACGGATCCCAAATATCTGTTCTTTGATTCCACAGAAATAAGGCTAGCAAAGAGATCCACGAAATACAGATGTAACTCTGTGAGATGAATTAACAGAACACTAAGCAGTTTCTCCGAACGCTTCTTTCCAGATTTCATCTGAGAATACTTCCTTATTCACCTTAGACCTTTATGGGCTTCCAAATACCACTCTGCCAATTCCACAAGAACTGTCTTAGCAAAAAGCTTCTTGAGGTGAAAGCTGTAACTCTGTGAGATGATTTCACAGAACACAAGGAAGTTTCTCAGAAAGCTTCTTTCTCTTTGTTATCGGAGGATATTTCCTTTGGCCCTATAGTCTTCAAAGGGATCCCAAATATCTGTTCTTTGATTCCACAGAAATAAGGCTAGCAAAGAGATCCACGAAACACATATGTAACTCTGTGAGATGAATTAAGAGAGCACTAAGCAGTTTCTCAGAAAGATTCTTTCCATATTTCATTAGAGGATATTTCCTTTTTCACCGTAGCACTCTAAGGGTTTCCAAATATCCCTTTGCCAATTCCACAAGAACTGTCTTAGCGAAAGCCTTCTGGAGGCGAAAGCTGTAACTCTGTGAGATGATTTCACAGAACACAAAGAAGTTTCTCAGAAACCTTCTTTCTGTTTGTTATCAGAATATTTCCTTTAGCCCTATGGTCTTCAAAGGGATCTGAAATATCTCTTCTCAGACTCCACAAAAATAAGGCTAGCAATGATATCCACGAAATACAGATGTAACTCCGTGAGTGGAAATCACACATCACAGAGCAGTTTCTCAGAAAGCTTCTTTTTAGATTTCATCTGAGGATATTTCCTTTTTCACCATAGTCCTCCATGGGCCTCCAAATATCACATTGCCCATTCCACAAGAACTCTCTTAGCGAAAGGCTTCTTGAGCGGAACGCTGGAACTCTGTGAGATGATTACACAGAACACAATGAAGTTTCTCAGAAAGCTTCTTTCTCTTTGTTATCGGAGGATATTTCCTTTGGCCCTATTGTCTTCCAAGGGATCCGAAATATGTGATCTCAGATTCCACAGAAATAAGGCTAGCAAAGAGATCCACGAAATACAGATATAACTCTGTGAGATGAATTAACAGAAAACTACGTAGTTTCTCAGAAAGCTTCTTTCCAGATTTCATCTGAGGATATTTCCTTTTTCACCATAGCCCTCTATGGGCTTCCAAATATTACTTTGCCAATTCCACAAGAACTGTCTTAGAGAAAGCTTCTTGAGGGGAACGCTGTAACTCTGTGAGATGATTTCACAGAGCACAAAGAAGTTTCTCAGAAAACTTCCTTCTCTTTGTTAACGGAGGATATTTCCTTTGGCCCTATAGTCTTCAAAGGGATCCGAAATATCTGTTCGCAGATTCCACAGAAATACGGCTAGCAAAGAGATCCATGAAATACAGAAGTAACTCCGTCAGTGGAAGTCACACATCACATAGAAGTTTCTCAGAAAGCTTCTTTCCAGATTTCATCTGAGGATATTTCCTTTTTCACCTTAGCCCTCTATGGGTTTCCAAATATCACTTTGCCAATTCCACAAGAACTGTCTTAGCGAAAGGCTTCTGGAAGTGAAAGCTGTAACTCTGTGAGTTGATTTCACAGAACACAAAAAGTTTCTCAGAAAGGTTCTTTCTCTTTCTTATCGGAGGATACTTCCTTTGGCCCTGTAGTCTTCAAAGGGATCCGAAATATCTGTTCTCAGATTCCACAGGAATAAGGCTAGCAAAGAGATCCACGAAATACAGATGTAACTCCTTGAGTGGAAATCACACGTCACAGAGCAGTTTCTCAGAAAGCTTCTTTCCAGATTTCATCTGAGGATATTTCCTTTTTCACCATAGCCCTCTATGGGCTTCCAAATATCACGGCCAATTCCACAAGAACTGTCGTAGCCAAAGGCTTCTTGAGAAGAAAGCTGTAATTCTGTGAGATGATTTCACAGAACACAAAGAAGTTTCTCAGAAAGCTTCTTTCTCTTTGGTATCCGAAGATATTTCCTTTGGCCCTATAGTCTTCAAAGGGATCCGAAATATCTCTTCTCAGACTCCACAGAAATAAGGCTAGCAATGATATCCACGAAATACAGATGTAACTCCGTGAGTTTAAATCACACATCACAGAGCAGTTTCTCAGAAACTTCTTTCTAGATTTCGTCTGAGGATATTTCCTTTTTCACCATAGCCCTCCATGGGCTTCCAAATATCACATTGCCCATTCCACAAGAACTCTCTTAGCGAAAGGCTTCTTGAGCGGAAAGCGGTAACTCTGTGAGATGATTACACAGAACCCAATGAAGTTTCTCAGAAAGCTAGTTTCTCTTTGTTATCGGAGGATATTTCCTTTGGACCTATTGTCTTCCAAGGGATCCGAAATATCTGTTCTCAGATTCCACAGAAGTAAGGCTAGCAAAGAGATCCACGAAATACAGATGTAACTCTGTGAGATGAATTAACAGAACACTACGTAGTTTCTCAGAAAGCTTCTTTCCAGATTTCATCTGAGGATATTTCCTTTTTCACAGTAGCCCTCTTTGGGATTCCAAATATCACTTTGCCAATTCCACAAGAACTGTCTTACCGAAAGGCTTCTTGAGGGGAAAGCTGTAACTCTGTGAGATGATTTCACAGAACACAAAGAAGTTTCTCAGAAAGCTTCTTTCTCTTCGTTATCGGAGGATATTTCCTTTGGCCCTATAGTCTTCAAAGGGATCCGAAATATCTGTTCTCAGATTCCACAGAAATAAGGCTAGCAAAGAGATCCACGAAATACAGATGTAACTCTGTGAGATGAATTAACAGAACACTAAGCAGTTTCTCAGAAAGCTTCCTTCCAGATTTCATCTGCGGATATTTCCTTTTTCACCATAGGCCTCTAAGGGCTTCCAAATATCACTTTGCGAATTCCACAACAACTGTCTTAGCGAAAGGCTTTTGAGGGGAAAGCTGTAACTCTGTTAGATGATTTCACAGAACACAAAGAAGTTCCTCAGAAAGCTTCTTTCTCTTTGTTATCGGAGGATAATTCCTTTGGCCCTATAGTCTTAAAAGGAATCCGAAATATCTGTTCTCATATTCCACAGAAAAAGGGCAGCAAAGAGATCCACGAAATACAGATGTAACTCTGTGATATGAATTAGAGAACACTAAGCAGTTTCTCAGGAAGCTTCTTTAAAGATTTCATCTGAGGATATTTCCTTTTTCACCATAAACCCCTATGGGCTTCCAAATATCACTTTGCCAATTCCACAAGAACTGTCTTAGCGAAAGGCTTCTTGAGGGGAAAGCTGTAAATCTGTGAGGTGATTTCACAGAACACAAAGAAGTTACTCAGAAAGCTTCTTTCTCTTTGTTATCGGAGGATATTTTCTTTGGCCCTATGTCTTCAAAGGGATACGAAATATCTTTTCTCAGATTCCACAGAAATAAGTCTAGCAAAGAGATCCCCTAAATACAGATGTAACTCTCTGAGATGAATTAACAGAACAGTAAGCAGTTTCTCAGAAAGCTTCTTTCCAGATTTCATCTGAGGATATTTCCTTTATCACCATAGCCCTCTAAGGGCTTCCAAATATCACTTTGCCAATTCCACAAGAACTGTCTTAGCGAAAGACTTCTTGAGGGGAAAGCTGTAACTCTGTGAGATGATTTCACAGAACACAAAGAAGTTGCTCAGAAAGCTTCTTTCTCTTTGTTATCGGAGGATATTTCCTTTGGCCCTATAGTCTTCAAAGGGATCCGAAATATGTGATCTCATATTCCACAGAAATGAGGCTAGCAAAGAGATGGAAGAAATACTGATGTAACTCTGTGAGATGAATTAACAGAACACTAAGCAGTTTCTCAGAAAGCTTCTTTCCAGATTTCATCTGAGGATATTTCCTTTTTCACCATAGGCCTCTATGGGCTTCCAAATATCACGGCCAATTCCACAGGAACTGTCTTAGCCACAGGCTTCTTGAGGGTAAAGCTCTAACTCTGTGAGATGATTTCACAGAACACAAAGAAGTTTCTCAGAAAGCTTCTTTCTCTTTGTTATGGGAAGATATTTCCTTTGGCCCTATAGTCTTCAAAGGGATCCAAAATAAGTGTTCTCAGATACCGCAGAAATAAGGCAAGCTAAGAGATCCACGAAATACAGATGTAACTCCATGAGTTGAAGACACACATCACAGAGCAGTTTCTCAGAATACTTCTTTCCAGATTTCATCTGAGGATATTTCCTTTTTCACCATAGCCCTCTATGGACTTCCAAATATCACGGCCAATTCCACAAGAACTGTCTTAGCCAAAGGCTTCTTGAGGGGTAAGCTGTAATTCTGTGAGATGATTTCACAGTACTCAAAGAAGTTTCTCAGAAAGCTTCTTTCTCTTTGTTATCGGAGGATATTTCCTTTGGCCCTATAGTCTTCAAAGGGATCCGAAATATCTGTTCTCAGATTCCACAGAAATAAGGCTAGCAAAGAGATCCAAGAAATACACATGTAACTCTGTAGGTCTAAGTCACACATCACAGAGCAGTTTCTCAGAAAGCTTCTTTCCAGATTTCATCTGAGGATATTTCCTTTTTCACTATAACCCTCTATTGGCTTCCAAATATCACTTTCCCAATTCCACAGGAACTGTCTTAGAGAAAAGCTTCTTGAGGGGAAAGCTGTAACTCTGTGAGATGATTTCACAGAACACAAAGAAGTTTCTCCGAAAGCTTCTTTCTCTTTGTTATCCGAAGATATTTCCTTTGGCCCTATAGTCTTCAAAGGGATCTGAAATATCTGTTCTCAGATTCCACAGAAAAAAGGCTAGCAAAGAGATAAACGAAACACAGATGTAACTCTGTGAGATGAATTAACAGAAAACTAAGCAGTTTCTCAGAAAGCTTCTTTCCAGATTTCATCTGAGGATATTTCCTTTTTCACCATAGCCCTCTATGGGCTTCCAAATATCATTTTTCCAATTCCACAAGAAATGTCTTAGCGAAAGGCTTCTTGAGGGGATAGCTGTAACTCTGTGAGATGATTTCACAAAACGCAAAGAAGTTTCTCAGAAACCTTCTTTCTGTTTGTAATCAGAAATATTTCCTTTGGCCCTATAGTCTTCAAAGGGATACGAAATATCTCTTCTCAGACTCCACAGAAATAAGGCTAGCAATGATATCCACGAAATACAGATGTAACTCCGTGAGTTTAAATCACACATCACAGAGCAGTTTCTCAGAAACTTCTTTCTAGATTTCGTCTAAGGATATTTCCTTTTTCACCATGGCCCTCCATGGGCTTCCAAATATCACATTGCCCATTCCACAAGAACTCTCTTAGCGAAAGGCTACTTGAGCGGAAAGCTGTAACTCTGTGAGATGATTACACAGAACCCAATGAAGTTTCTCAGAAAGCTTCTTTCTCTTTGTTATTGGAGGATATTTCCTTTGGCCCTATTGTCTTCCAAGGGATCCGAAATATGTGATCTCAGATTCCACAGAAGTAAGGCTAGCAAAGAGATCCACGAAATACAGATGTAACTCTGTGAGATGAATTAACAGAACACTACGTAGTTTCTCAGAAAGCTTCTTTCCAGATTTCATCTGAGGATATTTCCTTTTTCACAGTAGCCCTCTTTGGGCTTCCAAATATCACTTTGCCAATTCCACAAGAACTGTCTTACCAAAAGGCTTCTTGAGGGGAAAGCTGTAACTCTGTGAGATGATTTCACAGAACACAAAGAAGTTTCTCAGAAATCTTCTTTCTCTTTGTTATCGGAGGATATTTCCTTTGGCCCTATAGTCTTCAAAGGGATCCGAAATATCTGTTCTCAGATTCCACAGAAATAAGGCTAGCAAAGAGATCCACGAAATACAGATGTAACTCTGTGAGATGAATTAACAGAACACTAAGCAGTTTCTCAGAAAGCTTCCTTCCAGATTTCATCTGCGGATATTTCCTTTTTCACCATAGGCCACTAAGGGCTTCCAAATATCACTTTGCGAATTCCACAACAACTGTCTTAGCGAAAAGCTTTTAAGGGGAAAGCTGTAACTCTGTGAGATGATTTCACAGAACACAAAGAAGTTCCTCAGAAAGCTTCTTTCTCTTTGTTATCGGAGGATAATTCCTTTGGCCCTATAGTCTTAAAAGGAATCCGAAATATCTGTTCTCATATTCCACAGAAAAAGGGCAGCAAAGAGATCCACGAAATACAGATGTAACTCTGTGAGATGAATTAGAGAACACTAAGCAGTTTCTCAGGAAGCTTCTTTAAAGATTTCATCTGAGGATATTTCCTTTTTCACCATAATCCTCTATGGTCTTCCAAATATCACTTTGCCAATTCCACAAGAACTGTCTTAGCGAAAGGCTTCTTGAGGGGAAAGCTGTAAATCTGTGAGGTGATTTCACAGAACACAAAGAAGTTTCTCAGAAAGCTTCTTTCTCTTTGTTATCGGAGGATATTTCCTTTGGCCCTATGTCTTCAAATGGATACGAAATATCTTTTCTCAGATTCCACAGAAATAAGGCTAGCAAAGAGATCCCCTAAATACAGATGTAACTCTCCGAGATGAATTAACAGAAAACTAAGCAGTTTCTCAGAAAGCTTCTTTCCAGATTTCATCTGAGGATATTTCCTTTATCACCATAGACCTCTAAGGGCTTCCAAATATCACTTTGCCAATTCCACAAGAACTGTCTTAGCGAAAGGCTTCTTGAGGGGAAAGCTGTAACTCTGTGTGATAATTTCACAGATCACAAAGAAATTTCTCAGAAAGCTTCTGTCTCTTTGTTGTTCGAGGATATTTCCTTTGGCCCTCTAGTCTTCAAAGGGATCCGAAGTATCTGTTCTCAGATTCCACAGAAATAAGACTAGCAAAAAGCTTCATGAAATACAGATGTAACTCTGTGAGTGGAAGTCACATATCACAGAGCAGTTTCTCAGAAAGCTTCTTTCCAGATTTCATCTGAGGGTATTTCCTTTTTCAGCATAGCCCTCTGTGGGCTTGAAAATATCACTTTGCCAATTCCACAAGAACTGTCTTAGCGAAAGGCTTCTTGAGGGAAAACCTGTAACACTGTGAGATGATTTCACAGAACACAAAGAAGTTTCTCAGAAAGCTTCTTTCTCTTTGTTATCGGAGGATATTTCCTTTGGCCCTATAGTCTTTCAAGGGATCCGAAATATCTGTTCTCAGATTCCACAGAAATAAGGCTAGCAACACATCCACGAAATACAGATGTAACTCTGTGAGATGAATTAACAGAACACTAAGCAGTTTCTCAGAAAGCTTCTTTAAAGATTTCATCTGAGGATATTTCCTTTTTCACCATAAACCTCTATGGGCTTCCAAATATCACTAGCCAATTCCACAAGAACTGTCTTAGCGAAAGGCTTCTAGAGGGGAATGCTGTAAATCTGTGAGGTGATTTCACAGAACACAAAGAAGTTTCTCAGAAAGCTTATTTCTCTTTGTTATCGGAGGATATTTCCTTTGGCCCTGTAGTCTTCAAAGGGATCCGAAATATCTGTTCTCAGATTCCACAGAAATAACGCTAGCAAAAAGATTCACGAAATACAGACGTAACTCTGTGTGTGAAAGTCACACATCACAGAGCAGTTTCTCAGAAAGCTTCTTTCCAGATTTCATCTGAGGATAGTTAATTTTTCACCATAGCCCTCCACGGGCTTTCAAATATCTCTTTTCCAATTCCACAAGAACTGTCATAGCGAAAGGCTTCTTGAGGGGAAAGCTGTAACTCTGTGAGATGATTTCACAGAACACAAAGAAGTTTCTCAGAAAGCTTCTTTCTCTTTGTTATCGGAGGATATTTCCTTTGGCCCTATAGTCTTCAAAGGGATCCGAAATATCTGTTCTCAGATTCCACAGAAATAAGGCTAGAAAGAGATCCACGAAATACAGATATAACTCTGTGAGATGAATTAACAGAACACTAAGCAGTTTCTCAGAAAGCTTCTTTCCAGATTTCATCGGAGGATATTTCCTTTTTCACCGTAGCCCTCTTTGGGCTTCCAAATATCAGTTTGCCAATTCCACAAGAACTGTCTTAGCGAAAGGCTTCTTGAGGGGAAAGCTGTAACTCTGTGAGATGATTTCACAGAACACAAAGAAGTTTCTCAGAAAGCTTCTTTCTCTTTGTTATAGTAGGATATTTCCTTTGGCCCTATAGTCTTCCAAGGGATCCGAAATATCTGTTCTCAGATTCCACAGAAGTAAGGCTAGCAAAAAGATCCACGAAATACAGATGTAACTCTGTGAGATGAATTAACAGAACATTAAGCAGTTTCTCACAAAGCTTCCTTCCAGATTTCACCTGCGGATATTTCCTTTTTCACCATAGCCTTCTAAGGGCTTCCAAATATCACTTTGCCAATTCCACAAGAACTGTCTTAGCGAAAGACCTCTTGAGGGGAAAGCTGTAACTCTGTGAGATTATTTCAAAGAATACAAAGAAGTTTCTCAGAAAGCTTCTTTCTGTTTGTTATCAGAGGATATTTCCTTTGGCCCTATAGTCTTCAAAGGGATCCGAAATATCTGTTCTCAGATTCCACAGAAATAAGGCTAGCGAAGAGATCCAAGAAATACAGATGTTACTCTGTGAGTGGAAGTCACACATCACAGAGCAGTGTCTCAGATAGCTTCTTTCCAGATTTCATCTGAGGATATTTCCTTTTTCACCATAGCCCTCTATGGGCTTCCAAATATCACTTTGCCAATTCCACAACAACTGTCTTAGCGAAAGGCTTCTTGAGGGGAACGCTGTAACTCTGTGAGATGATTTCACAGAACACAAAGAAGTTTCTCAGAAAGCTTTTTTCTATTTGTTATCGGACGATATTTCCTTTGGCCCAATAGTCTTCAAAGTGATCCGAAATATCTGTTCTCAGATTCCACAGAAATAAGGGTAGCAAAAAGATCCACGAAATACAGATGTAACTCTCTGAGATGAATTAACACAACACTAAGCGGTTTCTCAGAAAGCTTCTTTACAGATTTCAAATGAGGATATTTCCTTTTTCACCATAGCTCTCTATGAGCTTCCAAATATCACATTGACAATTCCAAAAGAACTGTCTTAGCGAAAGGCTTCTTGAGGGGAAAGCTGTAACTCTGTGAGATGATTTCACAGAACACAAAGAAGTTTCTCAGAAAGCTTCCTTCTCTTTATTATCGGAGGATATTTACTTTGGCCCTGTAGTCCTCAAAGGGATCCGAAATATCTGTTCTCAGATTCCACAGAAATACGGCTAGCAAAGAGATCCAAGAAATACAGATGTTACTCTGTGAGTGGAAGTCATACATCACAGAGCAGTGTCTCAGATAGCTTCTTCCAGATTTCACTTGAGGATTATTTCCTTTTTCAACATAGCCCTCTATGGGCTTCCAAATATCACTTTGCCAATTCCACAAGAACTGTCTTAGCGAAAGGCTTGTTGAGGGGAAAGCTGTAACTCGGTGAGATGATTTCACAGAACACAAAGAAGTTTCTCAGAAAGCTTCTTTCTCTTTGTTATCGGAGGATATTTCCTTTGGCCCTATAGTCTTCCAAGGGTTCCGAAATATCTGTTCTCAGATTCCACAGAAATAAGGCTAGCAAGACATCCACGAAATACAGATGTAACTCTGTGAGATTAATTAACAGAACAGTAAGCAGTTTCTCAGAAAGCTTCTTTCCTGATTTCATCTGAGGATATTGCCTTTTTCACCATAGCCCTCTATGAGCTTCCAAATATCACTTTGCCAATTCCACAAGAACTGTCTTAGCGAAAGGCTTCTGGAGGGAAAAGCTGTAACCCTGTGAGATGATTTCACAGAACACAAAGAAGTTTCTCAGAAAGCTTCTTTGTCTTTGTTTCGGAGGATATTTCCTTTGGCCCTATAGTCTTCAAAGGGATCTGAAATATCTGTTCTCAGATTCCACAGAAATAAGGCTAGCAAAGAGATCCACGAAATACAGATGTAACTCTGTGAGTGGAAGTCACACATCACAGAGCAGTTTCTCAGAAAGCTTCTTTCCAGATTTCATCTGAGGATATTTCTTTTTCACCATAGCCCTCCATGGGCTTCCAAATATCACTTTGCCAATTCCGCAAGAACTGTCTTAGCGAAAGGCTTCTTGAGGGGAAAGCTGTAACTCTGGGAGACGATTTCACAGAACACAAAGCAGTTTCTCAGAAAGCTGCTTTTTCTTTGTTATCGGAGGATATTTCCTTTGGCCCTATAGTCTTAAAAGGAATCCGAAATATCTGTTCTCATATTACACAGAAATAAGGGCAGCAAAGAGAGCCACGAAATACAGATGTAACTCTGTGAGGTGAATTAACAGAACACTAAGCAGTTTCTCAAAAAGCTTCTTTAAAGATTTCATCTGAGGATATTTGTTTTTCACCATAAACCTCTATGGGCTTCCAAATATCACTAGCCAATTCCACAAGAACTGTCTTAGCGAAAGGCTTCTAGAGGGGAATGCTGTAAATTTGTGATGTGATTTCACAGAACACAAAGAAGTTTCTCAGAAAGCTTCTTTCTCTTTGTTATCGTAGGATATTTCCTTTGGCCCTATAGTCTTCAAAGGGATCTGAAATATCTGATCTCAGATTCCACAGAAATAAGGCTACCAAAGAGATCAACTAAATACAGATGTAACTCTGTGAGATGAATTAACAGAACACTAAGCAGTTTCTCAGAAAGTTTCTTTCCAGATTTCATCTGAGGAGATTTCTTTTATCACCATAGCCCTCTATGGGCCTCCAGACATCACTTTGCCAATTCCACAAGAACTGTCTTAGCGAAAGGCTTCTTGAGGGGAAAGCTGTAACTCTGTGAGATAATTTCACAGAACACAAAGAAGTTTCTCAGAAAGCTGCTTTCTGTTTGTTGTCGGAGGATATTTCATTTGGCCCTATAATCTTCAAAGGGATCCGAAATATCTGTTCTCCGATTCCACAGAAATAAGGCTAGCAAAAAGATTCACGAAATACAGATGTAACTCTGTGAGTGAAAGTCACACATCACAGAGCAGTTTCTCAGAAAGCTTCTTTCCAGATTTCATCTGAATCAATTTCCGTTATCACCATAGCCCTCTATGGGCTTCCAAATATCACTTTCCCAATTCCACAAGAACTGTCATAGCGAAAGGCTTCTTGAGGGGAAAGCTGTAACTCTGTGAGATGATTTCACAGAACACAAAGAAGTTTCTCAGAAAGCTTCTTTCTCTTTGTTATCGGAGGATATTTCCTTTGGCCCTATAGTCTTCAAAGGGATCCGAAATATCTCTTCTCAGATTCCGCAGAAATAAGGCTAGCAAAGAGATCCACGAAATACAGATGTAATTCTATGAGATGAATTAACAGAACACTAAGCAGTTTCTCAGAAAGCTTATTTCCAGATTTCATCTGAGGATATTTCCTTTTTCACCGTAGCCCTCTTTGGGCTTCCAAATATCACTTTGCCAATTCCACAAGAACTGTCTTACCGAAAGGCTTCTTGAAGAGAAAGCTGTAACTCTGTGAGATGATTTCACAGAACACAAAGAAGTTTCTCAGAAAGCTTCTTTCTCTTTGTTATCGGAGGATATTTCCTTTGGCCCTATAGTCTTCCAAGGGATCGAAATGTGTGTTCTCAGATTCCACAGAAATAAGGCTAGCAAAGAGATCCAAGAAATACAGATGTAACCCCCTGAGTGAAGTCACGAATCACAGAGCAGTTTCTCAGAAATCTTCTTTCCAGATTTCATCTGAGGATATTTCCTTTTTCACCATAGCCCTCTAAGGGCTTCCAAATATCACTTTGCCGATTCCACAAAAACTGTATTAGCGAAAGTCTTCTTGAGGGGAAAGCTGTAACTCTGTGAGATGATTTCACAGAATACAAAGAAGTTTCTCAGAAACCTTTCTCTTTGTTATCAGAGGATATTTCCTTGGCCCTAGAGACTTCAAAGGGATCCGAAATCTCTGTTCTCAGATTCCACAGAAATAAGGCTAGCAAAGAGATCCACGAAATACAGATGTATTTCGGTGAGGTGAAATAACAGAACACTAAGCAATTTCTCAGAAAGCTTCTTTCCAGATTTCATCTGAGGATATTTCCTTTTTCACCATAGCCCTCTAAGGGCTTCCAAATATCGCTTTGCCAATTCCACAAGAACTGCCTTAGCGAAAGTCTTCTTGAGGGGAAAGCTGAAACTCTGTGAGATGATTTCACAGAACACAAAGAAGTTTCTCAGAAAGCTTCTTTCTCTTTGTTATCGGAGGATATATCCTTTGATCCTATAGTCTTCAAAGGGATGCGAAATATCAGTTCTCAGATTCCACAGAAACAAGGCTAGCAAAGAGATCCACGAAATACAGATGTAACTCTGTGAGATGAATTAACAGAACACTAAGTAATTTCTCAGAAAACTTCTTTACAGATTTCATCTGAGGATATTTCCTTTTTCACCGTAGCCCTCAATGGGCTTCCAAATATCACTTTGCCAATTCCACAAGATCTGTCTCAGCCAAAGACCTCTTGAGGGGAAAGATGTAACTCTGTGAGATGATTTCACCGAACACAAAGAAGTTTCTCAGAAAGCTTCTTTCTCTTTGTTATCGGAGGATATTTGCTTTGGCCCTATAGTCTTCAAAGGGATCCGAAATATCTGTTCTCAGATTCCACAGAAATAAGGCTAGCAAAGACCTCCACGAAATACAGATGTAACTCTGTGAGATGAATTAAAATCACACTAAGGAGTTTCACAGAAAGCTTCTTTCCAGATTTCATCTGAGGATATTTCCTTTTTCAACATAGCCCTCTATGGGCCTTCAAATATCACTTTGCCAATTCCACAAGAACCGTCTTAGCGAAAGGCTTGTTGAGGGGAAAGCTGTAACTCTGTGAGATGATTTCACAGAACACAAAGAAGTTTCTCAGAAAGCTACTTTCTCTTTGTTATCAGAGGATATTTCCTTTGGCCCTATGGTCTTCAAAGGGATAAGAAATATCTGTTCGCAGATTCCACAGAAATAAGGCTAGCAAGGAGATCCATGAAATACATATGTAACTCTGTGAGTTGAATTAACATAACACTAAGCAGTTCCTCAGAAAGCTTCTTTCCAGATTTCCTGTGAGGATATTAACTTTTTCACCGTAGCCCTCTATGGACTTCCAAATTTCACTTTGCCAATTCCACAAGAACTGTCTTAGCGAAAGGCTTCTTCAGGGGAAAGCTGTAACTCTGTGAGATGATTTCACAGAACACAAAGAAGTTTCTCAGAAAGATTCTTGCTCTTTGTTATCGGAGGAGATTTCCTTTGGCCCTATAGTATTCAGAGGGATCCGAAATATCTGCTCTCAGATTCCACAGAAATAAGGCTAGCAAAGAGATCCACGAAATACAGATGTAACTCTCTGAGTGGAAGTCACGCATCACAGAGCAGCTTCTGAGAAAGCTTCTTTCCAGATTTCATCTGAGGATATTTCCTTTTTCACCATAGCACTCTATGGGCTTCCAAATATCACTTTGACGATTCCACGAGAACTCTCTTAGCGAAGGGCTTCTTGAGGGGAAAGCTGTAACTCTGTGAGATGATTTCGCAGAATACAAACAAGTTTCTCAGAAAGTTTCTTTCTCTTTGTTATCGGAGGATATTTCCTTTGGCCTTATTGTCTTCAAAGGGATCCGAAATATCTGTTCTCAGATAGCACAGAAATAAGTCTAGCAAAGAGATCCACGAAATACAGATGTAACTCTGTGAGATGAATTAACAGAACACTAAGCAGTTTCTCAGAAAACCTCTTTACAGATTTCATCAGAGGATATTTCCTTTTCCACCATAGCCCTCTATGGGCTTCCAAATATCACTTTCCAATTCCACAAGAACTGTCTTAGTGAAAGGCTTCTAGAGGGGAAAGATGTAACTCTGTGAGATGATTTCATAGAACACAAAGAAGTTTCTCAGAAAGCTTCTTTCTCTTTGTTATCGGAGGATATTTCCTTTGGCCTTATAGTCTTCAAAGGGATCCGAAATATCAGTTCTCAGATACCACAGAAATAAGGCTAGCAAAGAGAACCACGAAATTCAGATGTAACTCTGTGAGATGAATTAACAGAACACTAAGCAGTTTCTCAGAAAGCTGATTTCCAGATTTCATCTGAGAATTGTTCCTTTTTCACCGTAAACCTCTATGGGCTTCCAAAATATCACTTTGCCAATTCCCCAAGAACTGACTTACCGAAAGACTTCCTGAGGGGAAAGATGTAACTCTGTGAGATGATTTCACAGAACACAAAGAAGTTTCTCAGAAAGCTTCTTTCTCTTTGTTATCGGAGGATATTTCCTTTGGACCTATAGTCTTCAAAGGGATCCGAAATCTCAGTTCTCAGATTCCACAGAAATAAGGCAAGCAAAGAGATCCACTTAATACCGATGTAACTCTCTGAATGGAAGTCACGCATCACAGAGTAGTTTCTCAGAAATCTTCTTTCCAGATTTCATCTGAGGATATTTCCTTTTTCACCATATCCCACTATGGGCTTCCAAATATCACTTTGCCGTTTCCACAAGAAGTGTCTTAGCGAGAGGTTTCTTGAAAGGAAAGCTGTAACTCTGTGAGATGATTTCACAGAACACAAAGTAGTTTCTCAGAAAGCTTCTTTCTCTTTGTTATCGGAGGATATTTCCTTTGGCCCTATAGTCTTCAAAGGAATCCGGAATCTCTGTTCTCACATTCCACAGAAATAAGGCTAGCAAAGTGATCCACGAACTACAGATGTAATTCTGAGAGATGAATTAACAGAACACTAAGCAGTTTCTCAGAAAGCTTATTGCCAGATTTCATCTTTGGATATTTCCTTTTTCACCATAGCCCTCTATGGGCTTCCAAATATCGCTTGGCCAATTCCACAAGAACTGTCTTAGCGAAAGGCTTCTTGAGGGGAAAGCTGTAACTCTGTGAGATGATTTCACAGAACACAAAGAAGATTCTCAGAAAGTTTTTTCTCTTTGTTATCGGAGGATATTTCCTTTGGCCCTATAGTCTTCAAAGGGATCCGAAATCTCTGTTCTCAGATTCCACAGAAATAAGGCTTGCAAAGAGATCCATGAAATACAGATGTAACTCTGTGAGATGAATTAACGGAACACTAAGCAGTTTCTCAGAAAGCTTATTTCCAGGTTTCATCTGAGAATATTTCCTTTTTCACCATATCCCTCCTAGGGCTTCCAAATATCCCTTTGCCAATTCCACAAGAACTCTCTTAACGAAAGGCTTCTTGAGGGGAAAGCTGTAACTCTGTGAGATGATTTCACAGAACACAAAGAAGTTTCTCAGAAAGCTTCTTTCTCTTTTTTATCGGAGGATATTTCCTTTGGCCCTATAGTCTTCAAAGGGATCCGAAATATCTGTTCTCAGATTCCACAGAAATAAGGCTAGCAAAGAAATCCACGAAATACAGATGTAACTCTCTGAGTGGAAGTCACGCATCACAGAGCAGTTTCTCTGAAAACCTCTCTCCAGATTTCATCTGAGGATATTTCCTTTTTCACCATAGCCCTCTATGTGCTTCCAAATATCACTTTGACGATTCCACAAGAACTGTCTAAGCGAAAGGCTTCCTGAGGGGACAGTTGTAACTCTGTGAGATGATTTCACAGAATACAAAAAGTTTCTCCGAAAGCTTCTTTCTCTTTGTTATCGGAGGATATTTCCTTTGGCCCTATAGTCTTCAATGGGATCCGAAATATCTGTTCTCAGATTACACAGAAATAAGGCTAGCAAAGAGATCCACGAAATACAGATGTAAATCGGTGAGTGGAAGTCGCACATCACAGAGCAGTTTCGCAGAAAGATTCTTTCCAGATTTCATCTGAGGATATTTCCTTTTTCACCATAGCCCTCTATGGGCTTCCAAATATCACTGCCAATTCCACAAGAACTGTTTTAGCGAAAGACTTCTTGAGGGGAAAGCTGTAACTCTGTGAGATGATTTCACAGAACACAAAGAAGTTCTCAGAAAGCTTCTTTCCCTTTGTTATCAGAGGATAATTCCTTTGGCCCTATAGTCTTCAAAGAGATCCGAAATATCTGTTCTCAGATTCCACAGAAATAAGGCTAGCAAAGAGATCCATGAAATACAGATGTAACTCTGTAGGTCTAAGTCACACATCACAGGGCAGTTTCTCAGAAAGTTTCTTTCCAGATTTCATCTGAGGATATTTCCATTTACACCATAGACCTCTATGGGCTTCCAAATATCACTTTGCCAATTCCACAAGAACTGTCTTAGCAAAAGGCTTCTTGAGGGGAAAGCTGTAATTCTGTGAGATGATTTCACAGAACACAAAGAAGTTTCTCAGAAAGCTTCTTTCTCTTTGTTATCGGAGGATATTTCCAATGGCCCTATAGTCTTCAAAGGGATCCGAAATATCTGTTCTCAGATTCCACAGAAATAAGGCTAGCAAAGAGATCCACGAAACAGATGTAACTCTGTTAGATGAATTAACAGAACACTAAGGTGTTTCTCAGAAAGTTTCTTTCCAGATTTCATCTGAGGATATTTCCTTTTTCACCATAGCCCTCTATGGTCTTCCACATATCCCTTAGCCAATTCCACAAGAACTGTCTTAGCGAAAGGCTTCTTAAGGGGAAAGCTGTAACTCTGTGATATGATTTCACAGAACACAAAGAAATTTCTCAAAAAGCTTCTTTCTCTTTGTTATCGGAGGATATTTCCTTTGGCCGTATAGTCTTCAAAGGGATCCGAAATGTCTCTTCTCAGATTCCACAGAAATGAGGCTAGCAAAGAGATTCACGAAATAGAGATATAACTCTGTGAGATGAATTAACAGAACACTAAGCAGTTTCTCAGAAAGCTTCTTTCCAGATTTCATCTGAGGATATTTCCTTTTTCACCATAGCACTCTATGGGCTTCCAAATATCACTGCCAATTCCACAAGAACTTTCTTAACGAAAGACTTCTTGAGGGGAAAGGTGTAACTCTGTGTGTTGATTTCACAGAACACAAGGAAGTTCTCAGAAAGCTTCTTTCTCTTTGTTATCAGAGGATAATTCCTTTGGCCCTATAGTCTTCAAAGGGATCCGAAATATCAGTTCTCAGATTCCACAGAAATAAGGCTAGCAAAGAGATCCACGAAACACAGGTGTAACTCTGTAGGTCTAAGTCACACATCACAGAGCAGTTTCTCAGAAAGCTTCTTTCCAGATTTCATCTGAGAATATTTTCTATTTCACCATAGCCCTCTATGGGCTTCCAAATATCACTTTGCCAATTCCACAAGAACTGTCTTAGCGAAAGGCTTCTTGAGGGGAAAGCTGTAACTGTGTGAGATGCTTTCACAGAACACAAGGAAGTTTCTCTGAAAGCTTCTTTCTCTATGTTACCGGAGGATATTTCCTTTGGTCCTATATTCTTCATGGCATCCAAAATATCTGTTCTCAGATTCCACAGAAATAAGGCTAGCAAACAGATCCACCAAATACAGATGTAACTCTGTGAGACGAATTAACAGAACACTAAGCAGTTTCTCAGAAACTTTCTTTCCAGATTTCATCTGAGGATATTTCCTTTTTCACCTTGGCTCTCTATGGGCTTCCAAATATCACTTTGCCAATTCCACAAGAACTGTCTTAGCGAAGGGCTTCTGGAGGTGCAAGCTATAACTCTGTGAGATGTTTTCACAGGACACGAAGAAGTTTCTCAGAAAGCTTCTTTCTCTTTGTTATCGGAGGATATTTCCTTTGGCCCTATAGTCTTCAAAGGGATCCGAAATATGTGTTCTCAGATTTCACAGAAATAAGGCTAGCAAAGAGATCCAAGAAATACAGATGTAACTCTGTGAGATGAATTAACAGAACACTAAGCAGTTTCTCAGAAAGCTTCTTTCCAGATTTCATCTGAGGATATTTCCTTTTTCACCACAGCCCTCTATGGGCTTTCAAATATCACTTTGCCAATTCCACAAGAACTGTCTTAGCGAAAGCTTTCTTGAGGGGAAAGCTGTAACTCTGTGAGTTGATTTCACCGAACACCAAGAAGATTCTCAGAAAGCTTCTTTGTCTTTGTTATAGGAGGATATTTCCATTGGCCCTATAGTCTTCAAACGGATCCGAAATATCTGTTCTCAGATTCCACAGAAATAAGGCTAGAAAAGAGTTCCAAGAATTGCAGATGTAACCCTGTGAGAGGAATTAACAGAACACTAAGCAGTTTCTCAGAAACCTTCTTTCCAGATGTCATCTGTAGATATTTCCTTTTTCACCGTAGTCCTCCATGGGCTTCCAAATATCACATTTCCAATTCCACAATAACTGTCTTAGCGAAAGGCTCCTTGAGGGGAAAGCAGTAACTCTGTGAGATGATTTCACAGAACACAAAGAAGTTTCTCAGAAAGATTCTTGCTCTTTGTTATCGGAGGAGATTTCCTTTGGCCCTATAGTATTCAGAGGGATCCGAAATATCTGCTCTCAGATTCCACAGAAATAAGGCTAGCAAAGAGATCCACGAAATACAGATGTAACTCTCTGAGTGGAAGTCACGCATCACAGAGCAGCTTCTGAGAAAGCTTCTTTCCAGATTTCATCTGAGGATATTTCCTTTTTCACCATAGCACTCTATGGGCTTCCAAATATCACTTTGACGATTCCACGAGAACTCTCTTAGCGAAGGGCTTCTTGAGGGGAAAGCTGTAACTCTGTGAGATGATTTCGCAGAATACAAACAAGTTTCTCAGAAAGTTTCTTTCTCTTTGTTATCGGAGGATATTTCCTTTGGCCTTGTTGTCTTCAAAGGGATCCGAAATATCTGTTCTCAGATAGCACAGAAATAAGTCTAGCAAAGAGATCCACGAAATACAGATGTAACTCTGTGAGATGAATTAACAGAACACTAAGCAGTTTCTCAGAAAACCTCTTTACAGATTTCATCAGAGGATATTTCCTTTTCCACCATAGCCCTCTATGGGCTTCCAAATATCACTTTCCAATTCCACAAGAACTGTCTTAGTGAAAGGCTTCTTGAGGGGAAAGATGTAACTCTGTGAGATGATTTCATAGAACACAAAGAAGTTTCTCAGAAAGCTTCTTTCTCTTTGTTATCGGAGGATATTTCCTTTGGCCTTATAGTCTTCAAAGGGATCCGAAATATCAGTTCTCAGATACCACAGAAATAAGGCTAGCAAAGAGAACCACGAAATTCAGATGTAACTCTGTGAGATGAATTAACAGAACACTAAGCAGTTTCTCAGAAAGCTGATTTCCAGATTTCATCTGAGAATTGTTCCTTTTTCACCGTAAACCTCTATGGGCTTCCAAAATATCACTTTGCCAATTCCACAAGAACTGACTTACCGAAAGACTTCCTGAGGGGAAAGATGTAACTCTGTGAGATGATTTCACAGAACACAAAGAAGTTTCTCAGAAAGCTTCTTTCTCTTTGTTATCGGAGGATATTTCCTTTGGACCTATAGTCTTCAAAGGGATCCGAAATCTCAGTTCTCAGATTCCACAGAAATAAGGCAAGCAAAGAGATCCACTTAATACCGATGTAACTCTCTGAATGGAAGTCACGCATCACAGAGTATTTTCTCAGAAATCTTCTTTCCAGATTTCATCTGAGGATATTTCCTTTTTCACCATATCCCACTATGGGCTTCCAAATATCACTTTGCCGTTTCCACAAGAAGTGTCTTAGCGAAAGGTTTCTTGAAAGGAAAGCTGTAACTCTGTGAGATGATTTCACAGAACACAAAGTAGTTTCTCAGAAAGCTTCTTTCTCTTTGTTATCGGAGGATATTTCCTTTGGCCCTATAGTCTTCAAAGGAATCCGGAATCTCTGTTCTCACATTCCACAGAAATAAGGCTAGCAAAGTGATCCACGAACTACAGATGTAATTCTGAGAGATGAATTAACAGAACACTAAGCAGTTTCTCGGAAAGCTTATTGCCAGATTTCATCTTTGGATATTTCCTTTTTCACCATAGCCCGCTATGGGCTTCCAAATATCGCTTGGCCAATTCCACAAGAACTGTCTTAGCGAAAGGCTTCTTGAGGGGAAAGCTGTAACTCTGTGAGATGATTTCACAGAACACAAAGAAGATTCTCAGAAAGTTTTTTCTCTTTGTTATCGGAGGATATTTCCTTTGGCCCTATAGTCTTCAAAGGGATCCGAAATCTCTGTTCTCAGATTCCACAGAAATAAGGCTTGCAAAGAGATCCACGAAATACAGATGTAACTCTGTGAGATGAATTAACGGAACACTAAGCAGTTTCTCAGAAAGCTTATTTCCAGGTTTCATGTGAGAATATTTCCTTTTTCACCATATCCCTCCTAGGGCTTCCAAATATCCCTTTGCCAATTCCACAAGAACTCTCTTAACGAAAGGCTTCTTGAGGGGAAAGCTGTAACTCTGTGAGATGATTTCACAGAACACAAAGAAGTTTCTCAGAAAGCTTCTTTCTCTTTTTTATCGGAGGATATTTCCTTTGGCCCTATAGTCTTCAAAGGGATCCGAAATATCTGTTCTCAGATTCCACAGAAATAAGGCTAGCAAAGAAATCCACGAAATACAGATGTAACTCTCTGAGTGGAAGTCACGCATCACAGAGCAGTTTCTCTGAAAACCTCTCTCCAGATTTCATCTGAGGATATTTCCTTTTTCACCATAGCCCTCTATGTGCTTCCAAATATCACTTTGACGATTCCACAAGAACTGTCTAAGCGAAAGGCTTCCTGAGGGGACAGTTGTAACTCTGTGAGATGATTTCACAGAATACAAAAAGTTTCTCCGAAAGCTTCTTTCTCTTTGTTATCGGAGGATATTTCCTTTGGCCCTATAGTCTTCAATGGGATCCGAAATATCTGTTCTCAGATTACACAGAAATAAGGCTAGCAAAGAGATCCACGAAATACAGATGTAAATCGGTGAGTGGAAGTCGCACATCACAGAGCAGTTTCGCAGAAAGATTCTTTCCAGATTTCATCTGAGGATATTTCCTTTTTCACCATAGCCCTCTATGGGCTTCCAAATATCACTGCCAATTCCACAAGAACTGTTTTAGCGAAAGACTTCTTGAGGGGAAAGCTGTAACTCTGTGAGATGATTTCACAGAACACAAAGAAGTTCTCAGAAAGCTTCTTTCCCTTTGTTATCAGAGGATAATTCCTTTGGCCCTATAGTCTTCAAAGAGATCCGAAATATCTGTTCTCAGATTCCACAGAAAGAGGCTAGCAAAGAGATCCATGAAATACAGATGTAACTCTGTAGGTCTAAGTCACACATCACAGGGCAGTTTCTCAGAAAGTTTCTTTCCAGATTTCATCTGAGGATATTTCCATTTACACCATAGACCTCTATGGGCTTCCAAATATCACTTTGCCAATTCCACAAGAACTGTCTTAGCAAAAGGCTTCTTGAGGGGAAAGCTGTAATTCTGTGAGATGATTTCACAGAACACAAAGAAGTTTCTCAGAAAGCTTCTTTCTCTTTGTTATCGGAGGATATTTCCAATGGCCCTATAGTCTTCAAAGGGATCCGAAATATCTGTTCTCAGATTCCACAGAAATAAGGCTAGCAAAGAGATCCACGAAACAGATGTAACTCTGTTAGATGAATTAACAGAACACTAAGGTGTTTCTCAGAAAGTTTCTTTCCAGATTTCATCTGAGGATATTTCCTTTTTCACCATAGCCCTCTATGGTCTTCCACATATCCCTTAGCCAATTCCACAAGAACTGTCTTAGCGAAAGGCTTCTTAAGGGGAAAGCTGTAACTCTGTGATATGATTTCACAGAACACAAAGAAATTTCTCAAAAAGCTTCTTTCTCTTTGTTATCGGAGGATATTTCCTTTGGCCGTATAGTCTTCAAAGGGATCCGAAATGTCTCTTCTCAGATTCCACAGAAATGAGGCCAGCAAAGAGATTCACGAAATAGAGATATAACTCTGTGAGATGAATTAACAGAACACTAAGCAGTTTCTCAGAAAGCTTCTTTCCAGATTTCATCTGAGGATATTTCCTTTTTCACCATAGCACTCTATGGGCTTCCAAATATCACTGCCAATTCCACAAGAACTTTCTTAACGAAAGACTTCTTGAGGGGAAAGGTGTAACTCTGTGTGTTGATTTCACAGAACACAAGGAAGTTCTCAGAAAGCTTCTTTCTCTTTGTTATCAGAGGATAATTCCTTTGGCCCTATAGTCTTCAAAGGGATCCGAAATATCAGTTCTCAGATTCCAGAGAAATAAGGCTAGCAAAGAGATCCACGAAACACAGGTGTAACTCTGTAGGTCTAAGTCACACATCACAGAGCAGTTTCTCAGAAAGCTTCTTTCCAGATTTCATCTGAGAATATTTTCTATTTCACCATAGCCCTCTATGGGCTTCCAAATATCACTTTGCCAATTCCACAAGAACTGTCTTAGCGAAAGGCTTCTTGAGGGGAAAGCTGTAACTGTGTGAGATGCTTTCACAGAACACAAGGAAGTTTCTCTGAAAGCTTCTTTCTCTATGTTACCGGAGGATATTTCCTTTGGTCCTATATTCTTCATGGCATCCAAAATATCTGTTCTCAGATTCCACAGAAATAAGGCTAGCAAACAGATCCACCAAATACAGATGTAACTCTGTGAGACGAATTAACAGAACACTAAGCAGTTTCTCAGAAACTTTCTTTCCAGATTTCATCTGAGGATATTTCCTTTTTCACCTTGGCTCTCTATGGGCTTCCAAATATCACTTTGCCAATTCCACAAGAACTGTCTTAGCGAAGGGCTTCTGGAGGTGCAAGCTATAACTCTGTGAGATGTTTTCACAGGACACGAAGAAGTTTCTCAGAAAGCTTCTTTCTCTTTGTTATCGGAGGATATTTCCTTTGGCCCTATAGTCTTCAAAGGGATCCGAAATATGTGTTCTCAGATTTCACAGAAATAAGGCTAGCAAAGAGATCCACGAAATACAGATGTAACTCTGTGAGATGAATTAACAGAACACTAAGCAGTTTCTCAGAAAGCTTCTTTCCAGATTTCATCTGAGGATATTTCCTTTTTCACCACAGCCCTCTATGGGCTTTCAAATATCACTTTGCCAATTCCACAAGAACTGTCTTAGCGAAAGCTTTCTTGAGGGGAAAGCTGTAACTCTGTGAGTTGATTTCACCGAACACCAAGAAGATTCTCAGAAAGCTTCTTTGTCTTTGTTATAGGAGGATATTTCCATTGGCCCTATAGTCTTCAAACGGATCCGAAATATCTGTTCTCAGATTCCACAGAAATAAGGCTAGAAAAGAGTTCCAAGAAATGCAGATGTAACCCTGTGAGATGAATTAACAGAACACTAAGCAGTTCCTCAGAAATCTTCTTTCCAGATGTCATCTGTAGATATTTCCTTTTTCAGCGTAGTCCTCCATGGGCTTCCAAATATCACATTTCCAATTCCACAATAACTGTCTTAGCGAAAGGCTCCTTGAGGGGAAAGCAGTAACTCTGTGAGATGATTTCACAGAACACAAAGAAGTTTCTCAGAAAGCTTCTTTCTCTTTGTTATCGGAGGATATTTCCTTTGGCCCTATCGTCTTCAAAGGGATCGGAAATATCTGTTCTCAGATTCCACAGAAATAAGGCTAGCAAAGAGATCCACGAAATACAGATGTAACTCTGTGAGTGGAAGTCACACATTACAGAGCAGTTTCTCAGAAAGCTTCTTTCCAGATTTCACCTGAGGATATTTCCTTTTTCATCATAGACCTTTATGGGTTTCCAAATATCACTTTGTCCATTCCACAAGAACTGTCTTAACGAAAGGCTTCTTGAGGGGAAAGCTGTAACTCTGTCAGATGATTTCACAGAACACAAAGAAATTTCTCAGACAGCTTCTTTCTCTTTGTTATCGGAGGATATTTCCTTTGGCCATATAGTCTTCAAAGGGATCCCAAATATCTCTTCTCGGACTCCATAGAAATAACGCTAGCAAAGAGATCCACCAAATACAGATGTAACTCTGTGAAATGAATTAACAGAACACTAAGCAGTTTCTGAGAAAGCTTGTCTCCAGATTTCATTTGAAGATATTTCCTTTTTCACCATAGCCCTCTATGGACTTCCAAATATCACTTTGCCAATTCCACAGGAACTGTTTTAGCGAAAGGCCTCTGGCGCGATAGCTGTAACTCTGTGAGATGATTCCACAGAACACAAAGAAGTTTCTCAGAAAGCTTCTTTCTCTTTGTTATCGGAGGATATTTCCTTTGGCACTATAATCGTCAAATGGATCCGAAATATCTGTTCTCAGATTCCACAGAAATAGGGATAGCCTAGAGATCCACGAAATACAGATGTAACTCTTTGAGATGAATTAACAGAACACTAAGCAGTTTCTCAGAAAGCTTCTTTCCAGATTACATCTGAGGATATTTCTCTTTTCACCTTAGCCTTCTATGCGCTTCCAAATACCCCTTTGCCAATTCCACGAGAACTGTCTTAGCGAAAGACATCTTGAGGGGAAAGCTGTAAATCTGTGAGATTATTCCACAGAACACAAAGAAGTTTCTCAGAAAACTTCTTTCTCTTTGTTATCGGAGGATATTTCCTTTGGCTCTATAGTCTTCAAAGGGATCCGAAATATCTGTTCTCATTTCCACAGAAATAAGGCTAGCAAAGAGATCCACGAAATACAGATGTAACTCTGTGAGATGAATTAACAGAACACTAAGCAGTTTCTCAGAAAGCTTCTTTCCAGATTTCATCTGAGGATATTTCCTTTGTCACCTGAGCTCTCTAAGGGCTTCCAAATATCACTTTGCCAATTCCACAAGAACTGTCTTAGCGAAAGGCTTCAGGAGGCGAAAGCCGTAAGTCTGTGAGATGATTTCACAGAACCAAAAGATGTTTCTCAGAAAGCTTCTTTCTCTTTATTATCGGAGGATATTACCTTTTGCCCTATAGTCTTCAGAGGGATCCGAAATATGTGTTCTCAGATTCCACAGAAGTAAGACTAGCAAAGAGATCCATGAAATACAGATGTAACTCCGTGAATGGAAGTCACACATCACAGAGCAGTTTCTCAGAAAGTTTCTTTCGAGATTTCGTCTGAGGATATTTTCTTTTTCACCATAGCCCTCTATGGGCTTCCAAATATCAATGCCAAATCCACAAGAACTGCCTTAGCGAAAGGCTTCTCGAGGGGAAAGCTTTAATGTTGTGAGATGATTTCACAGAACACAAAGAAGTGTCTCATAAAGCTTCTTTCTCTTTTTTATCGGAGGATATTTTCTTCAGCCCTATAGTCTTCAAAGGGATCCGAACTATGTATTCTCAGACTTCACAGAAATAAGGCTAGCATAGAGATCAACGAAATGCAGATGTAACTCTGTGAGATGAATTAACAGAACACTAAGCAGTTTCTGAGAAAGATTCTTTGCAGATTTCATCTGAGGATATTTCCTTTTTCACCATAGCCCTCTATGGGCTTCCAAATATCACTTTGCCAATTCCACAAGAACTGTCTTAGCGAAAGGCTTCTTGAGGGGAAAGCTGTAACTGTGTGAGATGATTTCACAGAACACAAAGAAGTTTCTCAGAAAGCTTCTTTCTCTTTGTTATCGGAGGATATTTAATTCGGCCCTATAGTCTTCAAAGGGATCGAAAAATGTGTTCTCAGATTACACAGAAATAAGGCTAGCAAAGAGATCCACGAAATACAGATGTAACTCTGTGAGATGAATTAACAGAACACTAAGCACTTTCTCAGAAAGCTTCTTTCCAGATTTCATCTGAGGATATTTCCTTTTTCACCTTAGCCCTCTATGGGCTTCCAAATATCACTTTGCCAATTCCACAAGAACTGGCTTAGCAAAAGGTTTCTTGAGGGGAAAGCTGTAACTCTGGGAGATGATTTCACAGAACACAAAGAATTTTCTCAGAAAGCTTCTTTCTCTTTGTTATAGGAGGATAATTCCTTTGGCCCTATAGTCTTCAAAGGTATCAGAAATGTCTGTTCTCAGATTCCACAGAAATAAGGGAAGCAAAGGGATCCACGAAATACAGATGTAACTCGGTGAGATGAATTAACAGAACACTTAGCAGTTTCTCAGAAAGCTTCTTTCCAGATTTCATCTGTAGATATTTCCTTTTTCACCGTAGCCCTCTATGGGCTTCCAAATATCACTTTACCAATTCCACAAGAATTGTCTTAGCGAAAGGCTTCGTGAGGGGAAAGCTGTAACTCTGTGAGATGATTTCACAGAAAACAAAGATGCTTCCCGAAATCTTCTTTCTCTTTGTTATCGGAGGATAATTCCTTTGGCCCTATAGTCGTCAAAGGGATCTGAAATATCTGTTCTCAGATTCCACAAAAATAAAGGCTAACAAAGAGATCCACGAAATACTTGTGTAACTCTGTGAGATGAATTAACAGACCACTAAGCAGTTTCTCAGAAACATTCTTTCCAGATTTCATCTGAGGATGTTTTCTTTTTCACCATAGCCCGCTAAGGGCTTCCAAATATCACTTTACGATTTCCACAAGAACTGTCTTAGCGAAAGGCTTCTGGAGGTGAAAGCTGTAACTCTGTGAGATGATTTCACAGAATACAAAGAAGTTTCTCAGAAAGTTTCTTTCTCTTTGTTATCGGAGGATATTTCCTTTGGCCCTATAGTCTTCAAAGGGATCCGAAATAACTGCTCTCATATTCCACAGAAATAAGGCTAGCAAAGAGATCAACGAAATACAGATGTAACTCTGTGAGTTGAATTAACAGAACACTAAGCAGTTTCTCGGAAAGTTTCTTTCCAGAATTCATCTAAGTATATTTCCTTTTTCACCACAGCCCTGTATGGGCTGCCAAATATCACTTTGCCAATTCCACAAGAAATGTCTTAGCGAAAGGCTTCTTGAGGGGAAAGCTGTATCTCTGTGAGATGATTTCACAGAACTCAAAGAAGTTTCTCACAAAGCTCCTTTCTCTTTGTTATCGGAGGATATTTCCTTTGCCCTATAGTCTTCAAAGGGATCCGAAATATCTGTTCTCTGTTTCCACAGAAATAAGGCTAGCAAAGAGATCCACGAAATACAGATGTAACTCTGTGTGATGAATTAACGGAACACTAAGCAGTTTCTCAGAAAGCTTCTTTCCAGATTTCATCTGAGGATATTTCCTTTTTCAGCATAGCCCTCTATGGACTTCCAAATATCACTTTACCAATTCCACAAGAACTGTCTTAGCAAAAGGCTTCCTGAGGGGAAAGCTGTAACTCTGTGAGATGATTTCACAGAACACAAGGAAGTTTCTCCGAAAGCTTCTTTCTCTTCATTATCGGAGGATATTTCCTTTGGCCCTATAGTCTTCAAAGGGATCCGAAATATCTGTTCTCTGTTTCCACAGAAATAAGGCTAGCAAAGAGATCCACGAAATACAGATGTAACTATGTGAGATGAATTAACAGAACACTAAGCAGTTTCTCAGAAAGCTTCCTTCCAGATTTCGTCTGAGGATATTTCCTTTTTCACCGTAGCCCTCTATGGGCTTCCAAATATCACTTTCCCAATTCCACAAGAACTGTCTTAGCGAAAGGCTTCTTGAGGGGAAAGCTGTAACTCTGTGTGATCATTTCACAGAACACGAAGACGTTTCTCAGAAAGCTTCTTTCCAGTTTTTCTTGGAGGATATTTTCTTTGTCACCATAGCCCTCTATGGGCTTCCAAATATCACTTTGCCAATTCCACAAGAGCAGGCTTAGCGAACGGCTTCTTGAGGGTAAATCTGTAACTCTGTGAGATGAATTAACAGAACACTAAGGAGTTTCTCAGAAACCTTCTCTCCAGATTTCATCTGAGGATATTTCGTTTTTCAGCGTAGCCCTCTATGGGCATTGAAAAATCACTTTGCCAATTCCACAAGAACAGGCTTAGCGATAGGCTTCTTGAGGGCAAAGCTGTAACTCTGTGAGATGATTTCACAGAACACGAAGAAGTTTCTCAGAATGCTCCTTTCTCTTTGTTATCGGAGGATATTTCCTTTGGTCCTATAGATTTCAAAGGGATAAGAAATATCAGTTCTCAGATTCCACAGAAATAAGGCTAGCAAACAGATCCACGAAATACAGATGTAACTCTGTGAGTGGAAGTCACACTTCACCTAGCAGTTTCACAGAAAGCTACTTTCAGGTTTTTCTCGGAAGATATTTTCTTTTTCACCATAGCCCTCTATGGGCTTTCAAATATCACTTTTCCAATTCCACAAGAACAGGCTTAACGAATGGCTTCTTGAGGGGAAAGCTGTAACTCTGTGAGATGTATTAACAGAACACAAAGCAGTTTCTCAGAAAGTTTCTTTCCAGATTTCATCTGAGGATATTTTCGTTTTCACCGTAGCCCTCTATGGGCTTCCAAATATCACTTTGCCAATTCCACAAGAACAAGCTTAGTGAAAGTCTTCTTGAGGGCAAAGTTGTAACTCTGTGAGATGATTTCACAGAACATGAAGAATTTCCCCAAAACTTCTTTCTGTTTTTTATTGGAGGATATATCCTTCAGCCCTATAGTCTTCAAAGGGATCCGAAATATCAGTTCTCAGATTCCACAGAAATAAGTCTAGCAAACAGATTCACGAAATACAGATGTAACTCTGTGAGTGGAAGTCACACATCACAGAGCAGTTTCTCAGAAAGCTTCTTTACAGTTTTTATCAGAGGATATTTTCTTTTTCATGAGCCCTCTATGTACATCGAAATATCACTTTTCCAATTCCACAAAAACAGGCTTAGCGAAAGGTTTCTTGAGGGGAAACCTGTAACTCTGTGAGATGATTTCACAGAACACAAAGAAGTTTCTCAGAAAGCTTCGTTCTCTTTGTTATCGGAGGATATTTCCTTTGGCCCTAGAGTCTTCAAAGGGATCCGAAATATCAGTTCTCAGATTCCGCAGAACTAAGGCTAGCAAACAGTTCCACGAAATACAGATGTAACTCTGCGAGTGGAAGTCACAGATCACAAAGCAGTTTCTCAGAAAGCTTCTTTCCAATTTTTCTCGGAGGATATTTTCTTTTTCACCCTAGTCCTCTATGGGCTTCCAAATATCACTTTGACAATTCCACAAGAACAGGCTTAGCGAACGGCTTCTTGAGGGGAAAACTGTAACTCTGTGAGATGAATTAACAGAACACTAAGCAGTTTCTCAGAAAGCTACTTTCCAGATTTCATCTCAGGATATTTCCTTTTTCACCGTAGCCCTGAATGGGTTTCCAAATATCACTTTGCCAATTCTACAAGAACTGTATTAGCGAAAGGCTTCCTGAGTGGGAAGCTGTAACTCTGTGAGATGAATTAACAGAACACGAAACAGTTTCTCAGAAAGCTTCTTTCTCTTTCTCATCGGAGGACATTTCCTCTGGCCCTAGAGTCTTGAAAGGGATCGGAAATATGAGTTCTCAGATTCCACAGAAATAAGGCTAGAAAGCAGATCCACGAAATACAGATATAAGTCTGTGAGTGGAAGTCACACATCACAAAGTAGTTTCCCAGAAAGCTTCTTTTGAGTATTTCACGGAGGATATTTTCTTTTTCAACATAGCCCTCTATGGGCTTCCAAATATCACTTTGCCAATTCTACAAGAACTGTATTAGCGAAAGGCTTCCTGAGTGGGAAGCTGTAACCCTGTGAGATGAATTAACAGAACACGAAACAGTTTCTCAGAAAGCTTCTTTCTCTTTCTTATCGGAGGATATTTCCTTTCTCCCTAGAGTCTTGAAAGGGATTGGAAATATGAGTTCTCAGATTCCACAGAAATAAGGCTAGAAAGCAGATCCACGAAATACAGATATAACTCTGTGAGTGGAAGTCACACATCACAAAGTAGTTTCTCAGAAAGCTTCTTTTGAGTTTTTCACGGAGGATACTTTCTTTTTCAACATAGCCCTCTATGGGATTCCAAATATCACTTTGCCAATTCCACAAGAACTGTCTTAGCGAAAGGCTTCTTGAGGGGAAAGCTGTAACTCTGGGAGATGATTTCACAGAACACAAAGAAGTTTCTCAGAAAGCTTCTTTCTCTTTGTTATCGGAGAATATTTCCTTTGGCCCTAGAGTCTTCAAAGGGATCCGAAATATCTGTTCTCAGATTCCACAGAAATAAGGATAGCAAAGAGATCCACGAAATACAGATGTAACTCTCTGAGATGAATTAAGAGAACATTAAGCAGTTTCTCAGAAAGCTTCTCTACAGATTTCAACTGAGGATGTTTCCTTTTTCACCATAACCCTCTAAGGGCTTCCAAATATCACTTTGTCAATTCCACAAGAACTGTCTTAGCGAAAGGCTTCTTCAGGGGAAAGCTGTAACTCCGTGAGATGATTTCACAGAACACAAAGAAGTTTCTCAGAAAGCTTCTTTCTCCTTGTTATCGGAGGATATTTCCTTTGGCCCTAGAGTCTTCAAAGGGATGCGAAATATCTGTTCTCAGATTCCACAGAAATAAGGCCAGCAAACAGATCCACGAAATACAGATGTAACTCTGTGAGTGGAAGTCACACATCACAAATCAGTTTCTCAGAAAGCTTCTTTCCAGTATTTCTCGGAGGATATTATCTTTTTCAGCATAGCCCTCTATGGTCCTCCAAATATCCCTTTGCGAATTCCACAAGAACAGGCTTAGCGAACGGCTTCTTGAGGGGAAAGCTGTAACTTTGCGTGATGAATTAACTGGACACTAAGCAGTTTCTCTGAAATCTTCTTTCCAGATTTCATCTGAGGATATTTCCTTTTTCACCGTAGCCCTCTATGGGCTTCCACATATCACTTTGTCAATGCCAGAAGAACAGGCTTAGCGAATGGCTTCTTGATGAGAAAGCTGTAACTCTGTGAGATGAATTAACAGAACACGAAGCAGTTTCTCAGAAAGCTTCTTTCTCTTTGTTATCGGAGGATATTTCCTTTGGCCCTAAAGTCTTCAAAGAGATCCGATATATCTGTTCTCAGATTACACAGAAATCAGGCTACAAAACAGATACACTAAATACAGATGTAACTCTGTGAGAGAAGTCTCACATCACAGAGCAGTTTCTCAGAAGGCTTCTTTCCAGATTTCATCTGAGGATATTTCCTTTTTCACCGTATCCTCCTATGGGCATCCAAATATCACTTTGCCAATTCCACAAGAACTGAATTCGCAAAAGGCTTCTTTAGGGGAAAGCTGTATCTCTGTGAGATGATTTCACAGAACATAAAGAAGTTTCCAAAAAAGCTTCTTTCACTTTGCTATCGGAGGATATTTCCTTTGGCCATATAGTTTTCAAAGGGATCCGAAATATCTGTTCTCAGTCTCCACAGAAATAAGGCTAGCACAGAGATCCACGAAATACAGAAGTAACTCTGTGAGATGAATTAACAGAACACTAAGCAGTTTCTCAGAAAGCTTCTTTCCAGATTTCATCTGAGGATATTTCCTTTTTCACCATAGTCCTCTATGGGCTTCCACATACCACTTTGCCAATTCCTCAAGAACTGTCTTAGTGAAAGTCTTCTTGAGGGGAAAGCTGTAATTCTGTGAGATGATTTCAAAGAACACAAAGAAGTTTCTCAGAAAGCTTCTTTCTCTTTGTTATCGGAGGATATTTCCTTTGGCCCTAAAGTCTTCAAAGGGATCCAAATTATCTGTTCTCAGATTTCACAGAAATAAGGCTAGCAAAGATATCCACAAAATACAGAAGTAACCATGTGAGATGAATTAACAGAACACTAAGCAGTTTCTAAGAAAGATTCTTTCCAGATTTCCTCAGAGGATATTTCCTTTTTCACCGTAGATCTCTGTGGGCTTCCAAATATGACTTTGCCAATTCCACAAGAACTGTCTTTGCCAAAGGCTTCTTGAGGGGAAAGCTGTAACTCTGGGAGATGATTTCACAGAACACAAAGAACTTTCTAAGAAAACTTCCTTCTCTTTTTTATCGGAGGATATTTCCTTTGGCCCTATAGTCTTCAGAGGGATCCGAAATATCTGTTCTCAGATTCCACAGAAATAAGGTTAGCAAAGACATCCACGAATAACCGATGTAACTCTGAGAGAAGAAATCACAGAACACTAAGCAGTTTCTCAGAAAGCTTCTTTGCAGATTTCATCAGAGGATATTTCCTTTTTCACTGCAGCCCTCTAAGGGCTTCCAAATATCACTTTGCAAATTCCACAAGAACTGTCTTAGCCAAAGGCTTCTTGAGGGGAACGCTGTAACTCTGTGAGATGATTTCACAGAACACAAAGAAGTTTCTCAGAAAGCTTCTTTCTCTTTGTTATCGGAAGATATTTCCTTTGGCCCTGTAGTCTTCAAAGGGATCCGAAATATCTGTTCTCAGACTCCACAGAAATAAGGCTAGCAAAGTAATCCACGAAATACACATAAAACTCAGTGAGATAAATTAACAGAACACTAAGCAGTTTCTCCGAAAGCTTCTTTCCAGATTTCATCTGAGGATATTTCCTTTTTCACCATATCCCTCTATGGGCTTCCCAATACCACTTTGCCAATTCCACAAAAACTGTCTTAGCGAAAGGCTTCTTGAGGGGAAAGCTGTAACTCTGTGAGATGATTTCACAGAACACAAAGAAGTTTCTCAGAAAGCTTCTTTCTCTTTGTTATAGGAAGATATTTCCTTTGGCCCTGTAGTCTTCAAAGGGATCCGAAATATCTGTTCTCAGACTCCACAGAAATAAGGCTAGCAAAGAGATCCACGAAATACAGATGTATCTCGGTAGGGCTAAGTCACATATCACCGAGCAGTTTCTCAGAAAGCTTCTTTCCAGATTTCATCTCAGGGTATTTCCGTTTTCACCATAGCCCTCTATGGGCTCCCAAATATCACTTTGCCAATTCCACAAGAACTGTCTTAACGAAAGGCTTCTTGAGTGGAAAGCTGTAACTCTGTGATATGATTTCACAGAACACAAAGAAGTGTCTCAGAAAGCTTCTTTCTCTTTGTAGTCGGAGGGTATTTCCTTTGGCCCTATAGTCTTCAAAGGTATCCAAAATATCTGTTCTCAGATTTCACAGAAATAAGGCTAGAAAAGAGATCCACGAAATACAGATGTAACTCTGTGAGATTAATTAACAGAACACTAAGGAGTTTCTCAGAAAGTTTCTTTCCAGATTTCATCTGAGGATATTTCCTTTTTCACCATAGCCCTCTATGGCCTGCCATTTATAACTTTGCCAATTCCACAACAACAGGCTTAGCGAACGGCTTCTTGAGGGTAAATCTGTAACTCTGTGAGATGAATTAACAGAACACTAAGCAGTTTCTCAAAAAGCTTCTTTCCAGATTTCATCTGAGGATATTTCCTTTTTTACCGTAGCCTTCTATGGGCTGCCAAATATATCTTTGCCAATTCCACAAGAACAGTCTTAGTGAACGGATTCTTGAGGGGAAAGCTGTAACTCTGTCAGATGAATTAAGAGAACTCAAACAGTTTCTCAGAAAGCTTCTTTCTCTTTGTTATCAGAGGATATTTCCTTTGGCGCAAGAGTCTTCAAATGGATCCGAAATACGAGTTCTCAGTTTCCACAGAAATAAGGCTAGCAAACAGATTCACGAAATAGAGATGTAACTCTGTGAGTGGAAGTCAGACTTCACCAAGCAGTTTCACAGAAAGCTACTTTCCAGTTTTTCTCGGAATATATTTTCTTTTTCACCATAGCCCTCTTTGGGCTTTCAATTATCACTATGCCAAATCCACAAGAACATGCTTAGCGAATGGCTTCTTGAGGGGAAAGCTGTAACTGTGAGATGTGTTACAGAACACTAAGCAGTTTCTCAGAAAGTTTCTTTCCAGATTTCATCTGAGGATATTTCCTTTTTTACCGCAGCCGTCTATGGGCTTCCAAATATCACTTTGCCAACCCTCAAGAACTGTCTTAGCGAAAGGCTTCTTCAGGGGAAAGCTGTAACTCTGTGAGATGATTTCACAGAACACAAAGAAGTTTCTCAGAAAGCTTCTTTGTCTTTGTTATCGGAGGATATTTCCTTTGGCCCTATAGTCTTCAAAGGGATCCGCAATATCTGTTCTCAGATTCCACAGAAATAAGGCTAGAAGAGAGTTCCAGGAAATACACATGTAACTCTGTGAGATGAATTAACAGAACACTAAGCAGTTTCTCAGAAAGCTTCTTTCCACTTTTCATATGAGGATATATCCTTTTTCACCATAGCCCTCTATGGGTTTCCAAATATCACTTTGCCAATTCCACAATAACTATCTTAGCGAAAAGCTTCTTGAGGGGAAAGCTGTAACTCTGTGAGATGATTTCACAGAACACAAAGAAGTTTCTCAGAAAGCTTCTTTCTCTTTGTTATCAGAGGATATTTCCTTTGGCCCTATAGTATTCAAAGGGATCCGAAATATCTGTTCTCTGATTCCACAGAAATAAGACTAGCAAAGAGTATCTCGAAATGCAGATGTAACTCTGTGAGATAAATTAACAGAACACTAAGCAGTTTCTCAGAAAGCTTCTTTCCAGATTTCATCTGACGATATTCCTTTTTTCATCGTAGCCCTCTATAGGCTTCCAAATATCACTTTGCCAATTCCACAAGAACGGTCTTAACGAAAGGTTTCCTGAGGGGAAAGCTGTAACTCTGTGAGATGATTTCACAGAACACAAAGAAGTTTCTCAGAAAGCTTCTTTCTCTTCGTAGTCGGAGGATATTTCCTATGGCCCTATAGTCATCAAAGGGATCCGAAATATCTGTTCTCAGATTCCACAGAAATAAGGCTAGCAAAGAGATCCACGAAATACAGATGTAACTCTGTGAGTGGAAGTCACATATCACAGTGCAGTTTCTCCGAAAGCTTCTTTCCAGATTTCATCTCATAATATTTCCTTTTTCACCATAGCCCTCTAAGGTATTCAAAATATCACTTTGCCAATTCCACAAGAACTGTCATAGCGAAAGGGTTCTTCAGGGGAAAGTTGTAACTCTGTCAGATGATTTCACGGAACACAAAGAAGTTTCTCAGAAAGCTTCTTTCTCTTTGATTTCGGAGGATAATTCCTTTGGCCTATAGTCTTCAAAGGGATCCGAAATATCTGTTCTCTTTTTCCACAGAAATAAGGCTAGCAAAGAGATCCACGAAATACTGATGTAACTCTGTGAGACGAATTAACAGAACACTAAGCAGTTTCTCAGAAAGCTTCTTTCCAGATTTCATCTGAGGATATTTCCTTTTTCAACAAAGCCCTCTATGGGCCTAGCGAAAGGCTTCTTGAGGGGGAAGGTGTAAGTCTGTGACATGACTTCACAGAACACTAGAAGTTTCTCAGAAAGCTTCTTTCTCTTTGTTATGGGAGGATATTTCCTTTGTCCCTAGAGTCTTCAAAGGGTTCCGAAATATGAGTTCTCAGATTCCAAAGAAATAAGGCCAGCAAACAGATCCACGAAATACAGATGTAACTCTGTGAGATGAATTAACAGAACACTAAGCAGTTTCTCAGAAAGCTTCTCTCCAGATTTCTTCTGAGGATGTTTCCTTTTTCACCATAACCCTCTAAGGGCTTCAAAATATCACTTTGTCAATTACACAAGAACTGTCTTAGCGAAAGGCTTCTTCAGGGGAAAGCTGTAACTCCGTGAGATGATTTCACAGAACACGAAGAACTTTCTCAGAAAGCTTCTTTCTCTTTGTTATCATAGGATATTTCCTTTGGCCCTAGAGTCTTCAAAGGGATCCGAAATATGAGTTCTCAGATTCCACAGAAATAAGGCCAGCAAACAGATCCACGAAATACAGATGTAACTCTGTGAGTGGAAGTCACACATCACAAATCAGTTTCTCAGAAAGCTTCTTTCCAGTTTTTCTCGGAGGATATTATCTTTTTCACCATAGCCCTCTATGGTCTTCCAAATATCCCTTTACCAATTCCACAAGAACAGGCTTAGCGAACGGCTTCTTGAGGGGAAAGCTGTAACTCTGTGTGATGAATTAACTGGACACTAAGCAGTTTCTCTGAAATCTTCTTTCCAGATTTCATCTGAGGATATTTCCTTTTTCCCCGTAGCCCTCTATGGGCTTCCAAATATCACTTTGCCAATTCCAAAAGAACATGCTTAGCGAATGGCTTCTTGAGGGGAAGGCTGTAACTCTGGGAGATGAATTAACAGAACACTAAGCAGTTTCTCAGAAAGCTCTTTCCGTATTTCATCTGAGGATATATCCTTCTTCACCGTAGCCCTCTATGGGCATCAAAATATCACTTTGCCTCTTCCACAACAACAGGCTTAGCGAAAGTTTTCTTGAGGGGAAAGCTGTAACTCTGTGTGATCATTTCACAGAACACGAAGACGTTTCTCAGAAAGCTTCTTTCCAGTTTTTCTTGGAGGATATTTTCTGTGTCACCATAGCCCTCTATGGGCTTCCAAATATCACTTTGCCAATTCCACAAGAGCAGGCTTAGCGAACGGCTTCTTGAGGGTAAATCTGTAACTCTGTGAGATGAATTAACAGAACACTAAGGAGTTTCTCAGAAACCTTCTCTCCAGATTTCATCTGAGGATATTTCGTTTTTCAGCGTAGCCCTCTATGGGCATTGAAAAATCACTTTGCCAATTCCACAAGAACAGGCTTAGCGATAGGCTTCTTGAGGGCAAAGCTGTAACTCTGTGAGATGATTTCACAGAACACGAAGAAGTTTCTCAGAATGCTCCTTTCTCTTTGTTATTGGAGGATATTTCCTTTGGCCCTATAGTCTTCAAAGGGATAAGAAATATCAGTTCTCAGATTCCACAGAAATAAGGCTAGCAAACAGATCCACGAAATACAGATGTAACTCTGTGAGTGGAAGTCACACTTCACCAAGCAGTTTCACAGAAAGCTACTTTCAGGTTTTTATCGGAAGATATTTTCTTTTTCACCATAGCCCTCTATGGGCTTTCAAATATCACTTTTCCAATTCCACAAGAACAGGCTTAACGAATGGCTTCTTGAGGGGAAAGGTGTAACTCTGTGAGATGTATTAACAGAACACAAAGCAGTTTCTCAGAAAGTTTCTTTCCAGATTTCATCTGAGGATATTTCCGTTTTCACCGTAGCCCTCTATGGGCTTCCAAATATCACTTTGCCAATTCCACAAGAACAAGCTTAGTGAAAGTCTTCTTGAGGGCAAAGCTGTAACTCTGTGAGATGATTTCAGAGAACATGAAGAATTTCCCCAAAACTTCTTTCTGTTTTTTATTGGAGGATATATCCTTCAGCCCTATAGTCTTCAAAGGGATCCGAAATATCAGTTCTCAGATTCCACAGAAATAAGTCTAGCAAACAGATTCACGAAATACAGATGTAACTGTGTGAGTGGAAGTCACACATCACAGAGCAGTTTCTCAGAAAGCTTCTTTACAGTTTTTATCGGAGGATTTTTTCTTTTCCATTAGCCCTCTATGTACATCGAAATATCACTTTTCCAATTCCACAAAAACAGGCTTAGCGAAAGGTTTCTTGAGGGGAAACCTGTAACTCTGTGAGATGATTTCACAGAACACAAAGAAGTTTCTCAGAAAGCTTCGTTCTCTTTGTTATCGGAGGATATTTCCTTTGGCCCTAGAGTCTTCAAAGGGATCCGAAATATCAGTTCTCAGATTCCGCAGAACTAAGGCTAGCAAACAGTTCCACGAAATACAGATGTAACTCTGCGAGTGGAAGTCACACATCACAAAGCAGTTTCTCAGAAAGCTTCTTTCCAGTTTTTCTCGGAGGATATTTTCTTTTTCACCCTAGCCCTCTATGGGCTTCCAAATATCACTTTGACAATTCCACAAGAACAGGCTTAGCGAACGGCTTCTTGAGGGGAAAGCTGTAACTCTGTGAGATTAATTAACAGAACACTAAGCAGTTTCTCAGAAAGCTACTTTCCAGATTTCATCTCAGGATATTTCCTTTTTCACCGTAGCCCTGAATGGGTTTCCAAATATCACTTTGCCAATTCTACAAGAACTGTATTAGCGAAAGGCTTCCTGAGTGGAAAGCTGTAACTCTGTGAGATGAATTAACAGAATACGAAACAGTTTCTCAGAAAGCTTCTTTCTCTTTCTTATCGGAGGACATTTCCTCTGGCCCTAGAGTCTTGAAAGGGATCAGAAATATGAGTTCTCAGATTCCACAGAAATAAGGCTAGAAAGCAGATCCACGAAATACAGATATAAGTCTGTGAGTGGAAGTCACACATCACAAAGTAGTTTCTCAGAAAGCTTCTTTTGAGTTTTTCACGGAGGATATTTTCTTTTTCAACATAGCCCTCTATGGGCTTCCAAATATCACTTTGCCAATTCTACAAGAACTGTATTAGCGAAAGGCTTCCTGAGTGGGAAGCTGTAACCCTGTGAGATGAATTAACAGAACACGAAACAGTTTCTCAGAAAGCTTCTTTCTCTTTCTTATCGGAGGATATTTCCTTTCTCCCTAGAGTCTTGAAAGGGATTGGAAATATGAGTTCTCAGATTCCACAGAAATAAGGCTAGAAAGCAGATCCACGAAATACAGATATAACTCTGTGAGTGGACGTCACACATCACAAAGTAGTTTCTCAGAAAGCTTCTTTTGAGTTTTTCACGGAGGATACTTTCTTTTTCAACATAGCCCTCTATGGGATTCCAAATATCACTTTGCCAATTCCACAAGAACTGTCTTAGCGAAAGGCTTCTTGAGGGGAAAGCTGTAACTCTGGGAGATGATTTAACAGTACACAAAGAAGTTTCTCAGAAAGCTTCTTTCTCTTTGTTATCGGAGAATATTTCCTTTGGCCCTAGAGTCTTCAAAGGGATATGAAATATCTTTTCTCAGATTCCACAGAAATAAGGCTAGCAAAGAGATCCAAGAAATACAGATGTAATTCTGTGAGATGAATTACGAGAACATTAAGCAGTTTCTCAGAAAGCTTCTCTACAGATTTCAAATGAGGATGTTTCCTTTTTCACCATAACCCTCTAAGGGCTTCCAAATATCACTTTGTCAATTCCACAAGAACTGTCTTAGCGAAAGGCTTCTTCAGGGGAAAGCTGTAACTCTGTGAGATGATTTCACAGAACACAAAGAAGTTTCTCAGAAAGCTTCTTTCTCCTTGTTATCGGAGGATATTTCCTTTGGCCCTAGAGTCTTCAAAGGGATGCGAAATATCTGTTCTCAGATTCCACAGAAATAAGGCTAGCAAACAGATCCACGAAATACAGATGTAACTCTGTGAGTGGAAGTCACACATCACAAATCAGTTTCTCAGAAAGCTTCTTTCCAGTATTTCTCGGAGGATATTATCTTTTTCACCATAGCCCTCTATGGTCCTCCAAATATCCCTTTGCGAATTCCACAAGAACAGGCTTAGGGAACGGCTTCTTGACGGGAAAGCTGTAACTTTGCGTGATGAATTAACTGGACACTAAGCAGTTTCTCTGAAATCTTCTTTCCAGATTTCATCTGAGGATATTTCCTTTTTCACCGTATCCTCCTATGGGCATCCAAATATCACTTTGTCAATTCCACAAGAACTGAATTAGCAAAAGGCTTCTTTAGGGGAAAGCTGTATCTCTGTGAGATGATTTCACAGAACACAAAGAAGTTTCCAAAAAAGCTTCTTTCACTTTGCTATCGGAGGATATTTCCTTTGGCCGTATAGTCTTCAAAGGGATCCGAAATATCTGTTCTCAGATTCCACAGATTAAGACTTGCAAAAAGATCCACGAAATACAGATGTAACACTGTGAGATGAATTAACAGAACCCTAAGCAGTTTCTCAGAAAGCTTCTTTCCAGATTTCATCTGAGCATATTTCCTTTTTCACCATAGCCCTCTATGGGCTTCCCACTATCACTTTGGAAATTCCACTAGAACTGTCTTAGTGAAAGGCTTCTTGAGGGGAAAGCTGTATCTCTGTGAGATGATTTCACAGAACACATAGAAGTTTCTCAGAAAACTTCTTACCCTTTGTTATCTGAGGATATTTGCTTTGTCCCTATAGTCTTCAATGGGATCCGAAATATCTGTTCTCCGATTCCACAGAAATAAGGCTAGCAAAGAGATCCACGAAATACAGAAGTAACTCTGTGACTGGAAGTCACACATCACTGAGCACTTTCTCAGAAACCTTCTTTCAGATTTCATCTGAGGATATTTCGTTTTTCACCGAAGCCCTCTATGGGCTTCCAACTATCACGTTGCCAATTCCACCAGAACTGTCTTAGCGAAAGGATACTTGAGGGGAAAGCTGTAACTCTGTGTGATGATTTCACAGAAGACAAAGAAGTTTCTCAGAAAGCTTCTTTCTCTTTATTATCGGAGGATATTTCCTTTGGAACTATAGTCTTCAAAGGGATCAGAAATATCTGTTCTCAGATTCCACAGAAATAAGGCCAGCAAAGAGATCCACGAAATAAGATGTAACTCTGTGAGATGAATTAACAGAACTCTAAGCAGTTTCTCAGAAAGCTTCTTTCCAGATTTCATCTGAGGATATTTCCTTTTTCACCATAGCCCTCTAAGGGCTTCCAAATATCACTTTGCCTATTCCACAAGAACTGTCTTAGCGAAAGGCTTCTTGAGGGGAAAGCTGTAACTCTGTGATATGATTTCACAAAACACAAAGAAGTTTCTCAGAAAGCTTCTTTCTCTTTGTTACCGGAGGATATTTCCTTTGGTCCTATAGTCTTCAAAGTGATCCGAAATATCTGTTTCAGATTCCACAGAAATAAGGCTAGCAAAGAGATCATCGAAATACAGATGTAATTCTGTGAGTGGAAGACACATCACAGAGCAGTTTGTCAGAAAGATTCTTTCCACATTTCATCTGAGGATATTTCCTTTTTCACCGTAGGCCTCTATGGGCTTCCATATATCACTTTATCAATTCTACAAGAACTGTATTACCAAAAGGCTTCTTGAGGGGAAAGCTGTAACTCTGTGAGACGATTTCACAGAACACAAAGAAGTTTCTCAGAAAGCTTCTTTCTTTTTTTATCGGACGATATTTCCTTTGGCCCTATAGTCTTCAAAGGGATCCGAAATATCTGTTCTCAGATTCCACACAAATAAGGCTACCAAAGAGATCCACGAAATACAGATGTAACTCTGTGAGTGGAAGTCACATCACAGAGCAGTTTGTCAGAAAGCTTCTTTCCAGATTTCATCTGAGGATATATCCTATTTCACCATAGCCCGCTATGGGCTTCCAAATATCACTGCCAATTCCACAAGAACTGTCTTAGCGAAAGGCTTCCTGAGGGGAAAGCTTCAATTCTGTGAGATGATTTCACAGAACACAAAGAAGTTTCACAGAAAGCTTCTTTCTCTTTGTTATCGGAGGATATTTCCTTTGGCCCTATAGTCTTCAAAGGGATCCGAAATATCTGTTCTCAGATTCCACAGAAATAAGGCTAGCAAAGTGATCCACGAAATACAGATGTAACTCCGTGAGTGGAAGTCACACATCACAGAGCAGTTTCTCAGAAAGCTTCTTTCCAGATTTCATCTGAGGATATTTCCTTTTTCACCATAGCCCTTTAAGGGCATCCATATATCACTTTGCGAATTCCACAAGAACTGTCTTAGCGAAAGGCTTCTTGAGGGTAAAGATGTAACTCTGTGAGATAATTTCACAGAACACAAAGAAGTTTCTCAGAAAGCTTCTCTCTTTTTGTTATCAGAAGATATCTCCTCTGGCCCTGTAGTCTTCAACGGGATCCAAAATATCTTTTCTCAGATTCCACAGAAATAAGGCTAGCAGAGTGATCCACGAAATACAGATGTAACTCCGTGAGTAGAAGTCACACATCGCAGAGCAGTTTCTCAGAAAGCTTCTTTCCAGATTTCATCTGAGGATATTTACTTTTTCACCATAGCCCTCAATGGGCTTCCTAATATCACAGTGCCAATTGCACAAGAACTGTCTTAGCAAAACGCTTCTTGAGGGTAAAGCTGTAACTCTGTGAGAAGATTTCACAGAACACAAAGAAGTTTCTCAGAAAGCTTCTTTCTCTTTGTTATCGGAGGATATTTCCTTTGGCCCTATAGTCTTCACAGGGATACGAAATATCTGTTCTCAGATTCCACAGAAATAAGGCTAACAAAGAGATCCACGAAATACAGATGAAACTCTGTGAGTGGAAGTCACACATCACAGAACAGTTACTCAGAAAGCTGCTTTCCAGTTTTCATCTGAGGATGTTTCCTTTTTCACCATAGCCCTATATGGGCTTCAAATATCACTTTGCCAATTCCACAAGAAGTGTCTTAGCGAAAGGCTTCTTGAGGGGACATCTGTAACTCTGTGAGTTGTTTTCACAGAACACAAAGAAGTTTCTCAGAAAGGTTCTTTCTCTTTGTTATCGAAGGATATGTCCTTTGGCCCTATAGTCTTCAAAGGGATCCGAAATATCTGTTCTCAGATTCCACAGAAATAAGGCTATCAAAGAGATCCACGAAATACAGATATAACTCTGTGAGGTGAATTAACAGAACACTAAGCAGTTTCTCCGAAAGCTTCTTTGCAGATTTCATCTGAGGATATTTCCTTTTTCACCATAGCTCTCTATGGGCTTACAAATATCTCTTTGCCAATTCCACAAGAACTTACTTAGCGAAAGGCTTCTTGAGGCGAAAGCTGTGACTCTGTGAGATGATGTCACAAAACACAAAGAAGTTTCTCAGAAAACTTCTTTCTCTTTGTTATTGGAGGATATTTCCTTTGGCAATGTAGTCTTGAAAGGGATCCGAAATATCTGTTCTCAGATTCCACAGAAATAAGGCTAGCAAAGAGATCCAAGAAATACAGATGTAACTCCATTAGTGGAAGTCACTCATCACAGAGCAGTTTCTCAGAAAGCTTCCTTCCAGATTTCATCTGAGGATATTTCCTTTTTCACCATAGCCCTCTATGGGCTTCCAAATATCACTTCCAATTACAGAAGAACTGTCTTAGCGAAAGGCTTCTTGAGGGAAAAGCTGTAATTCTCTGAGATGATTTCAGAGAACACAAAGTAGTTTCTCAGAAAGCTTCTTTCTCTTTGTTATCGGAGGATATTTCCTTTGGCCCTATAGTCTTCAAAGGGATCCGAAATAACTGTTCTCCAATTCCACAGAAATAAGGCCAGCAAAGAGATGAACGTAATACAGAGGTAACTCTGTGAGATGAATTAACAGAACACTAAGCAGTTTCTCAGAAAGCTTCTTTCCAGATTTCATCTGAGGATATTTCCTTTTTCACCATAGCCCTCTATGGGCTTCCAAATATCACTTTAACAATTCCACAAGAACTGTCTTAGCGAAACGCTTTTGAGGGGAAAGCTGTAACTCTGTGAGATGATTTCACAGAACACAAAGAAGTTTCTCAGAAAGCTTCTTTCTCTTTGTTATCGGAGGATATTTCCTTTGGCCCAGTAGTCTTCAAAGGGATCGAAATATCTGTTCTCAGATTCCACAGAAATAAGTCTAGCAAAGAGATCCACGAAATACTGATGTAACTCTGTAGGTCTAAGTCACACATCACAGAGCAGTTTCTCAGAAACCTTCTTTCCAGATTTCATCTGAGGATATTTCCTTTTACACCATAGCCCTCTATGGTCTTCCAAATATCACATTGCCAATTCCAGAAGAACTGTCTTAGCAAAAGACTTCTTGAGGGGAAAGCTGTAACTCTGTGAGATGACTTCACAGAACACAAAGAAGTTTCTCAGAAAGCTTCTTTCTCTTTGTTATCGTAAGCTATTTTCTTTGGCCGAGTAGTCTTCAAAGGGATCCGAAATATCTGTTCTCAGATTCCACAGAAATAAGGCTAGCAAAGAGATCCACAAAATACAGATATAACTCTGTGAGATGAATTAACAGAACACTAAGCAGTTTCTCAGAAAGTTTCTTTCCAGATTTCTTCTGAGTATATTTCCTTTTTCACCTTAGCCCTCTATGGGCTTCCAAATATCACTTTGCCATTTCCACAAGAAATGTCTTAGCGAATGCCTTCTGGAGGCGATAGCAGTAACTCTGTGAGATGATTTCACAGAACACAAAGAAACTTCTCAGAAAGCTTCTTTCTCTTTGTTAACGGAGGATATTTCCTTTGGCCCTATATTCTTCAATGGGATCCGCAATATGTGTTCTCAGATTCCACAGAAATAAGGCTAGCAAAGAGATACACGAAATACAGATGTAACTCTGTGAGATGAATTAACAGAACACTAAGCAGTTTCTCAGAAAGCATCTTTCCAGATTTCATCTGAGGATAATTCCTTTTTCAACTTAGCCCACTATGGGCTTCCAAATAACACTTTGCCAATTGCACAAGAACTGTCTTAGCGAAAGGCTTCTGAAGGCGAAAGCTGTTACTCTGTAAGATCATTTCACAGAACACAAACAAGTTTCTCAGAAAGCTTCTTTCTCTTTGTTACCCGAAGATATTTCCATTGGCCCTTTAGTCTTCAAAGGGATCCGAAATATCTGTTCTCAGATTCCACAGAAATAAGGCTAGCAAAGAGATCCACGAAATACAGATGTAAATCCATTAGTGGAAGTCACTCATCACAGAACAGTTTCTCAGAACGCTTCCTTCCAGATTTCATCTGAGGATATTTCCTTTTTCAGCATAGCCCTCTATGGGCTTCCAAGTATCACTTTGCCAATTCCAAAAGATCTGTCTTAGCGAAAGGCTTCTTGAGGGGAAAGCTGTAACTCTGTGAGATGATTTCACAGAACACAAAGAAGTTTCTCAGAAAGCTTCTTTCTCTTTATTATCGGAGGATATTTTCTTTCGCCCTATAGTCTTCAAAGGGATCCGAAATATCTGTTCTCAGATTCCACAGAAATAAGGCTAGCAAAGATATCCACGAAATACAGATGTAACTCTGTGAGATGAATTAACAGAACACAAAGCAGTTTCTCAGAAAGCTTCTTTCCAGATTTCATCTGAGGATATTTCCTTTTTCACCTTAGCCCTGTATAGGCTTCCAAATATCAGTTTGCAAATTCCACAAGAACTGTCTTAGCTAAAGGCTTCTGGAGGAGAAAGCTGTAACTCTGTAAGATGATTTCACAGAAAACAATGAAGTTTCTCAGAAAGCTTCTTTCTCTTTGTTATCGGAAGATATTTCCTTTGGCCCTATAGTCTTCAAGGGATCCGAAATATCTGTTGTCAGATGCCACAGAAATAAGGCTAGAAAAGAGATCCACGAAATACAGATGTAACTCTGTGAGATGAATTAACAGAACACTAAGCAGTTTCTCAGAAAGCTTCTTTCCAGATTTCATCTGAGGATATTTCCTTTTTCACCTTAGCTCTCTATTGACTTCCAAATATCACTTTTCCAATTCCACAAGAACTGTCTTAGCGAAAGGCTTCTTGAGGGGAAGCTGTAACTCTGTGAGATGATTTCACAGAACAAAAGATGTTTCTCAGAAAGCTTCTTTCTCTTTGTTATTGGAGAATATTTCCTTTGGCCCTATAGTCTTCAAGGGATATGAAATATCTGTTCTCAGATTCCACAGAAATAAAGCGTAGCAAAAGATCCACGAAATACATGTCTAACTCTGTACGTCTAAATCACACATCACAGAGCAGTTTCTCAGAAAGCTTCTTTCCAGATTTCATCTTAGGATATTTCCTTTTACACCATAGCCCTCTACGGGCTTCCAAATATCACTTTGCCAATTCCACAAGAACTGTCTCACCAAAAGGCTTCTTGAAGGGAAAGCTGTAACTCTGAGAGATGATTTCACAGAACACAAAGAAGTTTCTCAGAAAGCTTCTTTCTCTTTTTTATCCTAGGATATTTCCTTTGGCCCCATAGTTTTCAAAGGGATCCGAAATATCTGTTCTCAGATTCTACAGAAATAAGGCTAGCAAAGAGATCCACGAAATACAGATGTAACTCTGTGAGATGAATTAACAGAACACTAAGCAGTTTCTCAGAAAGCTTCTTTTCAGATTTCATCAGAGGATATTTCCTTTTTCACCATAGCCCTCTATGGGCTTCCAAATATCACTTTGCCAATTCCACAAGAACTGTCTTAGCGCAAGGCTTCTTGAGGCTAAAGCTGTGAACTGTGAGATTATTTCACAGAACACAAAGAAGTTTCTCAGAAATCGTCTTTCTCTTTGTTATCGCAGGATGATTCCTTTGGCCCTACAGTCTTCAAAGGAATCCGAAATATCTGTTCTCAGATTCCACAGAAATAAGGCTAGCAAAGAGATCCACGAAATACAGATGTAACTACTTGAGTGGAAGTCACACATCACAGAGCAGTTTCTCAGAAAGCTTCTTTCCAGATTTCATCTGAGGATATTTCCTTTTTCACCATAGCCCTCTATGGGCTTCCAAATATCACTGCCAATTCCACAAGAACTGTCTTAGTGAAAGGTTTCTTGAGGAGAATGCTGTAATTCTGTGAGATGATTTCACAGAGCACAATGAAGTTTCTCAGAAAGCTTCTTTCTCTTTGTTATCGGAAGATATTTCCTTTGGCCCTATAGTCTTCAAAGGGATCCGAAGTATGTGTTCTCAGATTCCACAGAAATAAGGCTAGTAAAGAAATCCATGAAATACCGAAGTAACTCTGTGAGATGAATTAACAGAACACTAAGCAGTTTCTCAGAAAGCTTTTTTCCAGATTTCGTCTGAGGATATTTCCTTTTACAAATTATCCCTCTATGTGCTTCCAAATATCACTTTGCCATTTCCAGAAGAACTGCCTTAGCGAAAGGCTTATTGAGGGGAAAGCTGTAACTCTGTGAGATGATTTCACAGAACACAAAGAAGTTTCTCAGAAAGCTTCTTTCTCTTTGTTATCGGAAGATATTTCCTTTGGCCCTACAGCCTTCAAAGGGATCCGAAATATCTGCTCTCAGACTCCACAGAAATAAGGATAGCAAAGAGATAAACGAAATACAGATGTAACTCCTTGAGTGGAAGTCACACATCACAGAGCAGTTTCTCAGAAAGCTTCTTTCCAGATTTCATCTGAGGATATTTCCTTTTTCACCATAGCCCTCTATGGGCTTCCAAATATCACTTCCAATTCCACAAGAAGTGTCTTAGCAAAACGCTTCTTGAGGGGAAAGCTGTAACTCTGTGAGATGAGTTCACAGAACAGAAAGAAGTTTCTCAGAAAGCTTCTTTCTATTTGATATCGGAGGATATTTCCTTTGGCCTTATAGTCTTCAAAGGGATCCGAAATATCTGTTCTCAGATTCCACAGAAATATGGCTACAAAGAGATCCACGAAATACAGATGTAACTTTGTGAGATGAATTAACAGAACACTAAGCACTTTCTCAGAACGCTTCCTTCCAGATTTCATCTGAGGATATTTCCTTTTTCACCTTAGCCCTCTATGGGCTTCCAAATATCACTTTGCCAATTCCACAAGAACTGTCTTAGCGAAAGGCTTCTTGAGGGGAAAGCTGTATCTCTGTGAGATGATTTCACAGAACACAAGGAAGTTTCTCAGAAAGCTTCTTTCTCTTTGTTATCGGAGGATATTTCCTTTGGCCCTAGAGTCTTCAAAGGGATCCGAAATATCTATTCTCAGATTCCACAGAAATTAGGCTAGCAAAGCGGTCCACGACATAGAGATGTAACTCTGTGAGATGAATTAACAGAACACTAAGCAGTTTCTCAGAAAGCTTCTTTCCAGATTTCGTCTGAGGATATTTCCTTTTTCACCTTAGCCCTCTATGGGCTTCCAAATATCACTTTGCCTATTCCAGAAGAACTGTCTTAGCGAAAGGCTTCTTGAGGGGAAAGCTGTAACTCTGTAATATGATTTCCCTTAACACAAAGAAGTTTCTCAGAAAGCTTCTTTCTCTTTGTTATCGGAAGTTATTTCCTTTGGACCTATAGTCTTCAAAGGGATCCGAAATATCTGTTCTCACATTCCACAGAAATAAGGCTAGCAAAGAGATCCACGAAATACAGATGTAACTCCTTGAGTGGAAATCACACGTCACAGAGCAGTTTCTCAGAAAGCTTCTTTCCAGATTTCATCTGAGGATATTTCCTTTTTCACCGTAGCCCTCTATGGGCTTCCAAATATCACTTTACCAATTCCACAAGAACTCTCTTAGCGAATGGCTTTTTGAGGGGAGAGGTGTATCTCTGTGAGATGATTTCACAGAACACAAAGAAGTTTCTCAGAAAGCTTCTTTCTGTTTCTTATCGGAGGATATTTCCTTAGGCCCTATAGTCTTCAAAGGGATCCGAAATATGAGCTTTCAGATTCCACAGAATAAAGGCTAGCAAAGAGATCCACGAAATACTGATGTAACTCTGTGAGATGAATTAACAGAACACTAAGCAGTTTCTCAGAAAGCTTCTTTCCAGATTTCATCTTAGAATATTTCCTTTTTCACCATCGCCCTCTATGGGCTTCCAAATATCACTTTGCCAATTCCACAGGAACTGTCTTAGCGAAAGGCTTCTTGAGGGGAAAGCTGTAACTCTATCAGATGATTTCACAGAACACAAAGAAATTTCTCAGAAAACTTCTTTCTCTTTGTTATCGGAGGATATTTCCTTTGTCCCTATACTCTTCAAAGGTATCCAAAATATCTGTTCTCAGATCCAACAGAAATAAGGCTAGCAAAGAGATCCACCAAATACATATGTAACTCCGTGAGTGGAAGTCACACATGACAGAACAGTTTCTCAGAAAGCTTCTTTCCAGATTTCATCTGAGGATATTTACTTTATCACCACTACCCTCTATGGATTCCAAATATCACTTTGCCAATTCCAAAAGAACTGTCTTAGAGAAAGGCTTCTTGAGGGGAAAGCTGTCACTCTGTGAGATGATTTCACAGAACACAAAGAAGTTTCTCAGAAAGCTTCTTTCTCTTTGTTATCTTAGTATATTTCCTTTGGCCCTATAGTCTTCAAAGGGATCCGAAATATCTGTTCTCAGATTCCACAGAAAAAAGTCTAGCAAAGAGATCCACGAAATACATATGTAACTCTGTGAGTGGAAGTCACACATGACAGAACAGTTTCTCAGAAAGCTTCTTTACAGTATTCATCTGAGGATATTTCCTTTATCACCATAGCCCTCTATGGGATTACAAATATCACTTTGCCAATTCCAAAGAACTGTCTTAGCGAAAGGCTTCTTGAGGGGAAAGCTGTAAATCTGTGAGATGATTACACAGAACACAAAGAAGTTTCTCAGAGAGCTTATTTCTCTTTGTTATCGGAGGATATTTCCTTTGGCCCTATAGTCTTCAAAGGGATCCGAAATATCTGTTCTCAGATTCCACAGAAATAAGGCTAGCAAAGAGATCCACGAAATACAGATGTAACTCTGTGAGTGGAAGTCACACATCACAGAGCTGTTTCTCAGAAAGCTTCTTTCCAGATTTCATCTCAGGATATCACCATACCATCTATGGGCTTCAAATATCACTTTGCCAATTCCACAAGAACTGTCTTAGCGAAAGGCTTCTTGAGGGGAAAGCTGTAAATCTTTGAGATGATTTCACAAAATACAAAGAAGTTTCTCAGACACCGTCTTTCTCTTTGTTATCGAAGGATATTTCCTTGGCCCTATAGTCTTCAAAGGCATTCGAAATATCTGTTATCAGATTCCACAGAAATAAGTCTAGCAAAGATATCCACGAAATACAGACGTAACTCTGTGAGATTAATTAACAGAACACTAAGCAGTTTCTCAGAAAGCTTCTTTCAAGATTTCATCTGAGGATATTCCTTTTTCACCATAGCCCTCTATGGGCTGCCAAATATCTCTTTGCCAATTCCACAAGAACTGTCTTAGCGAAAGGCTTCTTGAGGAGAAAGCTGTAACTCTGTGACATGATTTCACAGAACACAAAGAAGTTTTTCAGAAAGCTTCCTTCTCTTTTTTATCGAAGGATATTTCTTTCGCCCTTTAGTCTTCAATGGGATCCGAAATATCTGTTCTCAGATTCCACAGAAATAAGGCTAGCAAAGAGATCCACGAAATACAGATGTAACTCTGTGAGATGAATTAACAGAACACTAAGCAGTTTCTCAGAAAGCTTCTTTCCAGATTTCATATAAAGATATTTCGTTTTTCACCATACCCCTCTATGGGCTTCCAAATATCACTTTGCCAATTCCACAAGAACTGTCTTAGCGAAAGCCTTCTTGAGGGGAAAGATGTAACTCTGTGAGATGATTTCACAGAACACAAAGAAGTTTCTCAGAAAGCTGCTTTCTCTTTGTTATCTTAGTATATTTCCTTGGCCCTATAGTCTTCAAAGGGATCCGAAATATCTGTTCTCAGATTCCACAGAAAAAAGGCTAGCAAAGATATCCACGAAATACAGATGTAACTCTGTGAGATGAATTAACAGAACACTAAGCAGTTTCTCAGAAAGCTTCTTTCCAGATTTCATCTGAGAATATTTCCTTTTTCAACATAGCGCTCTAAGGGCTTCCGAATATCACTTTGCCAATTCCACAAGAATTTTCTTAGCGAAAGGCTTCTTGAGGGGAAAGCTGTAACTCTGTGAGATGATTTCACTGAACACGAAGAAGTTTCTCAGAAATCTTCTTTATCGTTGTTATCGGAGAATATTTCCTTTGGCCCGATATTCTTCAAAGGTATCCTAAATATCTGTTCTCAGATTCCACAGAAATAAGGCTAGCAAAGAGATCGACCAAATACATATGTAACTCTGTGAGTGGAAGTCACACATGACAGAAAAGTTTCTCAGAAAGCTTCGTTCCAGATTTCATCTGAGGATATTTACTTTATCACCATAGCCCTCTATGGGATTCCAAATATCACTTTGCCAATTCCAAAAGAACTGTCTTAGCGAAAGGCTTCTTGAGGGGAAAGCTGTAAATCTGTGAGATGATTACACAGAACACAAAGATGTTTCTCAGAGAGCTTATTTCTCTTTGTTATCGGAGGATATTTCCTTTGGCGCAATAGTCTTCAAAGGGATCCGAAATATCTGTTCTCAGATTCCACAGAAATAAGGCTAGCAAAGAGATCCACGAAATACAGATGAAACTCTGTGAGTGGAAGTCACACATCACAGAGCAGTTTCTCAGAAAGCTTCTTTCCAGATTTCATCTGAGGATATTTCCTTTTTCACCATAGCCCTCTATGGGCTTCCAAATATCACTTTGCCAATTCCAGAAGAACCGACTTAGCGAAAGACTTCTTGAGGGGAAAGCTGTAACTCTGTCAGATGATTTCACAGAATACAAAGAAGTTTCTCAGAAAGCTTCTTTCTCTTTGTTATGGGAGGATATTTCCTTTGGCCCGAGAGTCTTCCAAGGGATCCGAAATATCTGTTCTCAGATTCCACAGAAATAAGGCTAGCAAAGAGATCCACGAAATACAGATGTAACTCTCTGAGTGGAAGTCACACATCACAGAGCAGTTTCTCTGAAAGCTTCTTTCCAGATTTCATCTCGGGATATTTCCTTTTTCACCATACCATCTATGGGCTTCCAAAGGTCTCTTTGCCCATTCCACAAGACCTGTCTGAGCGAAAGTCTTCTTGAGGGGACATCTGTAACTCTGTGAAATGATTTCACAGAATACAAGGAAGTTTCTCAGAAAGCTTCTTTCTCTTTGTTATCGGAGGATATTTCCTTTGGCCCTATAGTCTTCAAAGAGATCCGAAATATCTGTTCTCGGATTCCACAGAAATAAGGCTTACAAAGAGATCCACGAAATACAGATGTAACTCTGAAAGTGGAAGTCACACAACACCGAGCAGTTTCCCAGAAAGCTTCTTTCCAGATTTCATTGAGGATATTTCCTTTTTCACCATAGTACTGTACGGGCTTCCAAATATCACTTTACCAATTCCACAAGGACTGTCTTAGTGAAAGGCTTCTTGAGGGGAAAACTGTAACTCTGTGAGATGATTTCACAGAACTCAAAGAAGTTTCTCAGAAAGCTTCTTTTTCTTTGTTATCAGATGATATTTCGGTTGGCCCTACAGTCTTCAGAGGGATCCGAAATATCTGTTCTCAGATTCCACAGAAATAATGCTAGCAAAGAGATCCACCAAATACAGATGTAACTTTGTGAGATGAATTAACAGAACAATAAGCAGTTTCTCAGAAACTTTCTTTCCAGATTTCATCTGAGGATATTTCCTTTATTACCATAGCCCTCAATGGGCTTCCCAATATCACTTTGCCAATTCCACAAGAACTGTCTTAGCGAAAGGCTTCTTGAGGCGAAAGCTGTAACTCTGTGACATGAATTCACAGAACACGAAGAAGTTTCTCAGAAAGCTTCTCTCTCTTTGTTATTGGAGGATATTTCCTTAGGCCCTATAGTCTTCAAAGGGATCCGAAATATCTGCTCTCAGATTCCACAGAAATAAGGCTAGCAAAGAGATCCACGAAATACAGATGCAACTCTGTGAGTGGAAGTCACACATTACCGAGCAGTTTCTCAGAAACCTTCTTTGCAGATTTCATCTGAGGATATTTCCTTTTTCACCATAGCCCTCTATGGGCCTCGAAATATCACTTTGCCAATTCCACAAGAACTGTCTTAGCGAAAGGCTTCTTGAGGGGAAAGCTGTAACTCTGTGAGATGATTTCACAGAACACAAAGAAGTTTCTCAGAAATCTTCTTTCTCTTTGTTATCGGAGGATATTTCCTTTGGCCCTATAGTCTTCAAAGGGATCCGAAATATCTGTTCTCAGATTCCACAGAAATAAGTCTAGCAAAGAGATCCACCAAATACAGATGTAACTCTGTGAGATGAATTAACAGAACACTAAGCAGGTTCTCCGAAAGCTTCTTTCCAGATTTCATCTGAGGATATTTCCTTTTTCACCATAGCCCTCTATGGGCTTCCAAATATCACTTTGCCAATTCCACAAGAACTGTCTTAGCGAAAGACTTCTTGAGGGGAAGCTGTAACTCTGTGAGGTGACTTCAAAGAACACGAAGAAGTTTCTCAGAAAGCTTCTTTCTCTTTGTTATTGGAGGATATTTCCTTTGGCCCTATAGTCTTCAAAGGGATCCGAAATATCTGTTCTCAGATTCCACAGAAATAAGGCTAGCAAAGAGATCCACCAAATACAGATGTAACTCTGTGAGATGAATTAACAGAAAACTAAGAAGTTTCTCAGAAACCTTTTTTCCAGATTTCATCTGAGAATATTTCCTTTTTCACCATAGCCCTCTACAGGCTTCCAAATATCACTTTGCCAATTGCACAAGAACTCTATTAGCAAAAGGCTTCTTGAGGGGAAACGGTAAATCTGTGACATGATTTCACAGAACACAAAGAAGTTTCTCAGAAAGCTTCTTTCTCTTTGTTATCGGAGGATATTTCTTTGGCCCTATAGTCTTCAAAGGTATCCGAAATATCTGTTCTCAGATTCCACAGAAATAAGGCTAGCCAAGAGATCCACGAAATACAGATGTAACTCTGTGAGTGGAAGTCACACATCACAGAGCAGTTTCTCAGAAACCTTCTTTCCAGATTACATCTGAGGATATTTCCTTTTTCAGCATAGCCCTCTATGGGCTTCCAAATATCACTTTGCCAATTCCACAAGAACTGTCTTAGAGAAAGGCTTCTTGAGGGGAAAGCTGTAACTCTGTGAGGTGATTTCACAGAACACGAAGAAGTTTGTCCGAAATCTTCTTTCTCTTCGTTATCGGAGGATATTTCCTTGGGCCTTATAGTCTTCAAAGGGATCCGAAGTATCTCTTCTCAGATTCCAGAGAAATAAGGCTAGCAAAGAGATCCACGAAATACAGATGTAACTCTGAGAGATGAATTAACTGAACACTAAACAGTTTCTCAGAAAGCTTTTTTCCAGATTTCATCTGAGGAGATTTCCTTTTTCACCATAGCCCTCTATGGGCTTCCAAATATCACTTTGCCATTTCCACAAGAACTGTGTTAGCGAAAAGCTTCTTGAGGGGAAAGCTGTAACTCAGTGAGATGATTTCACAGAACACAAAGAAGTTTCTCAGAAAGCTTCTTTCTCTTTGTTATTGGAGGATATTTCCTTTGGCCCTATAGTCTTCAAATTGATCCGAAATATCTGTTCTCAGATTCCACAGAAATAAGGCTAGCAAAGAGATCCACGAAATACAGATGCAACTCTGTGAGTGGAAGTCACACAACACCGAGCAGTTTCTCAGAAACCTTCTTTCCAGATTTCATCTGAGGATATTTCCTTTTTCACCATAGCCCTCTATGGGCTTCCAAATATCACTTTGCTAATTCCACAAGAAAAGTCTTAGCGAAAGGCTTCTTGAGTGGAAAGCTGTAACTCCGTGAGATGATTTCACAGAACACAAAGAAGTTTCTCGGAACGCTTCTTTCTCTTTGTTATCGGAGGATATTTCCTTTGGCCCTATAGTCTTCAAAGGGATCCGAAATATCTGTTCTCAGATTCCACAGAAATAAGGCTAGCAAAGAGATCCACCAAATACAGATGTAACTCTGTGAGATGAATTAACAGAACACTAAGCAGTTTCTCAGAAAGCTTCTTTCCAGATTTCATCAGAGGATATTTCCTTTTTCACCCAGCCCTCTATGGGCTTCCAAATATCACTTTGCCAATTCCACAAGAACTGTGTTAGCGAAAGTCTTCATCATGGGAAAGCTGTAACTCTGTGAGATGATTTCACAGAACACAAAGAAGTTTCTCAGAAAGCTCCTTTCTCTTTGTTATCGGAGGATATTTTCTTTGGCCCTTTAGTCTTCAAATGATTCCGAAATATCTCTTCTCAGATTCCACAGATATAAGGCTAGCAAAGAGATCCACGAAATACAGATGTAACTCTGTGAGATGAATTAACAGAACACTAAACAGTTTGTCAGAAACTTTCTTTCCAGATTGCATCTGAGGATAGTTCTTTTTTCACCATAGCCTTCTATGGGCTTGCAAATATCACTTTGAAAATTCCTCAAGAAATGTCTTAGCGAAAGGCTTCTTGAGGGGAAAGCTGTAACTCTGTGAGATGATTTCACAGAACACAAAGAATTTTCTCAGAAATATTTTTTCTCTTTGTTATCGGTGGATATTTCTTTTGGCCCTACAGTCTTCAAAGGGATCCGAAATATCTGTTCTCAGATTCCAGGGAAATACGGCTAGCAAGGAGATCCACGAAATACAGATGTAATTCTGTAAGTGGAAGTCACACATCACGGAGAAGTTTCTAAGAAAGCTTCTCTCCAGATTTCATCAGAGGATATTTCCTTTTTCACCACAGCGATCTATGGGCTTCCAAATATCACTTTGCCAATTCCAAAAGTACTCTCTTAGCGAAAGGCTTCTTGAGGGGAAAACTGTAACACTGTGAGATGATTTCACAGAATACAATGAAGTTTCTCAGAAAGCTTCTTTCTCTTTGTAATAGGAGGATATTTCCTTTGGCCCTATAGTCTTCAAAGGGTTCCGAAATATCTGTTCTCAGATTCCACAGAAATAAGGCTAGCAAAGATATCCACAAAATACAGATGTAACTCTGTGAGATGAATTAACTGAACACTAAGCAGTTTCTCAGAATCCTTCTTTCCAGATTTCATCTGAGGATATTTCCTTTTTCACCATAGCGCTCTATGGGCTTCCAAATATCACTTTGACAATTCCACAAGAACTGTCTTAGCGAAAGGCTTCTTGAGGGGAAAGCTGTATCTCTGTGAGATGATTTCAAAGAACACAAAGAAGTTTCTCAGAAAGCTTCTTTCTCTTTGTTAACGGAGGATATTTCCTTTGGCCCTATAATCTTCAAAGGGATCCGAAATATCTGTTCTCAGATTCCACAGAAATAAGGCTAGCAAAGAGATCCACCAAATACAGATGAAACTCTGTGAGATGAATTAACAGAACACTAAGCAGTTTCTCAGAAAGCTTCTTTCCAGATTTCATCTGTGGATATTTCCTTTTTCACCATAGCCCTCTATGGGCTTCCAAATATCACTTTGCCAATTCCACAAGAACTCTCTTAGTGAAAGGCTTCTTGAGGGGAAAGCTGTAACTCTCTGAGATGATTTCACCGAATACAAAGAAGTTTCTCAGAAAGCTTCTTTCTTTTTGATATCGGAGGATATTTCCTTTGGCCCTATAGTCTTCACAGGGATCCGAAATATCTGTTCTCAGATTCCACAGAAATAAGGCTAGCAAAGAGAACCACCAAATACAGATATAATTCTGTGAGATGAATTAACGGAACACTAAGCAGTTTCTCAGAAAACTTCTTTCCAGATTTCATCTGAGGATATTTCCTTTTTCACCATAGCCCTCTAAGGGCTTCCAAATATCACTTTGCCAATTCCACAAGAATTGTCTTAACGAAAGGCTTCCTGAGGGGAAAGATGTAACTCTCTGAGATGATTTCACTGAACACAAAGAAGTTTCTCAGAAGGCTTCTTTCTCTTTGTTAACGGAGGATATTTCCTTTGGCCCTATAGTCTTCACAGGGATCCGAAATATCTGTTATCAGATTCCACAGCAATAAGGCTAGCAAAGAGATCCACCAAATACACATGTAACTGTGTGAGATAAATTAACAGAACACTAAGCAGTTTCTCAGAAAGCTTCTTTCCAGATTTCATCTGAGGATATTTCTTTTTTCACGATAGCCTTCTATGCTCTTGCAAATATCACTTTGCAAATTCCTCAAGAAATGTCTTAGCGAAAGGCTTCTTGAGGGGAAAGCTGTAACTCTGTGAGATGATTTCACAGAACACAAAGAAGTTTCTCAGAAAGCTTCTCTCTTTGTTATCGGAGGATATTTCCTTTGGCCCTATAGTCTTCAAAGGGATCCGAAATATCTGTTCTCAGATTCCACAGAAACAAGGCTAGCAGAGAGATCCACCAAATACAGATGTAACTCTGTAAGTGGAAGTTAAACATCACCGAGCAGATTCACAGAAATCTTCTTTCCAGATATCATTGAGGATATTTCCTTTTTCACCATAGCCCTCTATGGGCTTCCAAATATCACTTTGCCAATTCCACAAGAAATGTCTTAGCGAAAGGCTTCTTGAGGGGAAAGCTGTAACTCTGTGAGATGATTTCACAGAACACAAAGAAGTTTCTCAGAAAGCATCTTTCTCTTTGTTATCGGACGATATTTCCTTTGGCCCTATGGTCTTCAAAGGGGTCCGAAATATCTGTTCTCAGATTCCACAGAAATAAGGCTAGCAAAGAGATCCACGAAATACAGATGTAACTCTGTGTGATGGATTAACAGAACACTAAGCAGTTTCTCAGAAAGGTTCTTTCCAGATTTCATCTGAGGATATTTCCATTTTCACCATAGCCCCCTATGGGCTTCCAAATATGACTTTACAAATTCCACAAGAACTGTCTTAGCGAAAGGCTTCTAGAGGGGAAAGCTGTAACTCGGCGAGATGATTTCACAGAACACAAAGAAATTTCTCAGAATCCTTCTTTCTCTTTGTTATCGGAGGATATTTCCTTTGGCCCTATAGTCTTCAAAGGGATCCGAAATATCTGTTCTCAGATTCCACAGAAATAAGGCTAGCAAAGAGATCCACCAAATACAGATGAAACTATGTGAGTGGAAGTCACACATCACAGAGCAGTTTCTCAGAAAGCTTCTTTCCACTTTTCATCTGAGGATATTTCGTTTTTCACCATAGGCCTCTGTTGGCTTCGAAATATCACTTTGCCAATTCCACAAGAACTGTCTTAGCCAAAGGCTTCTTGAGGGGAAAGCTGTAACTCTGAGAGATGATTTCACAGAACACAAAAAGTTTCTCAGAAAGCTTCTTTCTCTTTGTTATCAGAGGATATTTCCTCTGGCCCTATAGTCTTCATAGGTATCCGAAATATCTGTTCTCAGATTTCACAGAAATAAGGCTAGCAAATAGATCCAACAAATACAGATGTAACTTTATGAGATGAATGAAGAGAGCATTAAGCAGTTTCTCAGAAAGCTTCCTTCCAGATTTAATCTGAGGATATTTCCTTTTTCACCATAGCCCTCTAAGGGCTTCCAAATAGCACTTTGCCAATTCCACATGAACTGTATTAGCGAAAGGCTTCTTGAGGCGAAAGCTGTAACTCTGTGAGATGATTTCACAGAACACAAAGAAGTTTCTCAGAAAGCTTCTTTCTCTTTGATATCGGAGGATATTTCCTTTGGCCCAGTAGTCTTCAAAGGGATCCGAAATATCTGTTCTCAGATTCCACAGAATTAAGGCTAGCAAACAGATCCACGAAATACAGATGAAACTCTGTGAGTGGAAGTCAAACATCACCGAGCGGTTTCTCAGAAACCTTCTTTCCAGATTTCATCTGAGGACATTTCCTTTTTCACCATAGCCCTCTATGGGCTTCCAAATATCACTTTGCCACTTCCGCAAGAACTGTCTTGGCGAAAGGCTTCTTGAGGGGAAAGCTGTAACTCTGTGAGATGATTTCACAGAACACAAAGAAGTTTCTCAGAAAGCTACTTTCTCTTTTTTTATCGGGGGATATTTCCTTTGGACCTATAGTCTTCAAAGGGATCTGAAATATCTGTTCTCAGATTCACAGAAATAAGTCTAGCAAAGAGATCCTCGAAATACACATGTAACTCTGTGAGTTGAATTAACTGAACACTAAGCAGTTTCTCAGAAAGCTTCTTTCCAGATTTCATCTGAGGATATTTCCTTTTTCACCATAGCCCTCTACGGGCTTCCAAATATCACTTTGCAATTCCACCAGAAATGTCTTAGCGAAAGGCTTCTTGAGGGGATAGCTGTAACTCTGTGAGATGATTTCACAAAACACAAAGAAATTTCTCAGAACTCTTCTTTCTCCTTGTTATCAGAGGATATTTCCACTGGCCCTATACCCTTCAAAGGGATTCGAAATATCTGTTCTCAGATTACACAGAAATAAGGCTAGCAAAGAGATCCACAAAATACAGATGTAACTCTGTGACTGGAAATCACACATCACAGAGAATTTTCTCAGAAAGCTTCTTTCCAGATTTCATCTGAGGATATTTCCTTTTTCACCATAGCCCTCTTTGGGCTTTCAAATATCACTTTGTCAATTCCACAAGAACTCTCTTTTCGCGAAAGGCTTCATAAGGGGAAAGCTGTAACTCGGTGAGATGATTTCGCAGAACACAAAGAAGTTTCTCAGAAAGCTTCTTTCTCTTTGTTATCGCAGGATATTTCCTTTGGCCCTATAGTCTTGAAAGGGATCCGAAATATCTGTTCTCAGATTCCACAGAAATAAGGCTAGCAAGGAGATCCCCGAAATACAGATGGAACTCTGTGAGTTGAATTAACAGAATACTAAGCAGTTTCTCCGAAAGCTTCTTTTCCAGGTTTCATCGGAGGATATTTCCTTTTTCACCATAGCCCTCTATGGGCTTCCAAATATCACTTTGCCAATTGCACAACAACAGTCTTAGCGAAAGGCTTCTTGATGGGAAAGCTGTGTCTCTGTGAGATGATTTCACAGAACACAAAGAAGTTTCTCAGAAAGCTTCTTTCTCTTTGTTATCGGAGGATATTTCCTTTGGCCCGGTAGTCTTCAAAGGGATCCGAAATATCTGTTCTCAGATTCCACAGAAATAAGGCTAGCAAAGAGATCCATCAAATACAGATGTAACTCTGTGAGATGAATTAACAGAACACTAAGCAGTTTCTCCAAAACCTTATTTCCAGATTTCACCTGAGGATATTTCTTTTTTCACCATAGCCCTCTAAGGGCTTCCAAATATCACTTTTCCAATTCCACAAGAACTGTCTTAGCGAAAGGCTTTTTGAGGGGAAAGCTGTAACTCCGTGAGATGATTTCACAGAACACAAAGAAGTTTCTCAGAAAGCTTCTTTCTCTTTGTTATCGGAGGATATTTCATTTGGCCCTATGGTCTTCAAAGGGATCCGAAATATGTGTTCTCAGATTCCACAGAAATAAGGCTAGCAAAGAGATCCACGAAATACAGATGTAACTCTGTGAGTGGAAGTTCCACATCACCGATCTGTTTCTCAGAAACCTTCTTTCCAGATTTCATCTGAGGATATTTCCTTTTTCACCATAGCCCACTATGGGCTTCCCAATATCACTTTGCCAATTCCACAAAACTGTCTTAGCGAAAGGCTTCTTGAGGGGAAAACTGTAACTCTGTGAGATGATTTCACAGAACACAAAGAAGTTTCTCATAAAGCTTCTTTCTCTTTGTTATCGGAGGATATTTCCTTTGTCCCTCTAGTCTTCAAAGGGATCCGAAATATCTGTTCTCAGATTCCACAGAAAAAAGGCTAGCAAAGAGATCCAGCAAATACAGATGAAACTCTGTGATATGAATTAACAGAACACTAAGCTCTTTCTCAGAAAGCTTCTTTCGAGATTTCATCTCAGGATATTTCTTTTTTCACCATAGCCCTCTATGGGCTTCCAAATATCACTTTGTCTATTCCACAAGAAATGTCTTAGCGAAAGGCTTCTTGAGGGGAAAGCTGTAACTCCGTGAGATGATTTCACAGAACACAAAGAAGTTTCTCAGAAAGCTTCTTTCTCTTTGTTATCGGAGGATATTTGCTTTGGCCCTATCGTCTTCAAAGGGATCCGAAATATCTGTTCTGAGATTCCACAGAAATTAGGCTAGCAAAGAGATCCACGAAATACAGATGTAACTCTGTGAGGTGAATTAACTGAACACTAAGCAGTTTCTCAGAAAGTTGTTTCCAGATTTCATGTGAGGATATTTCCTTTTTCACCATAGCCCTATATGGGCTTCAAATATCACTTTACCAATTCCACAAGAACTGTCTTAGTGAAAGGCTTCTTGAAGGAAAAGCTGTAACTCTATGAGATGATTTCATAGAACACAAAGAAATTTCTCAGAAAGCTTCTTTCTCTTTGTTTTCGGAGTGTATTTCCATTGGCCCTATAGTCTTCAAAGGGATCCAAAATATCTGTTCTCAGATTCCACAGAAATAAGGCTAGCAAAGAGATCCACGAAATAGAGATATAATTCTGTGAGTGGAAGTCACACATCACAGAGCAGTTTCTCAGAAAGCTTCTTTCCAGATTTCATCTCAGGATATTTCCTTTTTCACAATAGCCCTCTATGGTCTTCCAAATATCACTTTGCCAATTCCACAAGAACTGTCTTAGCGAAAGGCTTCTTGAAGGGAAAGCTGTAACTCTGTGAGATGATTTCATAGAACACAAAGAAGTTTCTCAGAAACCTTCATTCTCTTTGTTATGGAAGGATATTTCCTTTGGCACTGTTGTCTTCAAACAGATCCGAAATATCTGTTCTCAGATTCCACAGAAATAAGGCTAGTAAAGAGATCCACGAAATATAGATGAACCTCTGTGAGATGAATTAACAGAACACTAAGTAGTTTCTCAGAAAGCTTCTTTCCAGATTTCATCTGAGGATATTTCCTTTTTCACCATAGCCCTCTATGGGCTTCCAAATATCACTTTGCCAATTCCAGAAGAACCGACTCAGCGAAAGACTTCTTGAGGGGAAAGCTGTAACTCTGTGAGATGATTTCACAGAACACAAAGAAGTTTCTCAGAAAGCTTCTTTCTCTTTGTTATCTGAGGATATTTCCTTTGACCCTATAGTCTTCAAAGGGATCCGAAATATCTGTTCTCAGATTTCACAGAAATAAGGCTAGCAAAGAGATCCACGAAATACAGATGTAACTCTGTTAGTGGAAGTCACACATCACAGAGCAATTTCTCAGAAAGCTTCTTTCCAGTTTTCATCTGAGGATATTTCCTTTTTCACTATAGCCCTCTATGGGCTTCCACCTATCACTTTGCCAATTCCACAAGAACTGCCTTAGTGAAAGGCTTCTTGAGGGGAAAGCTGTAACTCTTTGAGATGATTTCACAAAACACAAAGAAGTTTCGCAGAAAGCTTCTTTCTCTTTGTTATCGGAGGATATTTCCTTTGGTCCTATTGTCTTCAAAGGGATCCGAAATATCTGTTCTCAGATTCCACAGAAATAAGCCTAGCAAAGAGATCCACGAAACACGGATGTAACTATGTGAGGTGAATTATCTGAACACTAAGCAGTTTCTCAGAAAGCTTCTTTGCAGATTTTATCTGATGATATTTCCTTTTTCACCATAGCCCTCTATCTACTTCCAAATATCACTTTGCCAATTCCACAAGAACTCTCTTAGCGAAAGGCTTCTTGAGGGGAAAGCTGTGACTCTGTGAGATGATTTCACAGAACACAAAGAAGTTTCTCAGAAAGCTTATATCCCTTTTTTATCGGAAGATATTTCCTTTGGCCCTATATTCTTCAAAGGGATCCGAAATATCTGTTCTCAGATTCCACAGAAATAAGGCTAGCAAAGAGATCCACGAAATACAGATGTAACTCTGTGAGTGGAAGTCACACATCACAGAACAGTTTCTCAGAAAGCTTCTTTCCAGATTTCATCTGAGGATATTTCCTTTTTCACCATAGCCCACTATGGGCTTCGAAATATCACTTTGCCAATTCCACAAGAAGTGTCTTAGCGAAAGGCTTCTTGAGGGTACAGCTGTAACTCTGTGAGATGATTTCACAGAACACAAAGAAGTTTCTCAGAAAGCTTCTTTCTCTTTGTTATCGGAGGATATTCCTTTGGCCCTGTAGTCTTCAAAGGGATCCGAAATATCTGTTGTCAGATTCCACAGAAACAAGGCTAGCAGAGAGATCCACGAAATACAGATGTAACTCTGTTAGTGGAAGTCACACATCACAGAGCAGTTTCTCAGAAACCTTCTTTCCAGATTTCATCAGAGGATATTTCCTTTTTCACCATAGAACACTAAGGGCTTCCAAATATCACTTTGCCAATTCCACAAGAACTGTCTTAGTGAAAGGCTTTTGAGGGGAAAGCTGTAACTCTTTGAGATGATTTCACAGAACACAAAGAAATTTCTCAGAAAGCTTCTTTCTCTTTGTTATCGGAGGATATTTACTTTGGCCCTATAGTCTTCAAAGGGATCCAAAATATCTGTTCTCAGATTCCACAGAAATAAGGCTAGCAAAGAGATCCACGAAATACAGATGTAACTCTGTGAGTGGAAGTCACACATCACAGAGAAGTTTCTCAGAAAACTTCTTTCCAGATTTCATCTGAGGATATTTGCATTTTCACCATAGCCCTCTATGGGCTTCCAAATATCACTATGCCAAATCCACAAGAACTGTCTTAGCAAAAGGCTTCTTGAGGGGATAGCTGTAACTCTATGCGATGATTTCACAGAACACAAAGAAGTTTCTCAGAAAGCTTCTTTCTCTTTGTTATCGGAGGATATTACTTTGGCCCTGTAGTCTTCAAAGGGATCCGAAAAATCTGTTGTCAGATTCCAAAGAAATAAGGCTAACAAAGAGATCCACGTAATACAGATGTAACTCTATGAGATGAATTAACAGAACAATAAGCAGTTTCTCAGAAAGCTTCTTCCCAGATTTTATATGAGGATATTTCCTTTTTCACCATAGCCCTCTATGGGCTTCCAAATATCACTTTGCCATTTCCAGAAGAACTCTCTTAGCGTAAGTCTTCTTGAGGGTAACGCTGTAACTCTGTGAGCCGATTTCACAGAACACAAAGAAGTTTCTCAGAAAGCTTCTTTCTCTTTGTTATCGGAGGATATTTCCTTTGGCCCTATAGTCTTCAAAGGGATCCGAAATATCTGTTCTCAGATTCCACAGAAATAAGGCTAGCAAAGAGATCCACGAAATACAGATGTAACTCTGTGAGTGGAAGTCACACATCACAGAGCAGTTTCTCAGAAAGCTTCTTTCCAGATTTCATCTGAGGATATTTCCTTTTTCACCATAGCCCACTATGGGCTTCGAAATATCACTTTGCCAATTCCACAAGAAGTGTCTTAGCGAAAGGCTTCTTGAGGGTATAGCTGTAACTCTGTGAGATGATTTCACAGAACACAAAGAAGTTTCTCAGAAAGCTTCTTTCTCTTTGTTATCGGAGGATATTCTTTTGGCCCTGTAGTCTTCAAAGGGATCCGAAATATCTGTTGTCAGATTCCACAGAAACAAGGCTAGCAGAGAGATCCACGAAATACAGATGTAACTCTGTTAGTGGAAGTCACACATCACAGAGCAGTTTCTCAGAAACCTTCTTTCCAGATTTCATCAGAGGATATTTCCTTTTTCACCATAGAACACTAAGGGCTTCCAAATATCACTTTGCCAATTCCACAAGAACTGTCTTAGTGAAAGGCTTTTGAGGGGAAAGCTGTAACTCTTTGAGATGATTTCACAGAACACAAAGAAATTTCTCAGAAAGCTTCTTTCTCTTTGTTATCGGAGGATATTTACTTTGGCCCTATAGTCTTCAAAGGGATCCAAAATATCTGTTCTCCGATTCCACAGAAATAAGGCTAGCAAAGAGATCCACGAAATACAGATGTAACTCTGTGAGTGGAAGTCACACATCACAGAGAAGTTTCTCAGAAAACTTCTTTCCAGATTTCATCTGAGGATATTTGCATTTTCACCGTAGCCCTCTATGGGCTTCCAAATATCACTATGACAAATCCACAAGAACTGTCTTAGCAAAAGGCTTCTTGAGGGGATAGCTGTAACTCTACGCGATGATTTCACAGAACACAAAGAAGTTTCTCAGAAAGCTTCTTTCTCTTTGTTATCGGAGGATATTACTTTGGCCCTGTAGTCTTCAAAGGGATCCGAAAAATCTGTTGTCAGATTCCAAAGAAATAAGGCTAACAAAGAGATCCACGTAATACAGATGTAACTCTATGAGATGAATTAACAGAACAATAAGCAGTTTCTCAGAAAGCTTCTTCCCAGATTTCATATGAGGATATTTCCTTTTTAACCATAGCCCTCTATGTGCTTCCAAATATCACTTTGCCATTTCCAGAAGAACTCTCTTAGCGTAAGTCTTCTTGAGGGTAACGCTGTAACTCTGTGAGCCGATTTCACAGAACACAAAGAAGTTTCTCAGAAAGCTTCTTTCTCTTTGTTATCGGAGGATATTTCCTTTGGCCCTATAGTCTTCAAAGGGATCCGAAATATCTGTTCTCAGATTCCACAGAAATAAGGCTAGTAAAGAGATCCACGAAATACAGATGTAACTCTGTAAGTGGAAGTCACACATCACAGTGCAGTTTCTCAGAAAGCTTCTTTCCAGTTTTTATCAGAGGATATTTCCTTTTTCAACATAGCCCTCTATGGGCTTCAAAATATCACTTTGACAATTCCACAAGAACTGTCTAAGCGAAAGTCTTCTTGAGGGGAAAGCTGTAACTCTGTGAAATGATTTCACAGAACCCTAAGAAGTTTCTCAGAAATCCTCTTTCTCTTTGTTATCGGAGGATATTTCCCTTGGCCCTATTGTCTTCAAAGGGATCCGAAATATCTATTCTCAGATTCCACAGAAATAAGGCTAGCAAAGAGATCCACGAAATGCAGATGTAACACTGTGAGACGAATTAACAGAACACTAAGCAGTTTATCAGAAAGCTTTTTTGCACATTTCATCTGAAGATATTTCCTTTTTCACCATAGCCCTCTATGGGCTTCCAAATATCACTTTGTCAATTCCACAAGAACTGTCTTAGCGAAAGTTTTCTTGAGAGGAATGCTGTAACTCTGTGAGATGATTTCACAGAACAGAAAGAAGTTTCTCAGAAAGCTTCTTTCTCTTTGTTATCGGAGGATATTTCCCTTGGCCCTATAGTCTTCAAAGGGATCCGAAATATCTGTTCTCAGATTCCACAGAAATAAGGCTAGCAAAGAGATCCACGAAATATAGATGTAACTCTGAGAGTGGAAGTCACACATCACAGAGCAGTTTCTCAGAAACCTTCTTTCTAGATTTCATCTGAGGATATTTCCTTTTTCACCATAGCCCTCTATGGGCTTCTAAATATCACTTTGCCAATTCCACAAGAACTGTCTTAGCGAATGGCTTCTTGAGGGGAAAGCTGTAACTCTGTGAGATGATTTCACAGAACACAAAGAAGTTTCTCAGAAAGCTTCTTTCTCTTTGTTATCAGAGGATATTTCCTTTGGCCCTATAGTCTTCAAAGGGATCCGAAATATCTGTTCTCAGATTCCACAGAAATAAGGCTAGCAAAGAGATCCACGGAATGCAGATGTAACTCTGTGAGTGAAAGTCACACATCACAGAGCAGTTTCTCAGAAACCTTCTTTCCAGATTTCATCTGAGGATATTTCCTTTTTCACCATAGCCCTCTATGGGCTTGCAAGTATCACTTTCCGAATTCCACAAGAACTGTCTTAGCGAAAGGCTTTTTGAGGGGAAAGCTGTAACTCTGTGAGGTGATTTCACAGAACACAAAGAAGTTTCTCAGAAAGCTTCTTTCTCTTTGTTATCGGAGGATATTTCCTTTGGCTCAATAGTCTTCAAAGGTATCCGAAATATCTGTTCTCAGATTCCACAGAAATAAGGCTAGCAAAGAGATCCACGAAATACAGATGGAACTCTGTGAGGTGAATTAACTGAACACTAAGCAGTTTTCAGAAAGCTTGTTTCCAGATTTCATCTGAGGGTGTTTCCTTTTTCACCATAGCCCTCTATGGGCTTGCAAATATCACTTTGCCAATTCCACAACAACGGTCTTAGCAAAAGGTTTCTTGAGGGGGAGCTGTAACTCTGTGAGATGATATCACAGAACACAAAGAAGTTTCTCAAAAGCTTCTTTCTCTTTGTTATCGGAGGATATTTCCTTTGGCCCTATAGTCTTCAAAGGGATCTGAAATATCTGTTCTCAGATTCCACAGAAATACGACTAGGAAATATCCTCCGATAACAAAGAGAAAGGAGCTTTCTGAGAAAGTTCTTTGTGTTCTGTGAAATCATCTCACGGAGTTACAGCTTTCCCGTCCAGAAGTCTTTCGCTAAGACAGTTCTTGTGGAATTGGCAAAGTGATATTTGGAAGCCCATAGAGGGCCATGGCGAAAAAGGAAATATATTCAGATGAAATCTAGAAAGAAGCTTTCTGAGAAACTGCTTAGTGTTCTGTTAATTCATCTCACAGAGTTACATCTGTATTTCCTGGATCTCTTTTCTCTCCTTATTTCTGAGGAATCTGAGAACAGATATTTCGGATCCCTTGGAGGACTATAGGGCCAAAGGAAATATCCTCCGATAACAAAGAGAGAGAAGCTTTCTGAGAAACTTCTTTGTGTTCTGTGAAATCGTCTCACAGAGTTACAGCTTTCCCGCAAGAAGCCTTTCGCTAAGACATTTCTTGTGGATTTGGCAAAGTGATATTTGGAAGCCCGTTGAGGGCTATAGTGAAAAAGGAAATATCTTCAGATGAAATCTGCAAAGAACCTTTCTGAGAAACTGCTCAGTGATGTGTGACTTCCACTCACAGAGTTACCTGTGTATTTCGTGGATCTCTTTGCTAGCCTTATTTCTGTGGAATCCGAGAACAGATATTTCGGATCCCTTGGAAGACTATAGGACCAAAGGAAATATCCTCCGATAACAAAGAGAAAGAAGCTTTCTGAGAAACTTCTTTGTGTTCTGTGAAATCATCTCACAGAGTTACAGCTTTCCCCTGAAGAAGACTTTCGCTCAGACAGTTCTTGTGGAATTGGCAAAGTGATAGTTGGAAGCCCTTGGAGGGCTATGGTGAAAAAGGAAATATCCTCAGATGAAATCTGGAAAGAAGCTTTCTGAGAAACTGCTCTGTGTTGTGTGACTTCCACTCAGAGAGTTACATCTGTATTTGGTGGATCTCTTTGCTAGCCTTATTTCTGTGGAATCTGAGAACAGATATATCGGATCCCTTTGAAGACTATAGGGAAAAAGGAAATATCCTCCGATAACAAAGAGAAATAAGCTTTCTGAGAAACTTCTTTGTGTTCTGTGAAATCATCTCACAGACTTACAGCTTTCCCCTCAAGAAGCCTTTCGCTAAGAAATTTCTTGTGTAATTGGCAAAGTGATATTTGGAAGCCCTTAGAGTGCTATGGTGAAAAAGGAAATATCCTCACATGAAATCAGGAAAGAAGCTTTCTGAGAAACTGCTTAGTGTTCTGTTAATTCATCTCACAGAGTTACATCTGTATTTCGTGGATCTCTTTGCTAGCCTTATTTCTATGGAATCTGAGAACAGATATTTCGGATCCGTTTGAAGACTATAGGGCCAAAGGAAATATCCTCCGATAACAAAGAGAAAGAAGCCTTCTGCGAAACTTCTTAGTGTTCTGTGAAATCACCTCACAGAGTTAAAGCTTTCCCCTCAAGAAGCCTTTCGCTAAGACAGTTCTTGTGGAATTGGCAAAGTGATATTTGGAAGCCCATAGAAGACTACGGTGAAAAACGAAATATCCTCAGATGAAATCTGGAAAGAAGCTTTCTGAGAAACTGTTCTGTGATGTGTGACTTCCACTCACAGAGTTACATATGTATTTGGTGGATCTCTTTGCTAGCCTTATTTCAGTGGAATCTGAGAAAAGATATTTTGGATCCCTTTGAAGACTATAGGGCCAAAGGAAATATCCTCCGATAACAAAGAGAAAAAGGTGTCTGAGAAACTTCTTTGTGTTCTGTGAAATCATCTCCCAGAGTTACCGCTTTCCCCTCAAGAAACCTTTCGCTAAGACAGTTCTTGAGGAATTGGCAAAGTGATATTTGGAAGCCCGTAGGGCTATGGTGAAAAAGGAAATATCCTCAGTTGAAATCTGGAAAGAAGCTTTCTGAGAAACTGCTTAGTGTTCTGTTAATTCATCTCACAGAGTTACGTCTGCATTTCGTGGCTCTTTGCTAGCCTTATTTCTGTGGAATCTGAGAACAGATATTTCGGATCCCTTGGAAGACTATAGGGCCAAAGGAAATATCCTCCGATAACAAAGAGAGAAGCTTTCTGAGAAACTTCTTTGTATTCTGTGAAATCATCTCACAGATTTACAGCTTTTCTATCAAGAAGCCTTTCGCTAAGACAGTTCTTGTGGAATTGGCAAAGTGATATTTGGAAGCCCTTAGAGTGCTATGGTGAAAAAGGAAATGTCCTCAGATGAAATCTGGAAAGAAGCTTTCTGAGAAACTGTTCTGTGATGTGTGACTTCCACTCACAGAGTTACATATGTATTTGGTGGATCTCTTTGCTAGCCTTATTTCAGTGGAATCTGAGAAAAGATATTTCGGATCCCTTTGAAGACTATAGGGCCAAAAGAAATATCCTCCGATAACAAAGAGAAAGAAGGTGTCTGAGAAACTTCTTTGTGTTCTGTGAAATCATCTCCCAGAGTTAACGGTTTCCCCTCAAGAAGCCTTTCGCTAAGACAGTTCTTGAGGAATTGGCAAAGTGATATTTCGAAGCCCGTAGGGCTATGGTGAAAAAGGAAATATCCTCCGATGAAATCTGGAAAGAAGCTTTCTGAGAAACTGCTTAGTGTTCTGTTAATTCATCTCACAGAGTTACGTCTGTATTTCGTGGCTCTTTGCTAGCCTTATTTCTGTGGAATCTGAGAACAGATATTTCGGATCCCTTGGAAGACTATAGGTCCATAGGAAATATCCTCTGATAACAAAGAGAGAAGCTTTCTGAGAAACTTCTTTGTATTCTGTGAAATCATCTCACAGAGTTACAGCTTTCCTCTCAAGAAGCCTTTCGCTAAGACAGTTCTTGTGGAATTGGCAAAGTGATATTAGGAAGCCCTTAGAGGGCTATGGTGAAAAAGGAAATATCCTCAGATGAAATCTGGAAAGAAGCTTTTTGAGAAACTGCGTAGTGTTCTGTTAATTCATCTCACAGAGTTACATCTGTATTTCGTGGATCTCTTTGCTAGCCTTATTTCTGTGGAATCTGTGAACAGATATTTCGGATCCCTTGGAAGACTATAGGACCAAAGGAAATATCCTCCGATAACAAAGAGAAAGAAGCTTTCTGAGAAAATTCTTTGTATTCTGTGAAATCATCTCACAGAGTTACAGCTTTCCCCTCAAGAAGCCTTTCGCTAAGACAGTTCTTGAGGAATTGGCAAAGTGATATTTGGAATCCCATAGAGGGCTATGGTGAAAAAGGAAATATCCTCAGATGAAATCTGGAAAGAAGCTTTCTGAGAAACTGCTCTGTGATGTGTGACTTCCACTCACAGAGTTACATCTGTATTTCGTGGATCTCTTTGCTAGCCTTATTTCTGTGGAATCTGATAACAGATATTTCGGATCCCTTTGAAGACTATAGGGCCAAAGGAAATATCCTAAGATAACAAAGAGAAAGAAGCTTTCTCAGATACTTTTTTGTGTTCTGTGAAATCATCTCACAGATTTTCAGCTTTCACCTCAAAGAGTCTTTCGCTAAGACAGTTCTTGTGGAATTGGCAAAGTGATATTTGGAAGCCCATAGAGGGCTATGGTGAAAAAGGAAATATCCTCAGATGAAATCTGGAAAGAAGCTTTCTGACAAACTGCTTAGTGTTCTGTTAATTCATCTCACAGAATTACATCTGTACTTCGTGGATCTCTTTGCTACCCTTATTTCTGAGGAACCTGAGAACAGATATTTCGGATCCCTTTGAAGACTATAGGGCCAAAGGAAATATCCTCCGATAACAAAGAGAAAGAAGCTTTCTGAGAAACTTCTTTGTGTTCTGTGAAATCATCTCACAGAGTTGCAGCTTTCCCCTCAAGAAGACTTTCGCTAAGACAGTTCTTGTGGAATTGGCAAAGTGATATTTGGAAGCCCTTAGAGGGCTATGGTGAAAAAGGAAATATCCTCAGATGAAATCTGGAAAGAAGCTTTCTGAGAAACTGCTCTGTGATGTGTGACTTCCACTCAGAGAGTAACATCTGTATTTCGAGGATCTCTTTGCTAGCCTTATTTCTGTGGAATCTGAGAACAGATATTTCGGATATCTTTGAAGACTACAGGGCCAAAGGAAATATCCTCCGATAACAAAGAGAAAGAAGCTTTCCGAGAAACTTCTTTGTGTTCTGTGAAATCATCTCACAGAGTTACAGCTTTCCCGTCAAGAAGCCTTTCGCTAAGACAGTTCTTGTGGAATTGGCAAAGTGATATTTGGAAGCCCAGAGAGGGCTATGGTGAAAAAGGAAATATCCTCAGATGAAATCTGGAAAGAAGCTTTCTGAGAAACTGCTTAGTGTTCTGTTAATTCATCTCACAGAGTTACATCTGTATTTCGTGGATCTCTTTGCTAGCCTTATTTCTGTGGAATCTGAGAACAGATATTTCGGATCCCTTTGAAGAGTCTAGGGCCAAAGGAAATATCCTCCGATAACAAAGAGAAAGAAGCTTTCTGAGAAACTTCTTTGTGCTCTGTGAAATCATCTCACAGAGTTACCGCTTTCCCCTCAAGAAGCCTTTCGCTAAGACAGTTCTTGTGGAAATGGCAAAGTGATATTTGGAAGCCCATAGAGGGCTATGGTGAAAAAGGAAATATCCTCAGATGAAATCTGGAAAGAAGCTTTCTGAGAAACTGTTCTGTGATGTGTGACTTCCACTCACAGAGTTACATATGTATTTGGTGGATCTCTTTACTAGCCTTGTTTCTGTGGAATCTGAGAGCAGATACTTTGGATCCCTTTGAAGACTATAGGGGCAAAGGAAATATCCTCCGATAACAAAGAGAAAGAAGGTGTCTGAGAAACTTCTTTGTGTTCTGTGAAATCGTCTCACAGAGTTACAGCTTTCCCCTCAAAAGCCTTTCGCTAAGACAGTTCTTGTGGAATTGGCAAAGTGATATTTGGCAGCCCATAGAGGGCTATGGTGAAAAAGGAAATATCCTCAGATGAAATCTGGAAAGAAGCTTTCTGAGAAATTGCTTAGTGTTCTGTTAATTCATCTCACAGAGTTACATCTGTATTTCTTGGATCTTTTTGGTAGCCTTATTTCTGTGGAATCTGAGAACAGATATTTCGGATCCCTTTGAAGACTATAGGGCCAAAGGAAATATCCTCCGATAACAAAGAGAAAGAAGCTTTCTGAGAATCTCCTTTGTGTTCTGTGAAATCATCTCACAGAGTTACAGCTTTCACCTCAAGAAGTCTTTCGCTAAGAAAGTTCTTGTGGAATGGGCAAATTGATATTTGGAAGCCCATAGAGGGCTATGGTGAAAAAGGAAATATCCTCAGATGATATCTGGAAAGAAGCTTTCTGACAAACTGCTTAGTGATCTGTTAATTCTTCTCACAGTGTTTCATCTGTATTTCGTGGATCTCTTTGCTAGCCTTATTTCTGTGGAATCTGAGAACAGATATTTCGGATCTCTTGGAAGACTATAAGGCCATAGGAAATATCCTCCGATAACAAAGAGAAAGAAGGTTTCTGAGAAACTTCTTTGTGTTCTGTGAAATCATCTCACAGAGTTACAGCTTTCCCCTCAAGAAGCCTTTTGCTAAGACAGTTCTTGTGGAATTGGAAAAGTGATATTTGGAAGCCCATAGAGGGCTATGGTGTAAAAGGAAATATCCTCAGATGAAATCTGGAAAGAAGCTTTCTGAGAAACTGCTCTGTGATATGTGACTTCCACTCACAGCGTTACATCTGTATTTCGTGGATCTCTTTGCTAGGCTTATTTCTGTGGAATCTGAGATCAGATATATCGGTTCCCTTTGAAGACTATAGGGCCAAAGGAAATATCCTGCGATAACAAAGAGAAAGAAGCTGTCTGAGAAACTTCTTTGTGTTCTGTTAAAACATCTCCAAGAGTTACATCTGTATTTCGTGGATCTCTTTGTTGGCTTATTTCTGTGGAATCTGAGAACAGATATATCGGATCCCATTGAAGACTAAAGGGCCAAAGGAAATATCCTCTGATAAAAAAGAGAAAGAAGCTTTCTGAAAAACTTCTTTGTGTTCTGTGAAATCATCTCACAGAGTTACAGCTTTCTCCTCAAGAAGCCTTTCGGTAAGACAGTTCTTGTGGAATTGGCAAAGTGATATTTGGCAGCCCTTAGAGGGCTATGGTGAAAAAGGAAATATCCTCAGATGAAATCTGGCAAGAAGCTTTCATAAACTGCTCAGTGATGTGTGACTTCCACTCACAGAGTTACATGTGTATTTTGTGAATGTCTTTGCTAGCCTTATTTCTGTGGAATCCGAGAATAGATATTTCGGATCCCTTGGAAGAGTATAGGGCCAATGGAAATATCCTCCGATAACAAAGAGAAAGAAGATTTCTGAGAAACTTCTTTGTGTTCTGTGAAATCATCTCACAGAGTTACAGCTTTCCCCTGAAGAAGACTTTCGCTAAGACAGTTCTTGTGGAATTGGCAAAGTGATATTTGGAAGCCCATAGAGGGCTATGGTGAAAAAGGAAATATCCTCAGATGAAATCTGGAAAGAATCTTTCTGAGAAACTGCTCTGTGATGTGTGACTTCCACTCAGAGAGTAACATCTGTATTTCGAGGATCTCTTTGCTAGCCTTATTTCTGTGGAATCTGAGAACAGATATTTCGGATATCTTTGAAGACTACAGGGCCAAAGGAAATATCCTCCGATAACAAAGAGAAAGAAGCTTTCCGAGAAACTTCTTTGTGTTCTGTGAAATCATCTCACAGAGTTACAGCTTTCCCGTCAAGAAGCCTTTCGCTAAGACAGTTCTTGTGGAATTGGCAAAGTGATATTTGGATGCCCATAGAGGGCTATGGTGAAAAAGGAAATATCCTCAGATGAAATCTGGAAAGAAGCTTTCTGAGAAACTGCTTAGTGTTCTGTTAATTCATCTCACAGAGTTACATCTGTATTTCGTGGATCTCTTTGCTAGCCTTATTTCTGTGGAATCTGAGAACAGATATTTCGGATCCCTTTGAAGACTATAGGGCCAAAGGAAATATCCTAAGATAACAAAGAGAAAAAAGCTTTCTGAAAAACTTCTTTGTGTTCTGTGAAATCATCTCACAGAGTTACAGCTTTCTCCTCAAGAAGCCTTTCGCTATGACAGTTCTTGTGGAATTGGCAAAGTGATATTTGGCAGCCCATAGAGGGCTATGGTGAAAAAGGAAATATCCTCAGATGAAATCTGGAATGAAGCTTTCTGAGAAATGGCTTAGTGTTCAGTTAATTCATCTCACACAGTTACATCTGTATTTCTTGGATCTCTTTGCTAGCCTTATTTCTGTGGAATCTGAGAACAGATATTTCGGATCCCTTTGAAGACTATAGGGCCAAAGGAAATATCCTCCGATATCAAAGAGAAAGAAGCTTTCTGAGAAACTTCTTTGTGTTCTGTGAAATCATCTCACAGAGTTACAGCTTTCACCTCAAGAAGTCTTACGCTAAGACAGTTCTTGTGGAATTGGCAAAGTTATATTTGGAAGCCCATAGAGGGCTATGGTGAAAACAAAAATATCCTCAGATGAAATCTGGAAAAAAGCTTTCTGACAAACTGCTTACTGTTCTTTTAATTCATCTCACCTTGTTACATCTTTATTTCGTGGATCTCTTTGCAAGCCTTATTTCTGTGGAATCTGAGAACAGATATTTCGGATCCCATTGAAGACTAAAGGGCCATAGGAAATATCCTCCGATAAAAATGAGAAAGAAGCTTTCTGAAAAACTTCTTTGTGTTCTGTGAAATCATCTCACAGAGTTACAGCTTTCTCCTCAAGAAGCCTTTCGCTAAGACAGTTCTTGTGGAATTGGCAAAGTGATATTTGGCAGCCCTTAGAGGGCTATGGTGAAAAAGGAAATATCCTCAGATGAAATCTGGAAAGAAGCTTTCATAATCTGCTCAGTGATGTGTGACTTCCACTCACAGAGTTACATGTGTATTTCGTGGATCTCTTTGCTAGCCTTATTTCTGTGGAATCCGATAACAGATATGTCGGATCTCTTGGAAGACTATAGGGAAAATGGAAATATCCTCCGATAACAAAGAGAAAGAAGCTTTCTGAGAATCTTCTTTGTGTTCTGTGAAATCATCTCACAGAGTTACAGCTTTCCCCTGAAGAAGACTTTCGCTAAGACAGTTCTTGTGGAATTGGCAAAGTGATATTTGGAAGCCCATAGAGGGCTGTGTTGAAAAAGGATATAACCTCAGATGAAATCTGGAAAGAAGCTTTCTGAGAAACTGCTTAGTGTTCTGTTAATTCTTCTCACAGAGTTACATCTGTATTTCGCGGAATTCCTTGCTAGCCTTATTTCTGTGGAATCTGAGAACAGATATTTCGGATCCCCTTGAAGACTACAGGGAAAAAGGAAATATCCTCCGATAACAAAGAGAAGGAAGCTTTCTGAGAAACTTCTTTGTGTTCTGTGAAATCATCTCACAGAGTTACAGCTTTCCCCTCAAGAAGCCTTTCGCTAAGACAGTTCTTGTGGAATTGGCAAAATGATATTTGGAAGCCCATAGAGGGCTATCGTGAAAATGGAAATATCCTCAGATGAATTGTGGAAAAAAGCTTTTTGACAAACTGCTTAGTGTTCTGTTAATTCATCTCACAGAGTTACATGTGTATTCCTGGATCTCTTTGCTAGCCTTATTTCTGTGGAATCCGAGAACAGATATTTCGGATCCCTTTGAAGACCATAGGGCCAAAGGAAATATCCTCCGATAACAAAGAGAAAGAAGCTTTCTGAGAAACTTCTTTGTGTTCTGTGAAATCATCTCACAGAGTTACAGCTTTCCCCTGAAGAAGACTTTCGCTAAGACAGTTCTTGTGGAATTGGCAAAGTGATATTTGGAAGCCCATAGTGGGCTATGGTGAAAAAGGAAATATACTCAGAAGAAATTTGGAAAGAAGTTTTCTGAGAAACTGCTCTGTGATGTGTGACTTCCACTCCGACAGTTACATCAGTATTTCGTGGATCTCTTTGCTAGCCTTATTTCTGTGGAATCTGAGAACAGATATTTCGGATCCCTTTGAAGACTATAGGGCCAAAGGAAAGAGCCTGCGATAACAAAGAGAAAGAAGCTTTCTGAGAAACTTCTTTGTGTTCTGTGAAATCATCTCACAGAGTTACAGCTTTCCCCTCAAGAAGCCTTTCGCTAAGACAGTTCCTGTGGAATTGGCAACGTGATATTTGGAAGCCCTTAGATGACTATGGTGAAAATGGAAATATCCTCAGATGAAAAATGGAAAGAAGCTTTCTAAGAAACTGCTCAGTGATGTTTGACTTCCACTCACAAAGTTACATGTGTATTTCGTGGATCACTTTGCTAGCCTTAATTCTCTGGGATCTGAGAACAGATATTTCGTACCCTTTGAAGAGTAAAGGGCCAAAGGAAATATCCTCTGATATCAAAGAGAGAGAAGCTTTCTGAGAAACTTCGTTGTGTTCTGTGATATCATCTCACAGAGTTACAGCTTTCACCTAAAGAAGCCTTTCACTAAGACAGTTCTTGTGGAATTGGCAAAGTGATATTTGGAAGCCCATAGAGGGCTATGGTGAAAAAGGAAATATCCTTAGATGAAATCTGGAAAGAAGCTTTCTGAGAAACTGCTTAGTGTTCTGTTAATTCATCTCACAGAGTTACATCTGTTTTTCGTGGATCTCTTTGCTAGCCTTATTTCAGTGGAATCTGAGAAAAGATATTTCGGATCCCTTTGAAGACTATAGGGCCAAAGGGAATATCCTCCGATAACAAAGAGAAAAAGCTTTCTGAGAAACTTCTTTGTGTTCTGTGAAATCATCTCACAGAGTTACAGCTTTCCCCTCAGGAAGCCTTTCGCTAAGATAGATCTTGTGGAATTGGCAAAGTGATATTTGGAAGCCCATAGAGGGCTATGATGAAAAAGGAAATATTCTCAGATGAAATCTGGAAAGAAGCTTTCTGAGAAACTGCTTAGTGTTCTGTTAATTCATCTCAAAGAGTTACATCTGTATTTCGTGGATCTCTTTGCTAGCCTTATTTCTGTGGAATCTGAGAACAGATATTTCGGATCCGTTTGAAGACTATAGGGCCAAAGGAAATATCCTCCGATAACAAAGAGAAAGAAGCTTTCTGAGAAACTTCTTTGTGTTCTGTGAAATCATCTCACAGAGTTACAGCTTTCCCCTCAAGAAGCCTTTCGCTAAGACAGTTCTTGAGGAATTGACAATGTGATATTTGGAAGCCCATAGAGGGGTATGGTGAAAAAGGAAATATCCTCAGATGAAACCTGGAAAGAAGGATTCTGAGAAACTTCTCGGTGATGTGTGACTTCCACTCACAGAGTTACATCTGTATTTCGTGGATCTCTTTGCTAGCCTTATTTCTGTGGAATCTGAGAACAGATATTTCGGATCCGTTTGAAGACTATAGGGCCAAAGGAAATATCCTCCGATAACAAAGAGAAAGAAGCTTTCTGAGAAACTTCTTTGTGTTCTGTGAAATCATCTCACAGAGTTACAGCTTTCCCCTCAAGAAGCCTTTCGCTAAGACAGTTCTTGTGGAATTGGCAAAGTGATATTTGGAAGCCCATAGAGGGCTATGGTGAAAAAGGAAATATCCTCAGATGAAATCTGGAAAGAAGCTTTCTGAGAAACTGCTTAGTGTTCTGCTAATTCATCTCACAGAGTTACATCTGTATTTCGTGGATCTCTTTTCTAGCCTTATATCTGTGGAATCTGAGAACAGATATTTCAGATCCCTTTGAAGATTATAGGGCCAAAGGAAATATCCTCTGATAACAAAGAGAAAGAAGCTTTCTGAGAAACTTCTTTGTGTTCAGTGAAATCATCTCACAGCGATACAGCTTTCCCATCAAGAAGCCTTTAGCTAAGACAGTTCTTGTGGAATTGGGAAAGTGATATTTGGAAGCCCCTAGAGGGCTATGGTGAAAAAGGAAATAACCTCAGATGAAATCTAGAAAGAAGCTTTCTGAGAATCTGCTTAGTGTTTTGTTAATTCATCTCACAGAGTTACATCGGTATTTCGTGGATCTCTTTGCTAGCCTTATTTCTGTGCAGTCTGAGAACAGATAACTCGGATGGCTTTGAAGACTATAGGGCCGAAGGAAATTACCTCCGATAACAAAGAGAAAGAAGCTTTCTGAGAAACTTCTTTGTGTTCTTTGAAATCATCTCTTAGAGTTACAGCTTTCCCCTCTAGAAGCCTTTCGCTAAGACAGTTCTTGCGGAATTGGCAAAGTGATATTTGGAAGCCCATAGAGGACTTTGGTGAAAAAGGAAATATCCTCAGATGAAATCTGGAAAGAAGCTTTCTGAGAAACAGCTTAGTGTTCTGTTAATTCATCTCACAGAGTTACATCTCTATTTCGTGGATCTCTTTGCTAGCCTTATTTCTGTGGAATCTGAGAACAGATATTTCGGATCCCTTTGAAGACTATAGGGCCAAAGGAAATATCCTCCGATAACAAAGAGAAAGAAGCTTTCTGAGAAACTTCTTTGTGTTCTGTGAAATCATCTCACAGAGTTACAGTTTTCCCCTCAAGAAGCCTTTCGCTAAGACAGTTCTTGTGGAATTGCCAAAGTGATATTTGGAAGCAAATAGAGGGCTATGGTGAAAAAGGAAATATCCTCAGTTGAAATTTGGAAAGAAGCTTTCTGAGAAACAGCTTAGAGTTCTGTTAATTCATCTAACAGAGTTACATCTGTATTTCGCGGATCTCATTGCTAGCCTCATTTATGTGGAATCTGAGAACAAATATTTCTGATCCCTTTGAAGACTATAGGGCCAAAGGAAATATCCTCCGATAACAAAAAGAAAGAAGCTTTCTGAAGAAACTTCTTTGTGTTCTGTGAAATCATCTCACAGAGTTACAGCTTTCCCCTCAAGAAGCCTTTCGCTAAGATAGATCTTTTGGAATTGGCAAAGTGATATTTGGAAGCCCATAGAGGGCTATGATGAAAAAGGAAATATTCTCAGATGAAATCTGGAAAGAAGCTTTCTGAGAAACTGCTTAGTGTTCTGTTAATTCATCTCACAGAGTTACATCTGTATTTCGTGGATCTCTTTGCTAGCCTTATTTCTGTGGAATCTGAGAACAGATATTTCGGATCCGTTTGAAGACTATAGGGCCAAAGGAAATATCCTCCGATAACAAAGAGAAAGAAGCTTTCTGAGAAACTTCTTTGTGTCCTGTGAAATCATCTCACAGAGTTACAGCTTTCCCTCAAGAAGCCTTTCGCTAAGACAGTTCTTGAGGAATTGACAATGTGATATTTGGAAGCCCATAGAGGGGTATGGTGAAAAAGGAAATATCCTCAGATGAAACCTGGAAAGAAGGATTCTGAGAAACTTCTCGGTGATGTGTGACTTCCACTCACAGAGTTACATCTGTATTTCGTGGATCTCTTTGCTAGCCTTATTTCTGTGGAATCTGAGAACAGATATTTCGGATCCGTTTGAAGACTATAGGGCCAAAGGAAATATCCTCCGATAACAAAGAGAAAGAAGCTTTCTGAGAAACTTCTTTGTGTTCTGTGAAATCATCTCACAGAGTTACAGCTTCCTCCTCAAGAAGCCTTTCTCTAAGACAGTTCTTGTGGAATTTGCAAAGTGATTTTTGCAAGACCATAGAGGGCTATGGTGAAGAAGGTTATATCCTCAGATGAAATCTGGAAAGAAGCTTTCTGAGATAATGCCCAGTGTTCTGTTAATTTATCTCACAGAGTTACATCTGTGTTTCGTGGATCTCTTTGCTAGCCTTATTTCTGTGGAATCTGAGAACAGATATTTCGGATCCCTTTGAAGACTATAGGGCCAAAGGAAATATCCTCCGATAACAAAGAGAAAGAAGCATTCTGAGAAACTTCTTTGTGTTCTGCGAAATCGTCTCACAGTGTTACATCTTTCCCCTCAAGAAGCCTTTCGCTAGGACAGTTCTTGTGGAATTGGCAAAGTGATATTTGGAAGCCCATAGAGGGCTACGGTTAAAAAGGAAATATCCTCAGATGAAACCTGGAAAGAAGCTTTCTGAAAAACTGCTTAGTGTTCTGGTAATTCATCTCCCATAGTTACATCTGTATTTGGTGGATCTCTTTGCTAGCCTTATTTCTTTGGAATCTGAGAACAGATATTTCGGATTACTTTGAAGTCTATAGGGCCGAAGGAAATATCCTCCCATAACAAAGAGAAAGAAGCTTTCTGAGAAACTTCTTTGTGTTCTATGAAATCATCTCACAGAGTTACAGCTTTCCCCTCAAGAAGCTTTTCGCTAAGACAGTTCTTGTGGAATTGGCAAAGTGATATTTGGAAGCCCATAGAGGACTATGGTGAAAAAGGAAATATCCTTAGATGAAATCTGGAAAGAAGGTTTCTGAGAAACTGCTCGGTGATGTGTGACTTCCACTCACAGAGTTACATCTGTATTTCGTGGATCTCTTTGCTAGCCTTATTTCTGTGGAATCTGAGAACAGATATTTCGGATCCCTTTGAAGACAATAGGGAGAAAGGAAATATCCTCCGATATCAAAGAGAGAGAAGCTTTCTGAGAAACTTCTTTGAGTTCTGTGAAATCATCTCACAGAGTTACAGCTTTGCCCTCAAGAAGCCTTTGGCTAAGACAGTTCTTGTGGAAATGGCAAAGTGATATTTGGAAGCCCATAGAGGGCCATGGTGAAAATGGAAATATCCTCAGATGAAGTCCTGAAAGAAGCTTTCTGAGAAACTGCTTAGTGTTCTTTTAATTCATCTCACAGAGTTACATCTGTATTTGGTGGATCTTTTTCCTAGCCTTCTTTTTTGGAATCTGAGAACAGATATTTCGTATTCCTTTGAAGACTATAGGGCCAAAGGAAATATCCTCCGATAACAAAGAGAAAGAAGCTTTCTTAGAAACTACTTTGTGTTCTGTGGAATCATCTCACAGAGTTACAGCTTTCCCCCCTAGAAGCCTTTCGCTAAGACAGTTCTTGTGGAATTGGCAAAGTGATATTTCGAAGCCCAAAGAGGGCTATGGTGAAAAAGGAAATATCCTCAGATGAAATCTGGAAAAAAGCTTTCTGAGAAACTGGTTAGTGTTCAGTTAATTCATATCACAGAGTTACATCTGTATTTCGTGGATCTCTTTGCAAGCCTGATTTCTGTGGAATCTGAGAAAAGGTATTTCGGATCCCTTGGAAGACTCCAGGGCCAAAGGAAATATCCTCCAATAACAAAGAGAAAGAAGCTTTCTGAGAAAGTTCGTAGTGTTCTGTGAAATCATCTCACAGAGTTACAGCTTTCCCCTCAACAAGCCTTTCGTTAAGCCAGTTCTTGTGGAATTGGCAAAGTGATATTTGGAAGCCCATAGTGGGCTATGGTGAAAAAGGAAATATCCTCAGTTGAAATCTTGAAAGAAGCTTTCTGAGAAACTGCTGAGTGTTCTGTTAATTCATCTCACGGAGTTACATCTGTATTTCTTGGATCTCTTTGCTAGCCTTATTTCTGTGGAATCTGAGAACAGATATTTCGGATCCCTTTGAAGACTATAGGGCCAATGGAAATATCCACCGATAACAAAGAGAAAGAAGCTTTCTGAGACACTTCTTTGTGTTCTGTGAAATCATCTCACGGAGTTACAGCTTTCCCCTCAAGAAGCCATTCGCTAAGACAGTTCTTGTGGAATTGGCAAAGTGATATTTGGATGCCCATAGAGGGCTACGGTGAAAAAGGAAATATCCTCGGATGAAATCTGGAAAGAAGCTTTCTGAGAAACTGCTTAGCGTTCTGTTAATTCATCTCAGAGAGTTAAATCTGTATTTCGTGCATGTCTTTGCTAGCCTTATTTCTGTGGAATCTGGGAACAGATATTTCGGATCCCTTTGAAGACGATAGGGCCAAAGGAAATATCCTCCGATAACAAAGAGAAAGAAGCTTTCTGAGAAACTTCTTTGTGTTCTTTGAAATCATCTCACAGAGTTACAGCTTTCCCCTGAAGAAGCCTTTCTGTAAGACAGTTCTTGTGGAATTGGCAAAGTGATATTTGGAAACCCATAGAGGGCTATGGTGAAAAAGAAAATATCCTAAGATGAAATCTGGAAAGAAGCTTTCTGAGAAACTGCTTAGTGTTCTGTTAATTCACCTCACAGTCTTACATCTGTATTTCGTGGATCTCTTTGTTGGCCTTATTTCTGTGGAATCTGAGAATAGATATTTCGGATCCCTTTGAAGACTATATGGCCAAAGGAAATATCCTCCGATAACAAAGAGAAAGATGCTTTCTGAGAAACTTCTTTGTGTTCTGTGAAATCATCTCACACAGGTTCAGCTTTCCCCTCATGAAGCCATTCGCTAAGACAGTTCTTGTGGAATTGGCAAAGTGATATTTGGATGCCCATAGAGTGCTATGGTGAAAAAGGAAATATCCTCCGATGAAAACTGGAAAGCAGCTTTCTGAGAAACTGCTTAGTGTTCTGTTAATTCATCTCACAGAGTTACATCTGTATTTCGTGGATCTCTTTGCTAGCCTTATTTCTGTGGAATCTCAGAACAGATATTTCGGATCCCCTTGAAGACTACAGGGAAAAAGGAAATATCCTCCGATAACAAAGAGAAAGAAGCTTTCTGAGAAACTTCTTTGTGTTCTGTGAAATCATCTCACAGAGTTACAGCTTTCCCCTCAAGAAGCCTTTCGCTAAGCCAGTTCTTGTGGAATTGGCAAACTGAAATTTGGAAGCCCATAGAGGGCTATGGTGAAAAAGGAAATATCCTCCGATGAAAACTGGAAAGAAGCTTTCTGAAAAACTGCTTAGTGTTCTGTTAAATCATCTCACAGACTTACATCTGTATTTCGTGGATCTCTTTGCTAGCCTTATTTCTGTGGAATCTGAGAACAGATATTTCGGATCCCTTTGAAGACTATATGGCCAACGGAAATATCCTGCGATAACAAAGAGAAAGAAGCTCTCTGAGAAACTTCTTTGTGTTCTGTGAAATCATCTCACAGAGTTACAGCGTTCCCCTCAAGAAGTGTTTCTCTAAGACAGTTCTTGTGGAATTGGCAAAGGGATATTTGGATGCCCATAGAGGGCTATGGTGAAAAAGGAAATATCCTCAGATGAAATCTGGAAAGAAGCTTTCTGAGAAACTGCTTAGTGTTCTCTTAATTCATCTCAGAGAGTTACATCTGTATTCCGTGGATGTCTTTGCTAGCTTTATTTCTGTGGAATCTGAGAACAGATTTTTCGGAACCCTTTGAAGACTATAGTGCCAAAGGAAATATCCTCCGATAACAAAGAGAAAGAAGCTTTCTGAGAAACTTCTTTGTGTTCTGTGAAATCATCTCACAGATGTACAGCTTTCCATAGAAGAAGCCATTCGCTAAGACAGTCCTTGTGGAATTGGCAAAGTGATATTTGGATGCCCACAGAGTTCTATGGTGAAAAAGGAAATATCCTCAGATGAAATCGGGAAAGAAGCTTTCTGAGAAACTGCTTAGTGTTCTGTTAATTCATCTCACAGAGTTACATCTGTACTTCGTGGAACTCTTTGCTAGCCTTATTTCTGTGGAATCTGAGAGCAGATATTTCGGATCCCTTTGAAGACGATAGGGCCAAAGGAAATATCCTCCGATAACAAAGAGAAAGAACCTTTCTGAGAAACTTCTTTGTGTTCTGTGAAATCATCTCACAGAGTTACAGCTTTCCCCTCAAGAAGCCTTTCTCTAAGACAGTTCTTGTGGAATTGGCAAAGTGATATTTGGAAGCCATAGAGGGCTATGGTGAAAAAGGAAATATCCTCAGATGAAATCTGGAAAGAAGCTTTCTGAAGAACTGCTTAGTGTTCTGTTAATTCATCTCATAGAGTTACATCTGTATTTCGTGGATCTCTTTGCTAGCCTTATTTCTGTGGAATCTGAGAGCAGATATTTCGGATCCCTTTGAAGACTATAGGGCCAAAGGAAATATCCACCGATAAAAAAGAGAAAGAAGCTCTCTGAGAAACTTCTTTGTGTTCTGTGAAATCATCACACAGAGTTACAGCTTTCCCCTCAAGGAGCCTTTCTCTAAGACAGTTCTTGTGGAATTGGCAAAGTGATATTTGGAAGCAGATAGAGGGCTATGTTGAAAAAGGAAATATCCTCAGATGAAATCTGGAAAGAAGATTTCTGAGAAACTGCTTAGTGTTCTGTTAATTCATCTCATAGAGTTACATCTGTATTTCGTGGATCTCTTTGCTAGCCTTCTTTCTGTGGAATCTGAGAACAGATATTTCGGATCCCTTTGAAGACAATAGGGCCAAAGGAAATATCCACCGATAACAAAGAGAAAGAAGCTTTCTGAGATACTTCTTTGTGTTCTGTGAAATCATCACACAGAATTACAGCTTTCCCCTCAAGAAGCCTTTCTCTAAGACAGTTCTTGTGGAATTGGCAAAGTGATATTTGGATGCCCATAGAGGGCTATGGTGAAAAAGGATATATCCTCAGATGAAATCTGGAAAGAAGCTTTCTGAGAAACTGCTTAGAGTTCTGTTAATTCATCTCAGAGAGTTACATCTGTATTTCGTGGATGTCTTTGCTAGCCTTATTTCTGTGGAATCTGAGAACAGATATTTCGGATCCCTTTGAAGACTGTAGGGCCAAAGGAAATATCCACCGATAACAAAGAGAAAGAAGCTTTCTGAGAAACTTCTTTGTGTTCTGTGAAATCATCTCACAGAGTTACAGCGTTCCCCTAAAGAAGTCTTTCGCTAAGACAGTTCTTGTGGAATTGGCAAAGGGATATTTGGATGCCCATAGAGGGATATGGTGAAAAAGGAAATATCCTCAGATGAAATATGGAAAGAAGCTTTCTGAGAAACTGCTTAGTGTTCTGTTAATTCATCTCAGAGAGTTACATCTGTATTTCGTGGATGTCTTTGCTAGCTTTATTTCTGTGGAATCTGAAAACAGATTTTTCGGATCCCTTTGAAGACTATAGGGCCAAAGGAAATATCCTCCGATAACAAAGAGAAAGAAGCTTTCTGAGAAACTTCTTTGTGTTCTGTGAAATCATCTCACAGAGGTACAGCTTTCCATAGAAGAAGCCATTCACTAAGACTGTTCTTCTGGAATTGGCAAAGTGATATTTGGATGCCCATAGAGGGCTATGGTGAAAAAGGAAATATCCTCAGATGAAATCTGGAAAGAAGCTTTCTGAGAAACTGCTTAGTGTTCTGTTAATTCATCTCACAGAGTTACATCTGTACTTCGTGGATCTCTTTGCTAGCCTTATTTCTGTGGAATCTGAGAACAGATATTTCGGATCCCTTTGAAGACAATAGGGCAAAAGGAAATATCCTCCGATAACAAAGAGAAAGAAGCTTTCTGAGAAACTTCTTTGTGTTCTGTGAAATCATCTCACAGAGTTACAGCTTTCCCCTCAAGAAGACTTTCGCTAAGACAGTTCTTGTGGAATTGGCAAAGTGATATTTGGAAGCCCATAGAGGGCTATGGTGAAAAAGGAAATATCCTCAGATGAAATCTGGAAAGAAGCTTTCTGAGAAACTGCTTAGTGTTCTGTTAATTCATCTCACAGACTTACATCTGTATTTCGTGGATCTCTTTGCTAGCCTTATTTCTGTGGAATCTCAGAACAGATATTTCGGATCCCTTTGAAGACTATAGGGCCAAAGGAAATATCCACCGATAACAAAGAGAAAGAAGCTTTCTGAGAAACTTCTTTGTGTTCTGTGAAATCATCACACAGAGTTACAGCTTTCCCCTCAAGAAGCCTTTCGGTAAGACAGTTCTTGTGGAATTGGCAAAGTGATATTTGGATGCCCATAGAGGGCTATGGTGAAAAAGGAAATATCCTCCGATGAAATCTGGAAAGAAGTTTTCTGAGAAACTGCTTAGTGTTCTGTTAATTCATCTCAGAGAGTTACATCTGTATTTCGTGGATGTCTTTGCTAGCCTTATTTCTGTGGAATCTGAGAACAGATATTTCGGATCCCTGTGAAGACTATAGGGCCAAAAGAATTATCCTCCGATAACAAAGAGAAAGAAGCTTTCTGAGAAACTTCTTTGTGTTCTGTGAAATCATCTCACAGAGTTACAGCTTTCCCCTCAAGGAGCCTTTCTCTAAGACAGTTCTTGTGGAATTGGCAAAGTGATATTTGGAAGCCCATAGAGGGCTATGATGAAAATGGAAATATCCTCAAATGAAATTTGGAAAGACGCTTTCTGAGAAACTGCTTAGTGTTCTGTTAATTCATCTCACAGACTTACATCTGTATTTCGTGGATCTCTTTGCTAGACTTATTTCTGTGGAATCTGAGAGCAGATATTTCGGATCCCTTTGAAGACTATAGGGCCAAAGGAAATATCCACCGATAAAAAAGAGAAAGAAGCTTTCTGAGAAACTTCTTTGTGTTCTGTGAAATCAACACACAGAGTTACAGCTTTCCCCTCAAGGAGCCTTTCTCTAAGACAGTTCTTGTGGAATTGGCAAAGTGATATTTGGAAGCCCATAGAGGGCTATGGTGAAAAAGGATATATCCTCAGATGAAATCTGGAAAGAAGCTTTCTGAGAAACTGCTAAGAGTTCTGTTAATTCATCTCAGAGAGTTACATCTGTATTTCGTGGATGTCTTTGCTAGCCTTATTTCTGTGGAATCTGAGAACAGATATTACGGATCCCTTTGAAGACTGTAGGGCCAAAGGAAATATCCACCGATAACAAAGAGAAAGAAGCTTTCTGAGAAACTTCTTTGTGTTCTGTGAAATCATCTCACAGAGTTACAGCGTTCACCTAAAGAAGTCTTTCGCTAAGACAGTTCTTGTGGAATTGGCAAAGGGATATTTGGATGCCCATAGAGGGATATGGTGAAAAAGGAAATATCCTCAGATGAAATCTGGAAAGAAGCTTTCTGAGAAACTGCTTAGTGTTCTGTTAATTCATCTCACAGACTTACATCTTTATTTCGTGGATCTCTTTGCTAGCCTTATTTCTGTGGAATCTGAGAACAGATATTTCGGATCCCTTTGAAGACTATATGGCCAAAGGAAATATCCTCCGATAACAAAGAGAAAAAAGCTTTCTGAGAAACTTCTTTGTGTTCTGTGAAATCATCTCACAGAGTTACAGCTTTCCCCTCAAGAAGCCTTTCACTAAGACAGCTCTTGTGGAATTGGCAAAGTGATATTTGGAAGACCATAGAGGGTTATGGTGAAAAAGGAAATATCCTCAGATGATATCTGGAAAGAAGCTTTCTGAGAAATTGCTGAGTGTTCTGTTAATTCATCTCACAGAGTAACATCTGTATTTCGTGGATCTCTTTGCTAGCCTTATTTCTGTGGAATCTGAGAACAGATATTTCGGATCCCTTTGAAGACTATAGGGCCAAAGGAAATATCCTCCGATAACAAAGAGAAAGAAGCTTTCTGAGAAACATGTTTGTGTTCTGTGAAATTATCCCACAGAGTTACAGCTTTCCCCTCAAGAAGCCTTTCGCCAAGACAGTTCTTGTGGAATTGGCAAAGTGATATTTGGAAGCCCTTAGAGGGCTATGGTGAAAAAGAAAATATCCTCAGATGAAATCTGGAAAGAAGCTTTCTGAAGAACTGCTTAGTGTTCTGTTAATTCATCTCATAGAGTTACATCTGTATTTCGTGGATCTCTTTGCTAGCCTTATTTCTGTGGAATCTGAGAACAGATATTTCGGATCCCTTTGAAGACTATAGGGCCAAAGGAAATATCCACCGATAACAAAGAGAAAGAAGCTTTCTGAGAAACTTCTTTGTGTTCTGTGAAATCATCACACAGAGTTACAGCTTTCCCCTCAAGAAGCCTTTCGGTAAGACAGTTCTTGTGGAATTGGCAAAGTGATATTTGGATGCCCATAGAGGGCTATGGTGAAAAAGGAAATATCCTCCGATGAAATCTGGAAAGAAGTTTTCTGAGAAACTGCTTAGTGTTCTGTTAATTCATCTCAGAGAGTTACATCTGTATTTCGTGGATGTCTTTGCTAGCCTTATTTCTGTGGAATCTGAGAACAGATATTTCGGATCCCTGTGAAGACTATAGGGCCAAAGGAAATATCCTCCGATAACAAAGAGAAAGAAGCTTTCTGAGAAACTTCTTTGTGTTCTGTGAAATCATCTCACAGAGTTACAGCTTCCCCCTCAAGGAGCCTTTCTCTAAGACAGTTCTTGTGGAATTGGCAAAGTGATATTTGGAAGCCCATAGAGGGCTATGGTGAAAATGGAAATATCCTCAGAGGAAATTTGGAAAGACGCTTTCTGAGAAACTGCTTAGTGTTCTGTTAATTCATCTCACAGACTTACATCTGTATTTCGTGGATCTCTTTGCTAGACTTATTTCTGTGGAATCTGAGAACAGATATTTCGGATCCCTTTGAAGACTATAGGGCCAAAGGAAATATCCTCCGATAACAAAGAGAAAGAATGTTTCTGAGAAACTTCTTTGTGTTCTGTGAAATCATCCCACAGAGTTACAGCTTTCCCCTCAAGAAGCCTTTCGCCAAGACAGTTCTTGTGGAATTGGCAAAGTGATATTTGGAAGCCCTTAGAGGGCTATGGTGAAAAAGGAAATATCCTCAGATGAAATCTGGAAAGAAGCTTTCTGAAGAACTGCTTAGTGTTCTGTTAATTCATCTCATAGAGTTACATCTGTATTTCGTGGATCTCTTTGCTAGCCTTATTTCTGTGGAATCTGAGAACAGATATTTCGGATCCCTTTGAAGACTATAGGGCCAAAGGAAATATCCACCGATAACAAAGAGAAAGAAGCTTTCTGAGAAACTTCTTTGTGTTCTGTGAAATCATCAAACAGAGTTACAGCTTTCCCCTCAAGAAGCCTTTCGGTAAGACAGTTCTTGTGGAATTGGCAAAGTGATATTTGGAAGCCCATAGAGGGCTATGGTGAAAAAGGAAATATCCTCCGATGAAATCTGGAAAGAAGTTTTCTGAGAAACTGCTTAGTGTTCTATTAATTCATCTCAGAGAGTTACATCTGTATTTCGTGGATGTCTTTGCTAGCCTTATTTCTGTGGAATCTGAGAACAGATATTTCGGATCCCTGTGAAGACTATAGGGCCAAAGGAAATATCCTCCGATAACAAAGAGAAAGAAGCTTTCTGAGAAACATGTTTGTGTTCTGTGAAATTATCCCACAGAGTTACAGCTTTCCCCTCAAGAAGCCTTTCGCCAAGACAGTTCTTGTGGAATTGGCAAAGTGATATTTGGAAGCCCTTAGGGGGTATGGTGAAAAAGAAAATATCCTCAGATGAAATCTGGAAAGAAGCTTTCTGAAGAACTGCTTAGTGTTCTGTTAATTCATCTCATAGAGTTACATCTGTATTTCGTGGATCTCTTTGCTAGCCTTATTTCTGTGGAATCTGAGAACAGATATTTCGGATCCCTTTGAAGACTATAGGGCCAAAGGAAATATCCACCGATAACAAAGAGAAAGAAGCTTTCTGAGAAACTTCTTTGTGTTCTGTGAAATCATCACACAGAGTTACAGCTTTCCCCTCAAGAAGCCTTTCGGTAAGACAGTTCTTGTGGAATTGGCAAAGTGATATTTGGATGCCCATAGAGGGCTATGGTGAAAAAGGAAATATCCTCCGATGAAATCTGGAAAGAAGTTTTCTGAGAAACTGCTTAGTGTTCTGTTAATTCATCTCAGAGAGTTACATCTGTATTTCGTGGATGTCTTTGCTAGCCTTATTTCTGTGGAATCTGAGAACAGATATTTCGGATCCCTGTGAAGACTATAGGGCCAAAGGAAATATCCTCCGATAACAAAGAGAAAGAAGCTTTCTGAGAAACTTCTTTGTGTTCTGTGAAATCATCTCACAGAGTTACAGCTTTCCCCTCAAGGAGCCTTTCTCTAAGACAGTTCTTGTGGAATTGGCAAAGTGATATTTGGAAGCCCATAGAGGGCTATGGTGAAAATGGAAATATCCTCAGATGAAATTTGGAAAGACGCTTTCTGAGAAACTGCTTAGTGTTCTGTTAATTCATCTCACAGACTTACATCTGTATTTCGTGGATCTCTTTGCTAGACTTATTTCTGTGGAATCTGAGAACAGATATTTCGGATCCCTTTGAAGATTATATGGCCAAAGGAAATATCCTCCGATAACAAAGAGAAAGAATGTTTCTGAGAAACTTCTTTGTGTTCTGTGAAATCATCTCACAGAGTTACAGCTTTCCCCTCAAGAAGCCTTTCGCGAAGACAGTTCTTGTGGAAGTTGCAAAGTGATATTTGGATGCCCATAGAGGGCTATGGTGAAAAAGGATATATCCTATGATGAAATCTGGAAAGAAGTTTTCTGAGAAACTGCTTAGAGTTCTGTTAATTCATCTCAGAGTGTTACATCTGTATTTCGTGGATGTCTTTGCTAGCCTTATTTCTGTGGAATCTGAGAACAGATATTTCGGATCCCTTTGAAGAATTTAGGACCAAAGGAAATATCCACCGATAACAAAGAGAAAGAAGCTTTCTGAGAAACTTCTTTGTGTTCTGTGAAATCATCTCACAGAGTTACAGGGTTCCCCTCAAGAAGCCTTTCGCTAAGACAGTTCTTGTGGAATTGGCAAAGGGATATTTGGATGCCCATAGAGGGCTATGCTGAAAAAGGAAATATCCTCAGATGAAATCTGGAAAGAAGCTTTCTGAGAAACTGCTTAGTGTTCTGTTAATTCATCTCAGAGAGTTACATCTGTATTTCGTGGATGTCTTTGCTAGCTTTATTTCTGTGGAATCTGAGAACAGATTTTTCGGATCCCTTTGAAGACTATAGGGCCAAAGGAAATATCCGCAGATAACAAAGAGAAAGAAGCTTTCTGAGAAACTTCTTTGTGTTCTATGAAAGCATCTCACAGAGGTACAGCTTTCCATAGAAGAAGCCATTCACTAAGACAGTTCTTCTGGAATTGGCAAAGTGATATTTGGATGCCCATAGAGGGCTATGGTGAAAAAGGAAATATCCTCAGATGAAATGGGGAAAGATGCTTTCTGAGAAACTGCTTAGTGTTCTGTTTATTCTTCTCACAGAGTTACATCTGTACTTCGTGGATCTCTTTGCTAGCCTTATTTCTGTGTAATCTGAGAACAGATATTTCGGATCCCTTTGAAGACTATAGGGCCAAAGGAAATATCCCCAGATAACAAAGACAAAGATGCTTTCTGAGAAACTTCTTTGTGTTCTGTGAAATCATCTCACGGAGTTACAGCTTTCCCCTCAACAAGCCTTTCGCTAAGACAGTTCTTGTGGAATCGGCAAAGTGATATTGGGAAGCCCATAGAAGGCTATGGTGAAAAAGGAAATATCCACAGTTGAAATCTGGAAAGAAGCTCTCTAAGAAACTGCTGAGTGTTCTGTTAATTCATCTCACAGAGTTACATCTGTATTTCGTGGATCTCTTTGCTAGCCTTATTTCTGTGGAATCTGAGAACAGATATTTCGGATCCCTTTGAAAACTATAGGGCCCAAGGAAATATCCTCCGATCACAAAGATAAAGAAACTTTCTGAGAAACTTCTTTGTGTTCTGTGAAATCATCTCACAGAGTTACAGCTTTCCCCTCAAGATGCCTTTCGCCAAGACAGTTCTTGTGGAATTGGCAAAGTGATGTTTGGAAGCCCTTAGAGGGCTATGGTGAAAAAGGAAATATCCTCAGATGAAATCTGGAAAGAAGCTTTCTGAAGAACTGCTTAGTGTTCTGTTAATTCATCTCACAGAGTTACATCTGTATTTCGTGGATCTGTTTGCTAGCCTTATTTCTGTGGAATCTGAGAACAGATATTTCGGATCCCTTTGAAGACAATAGGGCCAAAGGAAATATCCACCGATAACAAAGAGAAAGAAGCTTTCTGAGAAACTTCTTTGTGTTCTGTGAAATCATCACACAGAATTACAGCTTTCCCCTCCAGAAGCCTTTCTCTAAGACAGTTCTTGTGGAAGTGGCAAAGTGATATTTGGATGCCCATAGAGGGCTATGGTGAAAAAGGATATATCCTCAGATGAAATCTGGAAAGAAGCTTTCTGAGAAACTGCTTAGAGTTCTGTTAATTCATCTCTGAGAGTTACATCTGTATTTCGTGGATGTCTTTGCTAGCCTTATTTCTGTGGAATCTGAGAACAGATATTTCGGATCCCTTTGAAGACTGTAGGGCCAAAGGAAATATCCACCGATAACAAAGAGAAAGAAGCTTTCTGAGAAACTTCTTTGTGTTCTGTGAAATCATCTCACAGAGTTACAGCGTTCCCCTCAACTAGCCTTTCGCTAAGACAGTTCTTGTGGATTTGGCAAAGGGATATTTGGATGCCCATAGAGGGCTATGGTGAAAAAGGAAATATCCTCAGATGAAATCTGGAAAGAAGCTTTTTGAGAAACTGCTTAGTGTTCTGTTAATTCATCTCAGAGAGTTACATCTGTATTTCGTGGATGTCTTTGCTAGCTTTATTTCTGTGGAATCTGAGAACCGAATTTTCGGATCCTTTTGAAGACTATAGGGCCAAAGGAAATATCCTCCGATAACAAAGAGAAAGAAGCTTTCTGAGAAACTTCTTTGTGTTCTGTGAAATCATCTCACAGAGGTACAGCTTTCCGTAGAAGAAGCCATTCACTTAGACAGTTCTTCTGGAATTGGCAAAGTGATATTTGGATGCCCATAGAGGGCTATGGTGAAAAAGGAAATATCCTCAGATGAAATCTGGAAAGAAGCTTTCTGAGAAACTGCTTAGTGTTCTGTTAATTCTTCTCACAGAGTTACATCTGTACTTCGTGGATCTCTTTGCTAGCCTTATTTCTGTGGAATCTGAGAACAGATATTTCGGATCCCTTTGAAGACTATAGGGCCAAAGGAAATATCCTCCGATAACAAAGACAAAGAAGCTTTCTGAGAAACTTCTTTGTGTTCTGTGAAATCATCTCACAGAGTTACAGCTTTCCCCTCAAGAAGCCTTTCTCTAAGACAGTTCTTGTGGAATTGACAAAGTGATATTTGGAAGCCCATAGAGGGCTATCGTGAAAAAGGAAATATCCTGAGATGAAATCTGGAAAGAAGCTTTCTGAGAAACTGCTTAGTGTTCTGTTAATTCATCTCACAGAGTTACATCTGTATTTCGTGGATTTCTTTGCTAGCCTTATTTCTGTGGAATCTGAGAACAGATATTTCGGATTCCTTTGAAGACTACACGGCCAAAGGAAATAACCTCCGATAACAAAGAGAAAGAAGCTTTCTGAGAAACTTCTTTGTGTTCTGTGAACTCATCTCACAGAGTTACAGCTTTCCCCTCAAGAAGCCTTTGGCCAAGACAGTTCTTGTGGAATTGGCAAAGTGATATTTGGAAGCCCATAGAGGGCTATGGTGAAAAAGGAAATATCCTCAGATGAAATCTGGAAAGAAGCTTTCTGAGAAACTGCTTAGTGTTCTGTTAATTCATCTCACAGAGTTACATCTGTATTTCGTGGATCTCTTTGCTTGCCTTATTTCTGTGGAATCTGAAAACAGATATTTCGGATCCCTTTGAAGACTATAGGGCCAAAGGAAACATCCTCCGATACCAAAGAGAAAGAAGCTTTCTGAGAAACTTCTTTGTGTTCTGTGAAATCATCTCACTGAGTTACAGCTTTCCCCTCAAGAAGCCTTTCGCTAACACAGCTCTTGTGGAATTGGCAAAGTGATATTTGGATGCCCATAGTGGGCTATGGTGAAAAAGGAAATATCCTCCGATGAAATCTGGAAAGAACCTTTCTGAGAAACTGCTTAGTGTTCTGTTAATTCATCTCAGAGAGTTACATCTGTATTTCGTGGATGTCTTTGCTAGCCTTATTTCTGTGGAATCGGAGAAGAGATATTTCGGATCCCTTTGAAGACGATACGCCCAAAGGAAATATCCTCCGATAACAAAGAGAAAGAAGCTTTCTGAGAAACTTCTTTGTGTTCTGTGAAATCATCTCACAGAGTTACTGCTTTCCCCACAAGAAACCTTTCGCTAAGACAGTGCTTGTGGAATTGGCAAAGTGATATTTGGAAGCCCTTAGAGGGCTATGGTGAAAAAGGAAATATCCTCAGATGAAATCTGGAAAGAAGCTTTCTGAGAAACTGCTGAGTGTTCTGTTAATTCATCTCACAGAGTTACATCTGTATTTCGTGGATCTCTTTGCTAGCCTTATTTCTGTGGAATCTGAGAACAGATATTTCGGATCCTTTTGAACACTATAAAGCCAAAGGAAATATCCTCCGATAACAAAGACAAAGAAGCTTTCTGAGAAACTTCTTTGTGTTCTGTGAATTCATCTCACAGAATTACAGCTTTCCCCTCAAGAAGCCTTTCGCCAAGACAGTTCTTGTGGAATTGGCAAAGTGATATTTGGAAGCCATTAGAGGGCTATGGTGAAAAAGTGAATATCCTCAGATGAAATCTGGAAAGAAGGTTTCTGAGAAACTGCTTAGTGTTCTGTTTATTCTTCTCACGGAGTTACATCTGTACTTCGTGGATCTCTTTGCTAGCCTTATTTCTGTGGAATCTGAGAACAGATATTTCGAATCGCTTTGAAGACTATAGGGCCAAAGGAAATATCCTCCGATAACAAAGACAAAGAAGCTTTCTGAGAAACTTCTTTGTGTTCTGTGAAATCATCTCACAGAGTTACAGCTTTCCCCTCAAAAAGCCTTTCGTTAAGCCAGTTCTTGTGGAATTGGCAAAGTGATATTGGGAAGCCCATAGCGGGCTATGGTGAAAAAGGAAATATCCTCAGTTGAAATCTGGAAAGAAGCTTTCTGAGAAACTGCTGAGTGTTCTGTTAATTCATCTCACAGACTTACATCTGTATTTCGTGGATCTCTTTGCTAGGCTTATTTCTGTGGAATCTGAGAACAGATATTTCGGATCCCTTTGAAGACTATAGGGCCAAAGGAAATATCCTCCGATAACAAAGACAAAGATGCTTTCTCAGAAACTTCTTTGTGTTGTGTGAAATCATCTCACAGAGTTACAGCTTTCCCCTCCAGAAGCCTTTCGCTAAGACAGTTCTTGTGGAATTGGCAAAGTGATATTTGGAAGCCCTTAGAGGACTATGGTGAAAAAGGAAATATCCTCAGATGAAATCTGGAAAGAAGCTTTCTGAGAAACTGCTTAGTGTTCTGTTAATTCATCCCACAGAGTTACATCTGTATTTCCTGGATCTCCTTGCCAGCCTTATTTCTGTGGATTCTGAGAACAGATATTTCGGATCCCTTTGAAGACTATAGGGCCAAAGGAAATATCCCCAGATAACAAAGACAAAGATGCTTTCTGAGAAACTTCTTTGTGTTCTGTGAAATCATCTCACAGAGGTACAGCTTTCCCTAGAAGAAGCCATTCGCTAAGACAGTTCTTGTGGAATTGGCAAAGTGATATTTGGAAGCCCATAGAGGGCTATGGTGAAAAAGGAAATATCCTCAGATGAAATCCGGAAAGAAGCTTTCTGAGTAATTGCTTAGTGTTCTGTTAATTCATCTCACAGAGTTACATCTGTATTTCGTGGATGTCTTTGCTAGCCTTATTTCTGTGGAATCTGAGAACAGATATTTCGGATCCCTTTGAAGACGATAGGGCCAAAGGAAATATCCTCCGATAACAAAGACAAAGAAGCTTTCTGAGAAACTTCTTTGTGTTCTGTGAAATAATCTCACAGAGTTACAGCTTTCCCCTCAAGAAGCCTTTCTCTAAGACAGTTCTTGTGGAATTGACAAAGTGATATTTGGAAGCCCATAGAGGGCTATCGTGAAAAAGGAAATATCCTGAGATGAAATCTGGAAAGAAGCTTTCTGAGAAACTGCTTAGTGTTCTGTTAATTCATCTCACAGAGTTACATCTGTATTTCGTGGATCTCTTTGCTAGCCTTATTTCTGTGGAATCTGAGAACAGATATTTCGGATCCCTTTGAAGACTACACGGCCAAAGGAAATAACCTCCGATAACAAAGAGAAAGAAGCTTTCTGAGAAACTTCTTTGTGTTCTGTGAACTCATCTCACAGAGTTACAGCTTTCCCCTCAAGAAGCCTTTCGCTAAGCCAGTTCTTGTGGAATTGGCAAAGTGATATTTGGAAGCCCATAGAGGGCTAAGGTGAAAAAGGAAATATCCTCCGATGAAATCTGGAAAGAAGCTTTCTGAGAAACTGCTTAGTGTTCTGTTAATTCATCTCACAGAGTTACATCTGTATTTCGTGGATCTCTTTGCTAGGCTTATTTCTTTGGAATCTGAGAACAGATATTTCGGATCCCTTTGAAGAGTATAGGGCCAAAGGAAATATCCTCCGATAACAAAGAGAAAGAAGCTTTCTGAAAAACTTCTTTGTGTTCTCTGAAATCATCTCACACAGTTACAGCCTTCCCCTCATGAAGCCTTTCGCTAAGCCAGTTCTTGTGGAATTGGAAAAGTGATATTTGGAAGCCCATAGAGGGCTATGGTGAAAAAGGAAATATCCTCGGATGAAATCTGGAAAGAAGCTTTCTGAGAAACTGCTTAGTGTTCTGTTAATTCATCTCACAGAGTTTCATCTGTATTTCCTGGATCTCTTTGCTAGTCTTATTTCTGTGGAATCTGAGAACAGATATTTCGGATCCCTTTGGAGACTATAGGGCCAAAGGAAATATCCTCCGATAACAAAGAGAAAGAAGCTTTCTGAGAAACTTCTTTGTGTTCTGTGAAATCATCTCACAGAGTTACAGCTTTCCCCTCAAGAAGCCTTTGGCCAGGACAGTTCTTGTGGAATTGGCAAAGTGATATTTGGAAGCCCATAGAGGGCTATGGTGAAAAAGGAAATATCCTCAGATGAAATCTGGAAAGAAGCTTTCTGAGAAACTGCTTAGTGTTCTGTTAATTCATCTCACAGAGTTACATCTGTATTTCGTGGATCTCTTTGCTTGCCTTATTTCTGTGGAATCTGAAAACAGATATTTCGGATCCCTTTGAAGACGATAGGGCCAAAGGAAATATCCTCCCATACCAAAGAGAAAGAAGCTTTCTGAGAAACTTCTTTGTGTTCTGTGAATTCATCTCACAGAATTACAGCTTTCCCCTCAAGAAGCCTTTGGCCAGGACAGTTCTTGTGGAATTGGCAAAGTGATATTTGGAAGCCCATAGAGGGCTATGGTGAAAAAGGAAATATCCTCAGATGAAATCTGGAAAGAAGCTTTCTGAGAAACTGCTGAGTGTTCTGTTAATTCATCTCACAGAGTTACATCTGTATTTCGTGGATCTCTTTGCTAGCCTTATTTCTGTGGAATCTGAGAACAGATATTTCGGATCCTTTTGAACACTATAAAGCCAAAGGAAATATCCTCCGATAACAAAGACAAAGAAGCTTTCTGAGAAACTTCTTTGTGTTCTGTGAATTCATCTCACAGAATTACAGCTTTCCCCTCAAGAAGCCTTTCGCCAAGACAGTTCTTGTGGAATTGGCAAAGTGATATTTGGAAGCCATTAGAGGGCTATGGTGAAAAAGTGAATATCCTCAGATGAAATCTGGAAAGAAGGTTTCTGAGAAACTGCTTAGTGTTCTGTTTATTCTTCTCACGGAGTTACATCTGTACTTCGTGGATCTCTTTGCTAGCCTTATTTCTGTGGAATCTGAGAACAGATATTTCGGATCGC